>NC_135659.1:86228412-86532662 GCF_964188315.1 Podarcis muralis | reverse complement strand
CATAGTCCTTTCCACATAGAGGTCCTTTCTTCATTTCAGCATTCAGGTGGGGAAAGTTGTTTTGTTGTGGCATTTTTGTTGCCACAACAAAATTGCTTCCCATGAAAAATCTGAAGCAATTAACAATAAAAACATCACCAGTACAAACATACAGAAATCATTTCAGATCAAGTATCAGTGCAGCCTGTATCCCACCTGCAAAACACCAAGCATCAAGAACTGCCATTGAAACTGTTAGCTCCTTAATGGCCTTGATTCATTCACAAAGATCCATTCATCACTAATCACAACTGCCCTGTGATAAACCAAAAGTTTTAAAAGACTATGGGGCAATTCAGTTGTACCAGGGGTGGGGGCTCTCAGGTGTCTCTGGCCCTCAGGATTCTTCCTCTGCTTTGTGCCCTCTTATGAGTCCTTTTATCTGGCTGAAATGTGTCCTTGAACTGTTAAGATGGCTCCCCTTTTCAGCAATGGCAGGCGGAGATCTGGGACCTCGCAGTGACCCAGTACTGGGTGGAGGGAGTCATTAGGACTCCCAGTCGTGTCACACCCCCTGCTGACCAATCGGGTTAGCCAGGGGGCATGGCCACATGTCCTTTAAACTGCAACGCAGCTGGGAGGGGGCAGCCTCCATTCATCTCCTCCATCGGATTTCCCAGCCCATCCCCCCTCTTTTCTTGAGTGGTTTGACCATGGCCTTGCTATGACTAATGTTGGTTGCCTGGTTGTTGGGGCTGGGTAGGAATTTTTCCACTTGGCAAACTGGCACCATCCATTTGGTTTTTGCCTACCTAGTAGCAATCATGACAACTTTGTAAGGTTAGGCACTGGGTAAGCCTTGTTATAGGGACGCGGGTGGCGCTGTGGGTAAAACCTCAGCGCCTAGGACTTGCCGATCACATGGTCGGTGGTTCGAATCCCCGCGGCGGGGTGCGCTCCTGTCGTTCGGTCCCAGCGCCTGCCAACCTAGCAGTTCGAAAGCACCTCTGGGTGCAAGTAGATAAATAGGGACCGCTTACCAGCGGGAAGGTAAACGGCGTTCCGTGTGCTGTGCTGGCTCGCCAGATGCAGCTTGTCATGCTAGCCACGTGACCCGGAAGTGTCTGCGGACAGCGCTGGCTCCCGGCCTATAGAGTGAGATGAGCGCACAACCCTAGAGTCTGGCAAGACTGGCCCGTACGGGCGGGGGTACCTTTACCTTTAAGCCTTGTTATGGGAGGGGAGGTTGTTGCCTCTGCCTGCCCCTCCACTCTAAGAGTATCCCCTTAAAGGGATCCGGGGGTGTGGTTCCTGTCCAAAGCCTATGTATATCATAGGACTCCCCTATTGGTGGTTGACCCTTTCAAGACTTCCTGTAGACGTGCAGGAGACAGGATATAGTCTTGCTTCATCCACTTACCTAAGCCAAACGCTCACATCTGTAACCAATAATGTTGTGGCCTAATTTATTCCATTAACCCAACATATTCGTGTCTGTGTGTTTATTTCTGTGGGAACTGCGGGGCCAGGGGCCTCACCACGCAATGCTTCTTGCTTGCCTGGACAGAGGATATAGAGCTGTGAGGCTACTGATAAAAACCTCTGTCCTTTAAGGTACTTAGGTGAGAATTTGCCTGTTGCTCCACTCACTTCTTTCTCTGCCCCCACCCACTGCTGGCAAGCGGCCTCCTGAAGGCTGCCAATGAGGGGAATGTGGCCCTCAGACTGCAAAATGTTCCCCACCCCCTGAGCGATACTTCCTTGTTGAGCAAAGTCCAATGGAGGTGTTCTTCTATCCCTTCCAAGGACTTACGGTCATGACTGATGACACAAAGTGGTCATCACGGCAAGTAGGCCTTTTGGTTTCTGGAGGTGTACTAAACTATTGCGTTTTTAATCAGGTAAATGCACTCCATCAGAGAGGCCTTTGGGATGAAGGAAATTTGTCTGTGTGGTGTTTCTGTTTTAGATATAAACCAGAGAAGATGAAGTTAGACGAAGGTAATAGTAAAACTCCCAAGCAAGAGGAATTTTTTTAATGGTTTCTGAAATATGCTTACATGCAGTCTTTCCACTAACAGGCCACTGTTTGAAATTGCAGTTTATATTTCAATAAGACACAATGCAAAAGGGAGAATGGTTGGAAATGGAACCTTCAGGTTCTGTGGCCTCTGAAGGAGATAATTCTGAGAGGGGAGGAGCCAAATGCCAGGTAGTCTAAGCCAGGCAGATGCTTTAATTTGTTGGAAGCTGCCCAGACTGGGGCAACCAAGTCGGATGGGCAGCATATAAATTACAAATTGTTGTTCTTGTTGTTGGGTGTTGCTGTCTCACCTCTCCTAGCTTGGTGGTGTGGGACCTTAACAGTTCTGGGAGAGGAGGAGCCATGAGTTGGTTAGACCAGGCCAGTGGAGGGCCTCATATCATGGGCTTCCAGATATCCCAAAACATATTGAAAACAGGAGGGACACAGGACACACGGACAAGTCTGACTACCTGTTGATGCCCCACCCTGGCCACCTGGTTGGCCAACATGTGAAGGAGCTCCAGACATATCAAGATGTATATATGTCCGTCTTGCAACAGGAGACCATGATCTGACCAGGGAATTCCATAGTTCAACTTTCCTCGGGTTAAATACAGACTAGTTATGGAGGTATCATGACTCAGCTTCCCCATCTGGGGCAGAATTTGCTGAGTTAGAGGTTGCTTGCATTTACCCAGACAGGGCTCAGGTGGAGCAGGGCAGCACTGAGATGGAGGCTGCAAGGATGCAATGGCAGAAATGGTGGATTGGCTCTGCAGATGCATCCAATCAGGTGCCCTGCCCAAGTGTCATCGAGGTAAGGTGCAGCAACACCAGTTTAGGAAGGCACCTGCGGAAAACAATATTTTCCTACGAGCGTCTCAACAATCATTTTCATGGTGAAGATCTCAACTGGCGGCGCCATCAGGTTACATGGCCCAGGCTTGTTCAACCAGCTTGAAGACCCTGATATTAATTCCATGCCCATTCCACGTAAGACAGGTGTGCTTGCTTTAATTTTTATTGCAGCAGAACTTAACATTTTGAAAATCCACACCTTGACATCATAGATCAAATATTTAAATATACATACCAGAGATCTTAGTATGCCAGAATGTGTGAGACTGTGCTGTAGATAATAAGTGAAGAGTCTTGCAATTGTGGAAATTTCCTTCCCCTACAAAGGGTGGGTGGGGGGCAATGGTCACCAAATCTTCTTGAGAGCTAGACAGGAGAGATAACTTGCCCCAGCAGAAGCCATCAGGTGGACTCCTCCAGAGCTCCTGGTGGCCCTTTCAAATGCAAATGCGGCTGTTTCTTTGTAAAAAAAGCAACGCAAACCACCCATTCAGTGTCATTGAAATTTATTGCGAAATATTTTATGCTGTTAATTAGGTACTAATGATGGATGGGGGAAGAACATTTCCCCGGCTATTAAGTCAAACCTTCTGACCTTTCAGGTCAGTATCGGTCACTGGGAAATTACTGTTTTTAAAAAAGGGGATGAGTTAAAAGGAAAAGAAAGACATTACCTTTTAAGGTTTTTGAACCTTGCCCATGCTTTTAGTTGCAAAATCAGTTGTTCTTTGCAGAAACTGCAGACCTACTGGCTCACCATAAGAAGCCGCCCAGGTTTTTCTTTTTGCATGCCTACTGTTTAGAAAAGCAAGACACAGTGTTCTGCTATGATGACATATAATCCGTTAATCCGTCATTGTTTTCATGGCAGATTCTGTCTGTGGAATAATCAAACTAAGGAATTTTTGCACTGCAGGAGATTGGACTAGATGACCCCTATGGTCCCTTCCAGCTCTACAGTTCTGTGAACCATAGAGAACACCTTTGTTACTTTTTTTGGTTAGACTTAATAAAGGTATTGCCATATTGTGGATTTTGGATTTCTACGATGGATCAATAGAGCTACATCTATCACTGTGTGCAACCTGTCTGAGAAGGCAATTGCACCTCAGTATTTCTCAAGCATGGCATTTGGCTTCCTTTCCTGGGATGGGGTTGGGAGGAGTGGAAAGAACTAGCAAGGGAAGGAGAGAAAAGAATGCAGCTGCCTGGTCTTTCTGCAAATCAGGCTGCAAAGGCAAAATGGGCAGGCCAGTTTAAGATAACTCCCATGGAAGGCAAAGGGAGATCGGGAAATTGTGGCTTAATAGCACTATGATTTCATTCCCTGGACCAGGGTTGAGGTGACTGTCAGGTCACCTCCATACAGTCGTCCTTTTGCAGGAGCGATTTGCCTAAGGTGGTTGTGGTAGCCCAAGCCCAAGTAATAGTGAATAAATAAATGCCATTTGTGAATTTCTTCCCACTGAGCATCCCAAAATGATTTACATAAACATATATAAAATAGATTCCTGCATTGCAGGGGGTGGGACTAGATGACACCCCCCATGGACGTGGGTGGCGCTGTGGTCTAAACCACAGAGCCTAGAGCTTGCCGATCAGAAGGTCGGTGGTTTGAATCCCCGCGACGGAGTGAGCTCCTGTTGTTCGGTCCCCGCTTCTGCCGACCTAACAGTTCAAAAGCACGTCAAAGTGCAAGTAGATAAATAGGTACTGCTCCGGCGGGAAGATAAACGGCATTTCCGTGTGCTGCTCTGGTTTGCCAGAAGTGGCTTAGTCATGCTGGCCACATGACCTGGAAGCTGTCTGTGGACAAACGCCAGCTCCCTTGGCCTATACAGCGAGATGAGCACACAGCCCCAGAGTCAACCGCGACTGGACCTAATGGTCAGGGGTACCTTTACTTTTACCTTTTATGGTCCCTTCCAACTCTCCAATTTCATGATTCTATGAATTTAAGAAAATAATTGTTAATATTGAAAATATTTTTTAAACAATAACACATAAAATCAATTTGAATTCATGACGGATACCCACTGGGATAAAGATTTTAGAAGGCTTGTTGAAAAAGGAATGTTTTTAGCTAGGGAAGGCACTGGTCTGATATGCTTTTGCCAAGGTGATGGCAAAGCAGTTGGCTCCTGGTTGGAGTGAGAGTAGCTCAGTTGGTAGAACATGAGACTCTTAATCTCAGTGTCCTGGGTTCAAGATTCCTGCATTGCCGGGGGCTGGACTAGATGCCCCTTGTGGTCCCTTCCAACTCTACAATTCTATGATTCTCTGATCACTGTGGGAACAGGATGCTGGCCTAAATGGACCACTGGCCTGATCCAGAAGAGTTTTTCCTGTGATGCGGTGACCAATCACTCTTGATTCTTATTCTGCTTTAAGGTGTACATATGAAATTCCTAATGATCTATCAGTGTTGAAAGCTAGTTGAAGCCTCCATGCTCAGGAAGAGTTTACCTGCACCAGTTTCTGAGGACAATCAATAGATGAAGGCAATCGCCTGCATGTGATCTTCCCAGAGGCACTTGGCTGGCCATTGTTGGAAACCATCCTGGATCTGGTGGACCTTTTGCCTAATCCAGCCAAGAAAATGTGCATTAAATCACTTTTGTATTGCCACAGAATAACCAAGCTGTCAACTTGCCGAAAAAAAGAGGTCAGAGGTCCAACCTGTTGACTTACTTGTTTGAAAAAGAACCTTCCCCCACAAATTCTTTGCACATATCTTCAGATTATTTTTTTTACTGTCACTGTAGCAAGCGCCGTCTCCCCAGCTGCAAGTTTTATGATGCGGCTGTTTGGAAGGAAATATTGCAAGAATGAGATCTCTGCGAGATCTGGAGTTGCCGTAAACATTGCTTACAAGTTTTGGATATTGTTTTGTTCTTCTTCTGCTTAGGTAACAATCTGGGGAAAGGTAAGGGAGGTGAGCTGATACCATTTCCAGTTGCCGCAATTTCTGCCGATGACAGTAGATAGAAGTATGCAGGGTTCCACGTCACGCAAAAATCTGGGTTGGAATGGAAAGCAAGGGATCCGCTCACATTTCAGAGTAGGATGCAATTTTTGCTTGTTTCTGAAAAATATATTTTCACTGTTTCTACAATTTTTTCCGTGTGCCTCCCTGGGAGAGGCAAATTAAGTATGAACCCCATAATTTGAATTCCCCTCAAAACCTGTGCCAAAGTTTTGCAGTTGTTTTGCAGCAAAAAAAACCCCACACAGCACCCCACAAACTGAGTCCTTGATACATGAAACACGGGGTCCGCACTTAACATGAACTACGAACCCCAACATTTGGAATCCCCTCCGAACCTGTGCCAAACCTGTGTTTTGCAGCCTTTCACTGAAGGGTGGAATAGACATTTGGGGGCTTCGCATTTATCCTGCAGCATATTTGCTATGGGAAAAGCCATGCGCAAATGGTGACTGAAAGGCACACATCCCAGATATAGGCATGCATGCACACCCAGCCATTCACAGGAACCGCTGATAGGACAGTATCTACCTGAGGAGTGTACATGGGCATTTAAGCATGCCTTATCTTACTATCATATCTTACATGTTTGCTGTGAGGAACTCCTCTCTCTCTTAACCTACCATCTTCATAAAGTTCTTGTCGCTGGGAAGATAAAGTGGCATGAACCAATACACATGGTGACCTTTCCCGTTATAGGATGTGCTAAGAAGCGGATGTAGAAAATTACATATTTTGCTTTAACATATATCTGGACTGCATTGTGGTTTTGTTTTGGTGGTTCCCTCACTGCGAGAAGCCAAGTTACAGGGAACCAGGCAGAGGGCCTTTTCGGTAGTGGCACCCGCCCTGTGGAACGCCCTCCCACCAGATGTCAAGAGAAGAACAACTACCAGACTTTTAGAAGACATCTGAAGGCAGCCCTATTTGGGGAAGCTTTTAATGTTTGATGCATTACTGTATTTTAATATTTTGTTTAAAGCCACCCAGAGTGGCCGGGGAAGCCCAGCCAGATGGGCAGGGTATAAATTTATTATTATTATTATTATTATTATTATTATTATTATTATTATTATTATTAAAAATCTCAAGTTGATTCACAACAGTAAAATAAAAACACAATAAAGCAATAAATATGGCCACCAGGGCAAAGCACAAGAAGCTGCTATGAATGGCTAGCTGATCGGCTTTTTGCAATGTGCAGATATGAGTCTCCAGCCTCTGCCCCTTTGTGGGCTTCTCAGAGGCAGTTGACTTGCCCCTGAGAGAAACAGGAAGCTGGGCTAGATGGGTTTGTGGTCTGATCAAGCATAAGAACATAAGAACAGCTGCTGGATCAAGCCAATGGCCCATCTAATCCAGCCTCCTGTTCTAACAGGGACCAACCAGAGAGCCAGTGTGGTGTAGTGGTTAAGAGCGGTAGACTCGTAATCTGGGGAACCGGGTTCGCATCTCCGCTCCTCCACATGCAGCTGCTGGGTGACCTTGGGCTAGTCACACTTCTCTGAAGTCTCTCAGCCCCACTCACCTCACAGAGTGTTTGTTGTGGGGGAGGAAGGGAAAGGAGAATGTTAGCCACTTTGAGACTCCTTCGGGTAGTGATAAAGCGGGATATCAAATCCAAACTATATACCAGCCAGATGCCTTGTGGGAAACTCGCAAACAGGACCTGAGCAGGAGAGCAACTCTCCCCTCCTATGGTTTCCAGCAACTGATATTCTTGGCTCTTCTTGTGCCCTTATCAGCTCCAATCAATAATGCTTAGCATTTATGCAACACATTTCAAGCATTTCAAGGTGGTTCGCCTATATGATCGCAGCAATTCTCACAACAGACCAGTACGCCATTGTTATGTCTTAACCAAGACTCCAGACAGAGACCTTTAGGAGACAACAGCACCCTTAAATGCCCTCCCTTCCAATCACTCCTACTCTTGTCGTCCATCCATCTCAACTTGCCTGTTGTTGCAAGCAAATATCAAGGTGTGCCATACCATAGGGAGATTGGTGTGTGTGTGTGTGTGTGTGTGTGTGCGCGCGCGCAAACAGGATGAGTATGAGGAGGGACCCTGGCTGCCTCACCTCCCATTACCTCAGAATATTTAAAGGTATCAGAGGTGGCAGCTGCATTTGTGAGTGGCCTTGGACCAGTCGCTCTCAGGCTAGCCCACTTCATAGGGTTGTTGTGCTGATAAAATGGGGAGGACGAACCCTGTGCACTGCCATGAATTCTATGGAGGAATGGCAGAACATGGATTTCATTAAATAGATGCATATATTTTATCCTCATACTACAGGTGTGTTTGGGGGGGGGTGTTATTGGGTTGTTTTTGCTTTGTGTTTTGTGGTATTATATTCTAATTATAAAGAAGGCTGATCGCCGAAGAACTGATGCTTTTGAATTATGGTGTTGGAGGAGACTCTTGAGAGTCCCATGGACTGCAAGAAGATCAAACCTATCCATTCTTTAGGAAATCAGCCCTGAGTGCTCTGGAAGGACAGATCCTGAAGCTGAGGCTCCAATACTTTGGCCACCTCATGAGAAGACTCCCTGGAAAAGACCCTGATGTTGGGAAAGATGGAGGGCACAAGGAGAAGGGGATGACTGAGGACGAGATGGTTGGACAGTGTTCTCAAAGCTACCAGCATGAGTTTGACCAAATTGTGGGAGGCAGTGGAGGCGTGCTCTGGTCCATGGGGTCACAAAGAGCTGGACACGACTAAACAACAACAATTCTAATTTTATCCTATGAACCGCCCTGAGACTTGCAGGTATAGGGTGGTGTCAGGGGTTCAGGAGCAGAGGCGAGGGCAAGGGAGGAAACAGAGAGCGAGGGGGAGGAGTCCAAAGAAAGGATGAGTGATGACGACGACCCGAGATCTCCGAGTCTTTCCAGTGAATCGGAAGATTCACAGAAAGGAGCGCCAGTGGCCAGAGCAAAGGGGGGGCCTAGGGGGACACCCCAGGAGGAAGGGACCAGCGGGGGTTCAGAGGGCAGCAGTTGGAAATCGGGGCCAGCGTCCCCACCAGAGCGCAGTGGAGAGGAAGGACGTCAGGGATCGAGCCCTGGCAGCTCGCAGCAGGGAGGAGGGCATGAGTCAGGAGTGACCACACCCCCATCGGGGAGCGAAGAAACGGTCAAGCGGAAAGTGGAAGGCTGGGCGCGCGCGCCAAGTTCAAATGCACGGGAAGGCGGCGCAGTAAGCAGCCCGGAAAGGGAGCCAGGTCCTAAAGCCCGACGCAAGGAGACAGGAGGGTCCGGGGGGTCAGCGTCAGAGGAGTCCCGGAGGGAGGAGACCACGGGGGGCAGAGGGACCCAGAGAAGGACGGTCAGGCGGAAAAGGTGGAGTAAGGCGAGGATATTAAGTTGGTGTACGAGGGGTGGAGATTCAGACGGAGCTTCGCCGGTCTAGCCATAAGACGTAGAGTTGCACGCAGCAGCTTGGAAATGGAAACTGTAACTCAATAAAGACTTTTATAAAGCGAACGCTGGCTAGCGTGATCCTCTGTGAGCTGGGATCGGGGAGCAGCTCTGACAGTAAGCTCCGTCTCTCATTCCTGTGGGCATCGAAAGCCTAGCGGAGAGGAGAGAAGGCTGGTGCCTACTCGAGAGCTCACGAACGGCAGACAAGATGACGGCCGAACAACAGATAGCGGATCTCAGAGAAGCAGTGACACAACTGAATGCCGAGGTACTTGCATCCAGGAAGAGAGAGGAGGACGCAGCTGCCGCCTACAGAGATCTCCAGGTCAGATTGGAAATGCTTACGAAGCAAGGGCAACTGACACCCAGACCGGAGGGGATTGGGTTGGGGAGACGAGCAGGCGGTCTAGTCTCTCACTTCAATGGGAATTTGCAACAGTACCCCAACTTTAGAGCAGATGTAAAGTGTGCACTGCAACTGCTGGAAAAGGACTTTAGAGATGAGCAAGAGAAGGTGGGGTTTATCATGTCCCATTTGCATGGAGATGCTAAAGCATGGCTGCGCAATTTGTGGAGAGATAAGGATCCGGCGCTCCAAAATGCGGATGCCTTCATTAAAGCGATGGTTGGGTGCTTCTTATCAAGCATAGACGTGGATCTTGCCCGGAAGGAGGTGCATGGACTTAAGCAGGGGAGGGCCAGTGTACGGCAGTATCATGCCCGCTTTTTTGCATTGGTCAGTGCCCTGGAATGGGACAGAGATTCGGCGCCAGTCAGAGACCTGTTTTGGGAAGGCTTGAGCGGCCCGGTTAAGGACGAAATTGCGAGGGGGGAGAGACCCCGGAGCATGCAGGAGATCGTTCAGAGGGCGCTCGCAGTTGGGGTCCGTCTGGAGGAACGTCCTTGGGGCAAGGACGAAGGGCGCGGAGGGCGCGAACCAGCCAGAGGCTACTCCTTCGTTCCCAGAGAAGCAGCGTGTGCGCAATCCACGCCTCCGCCAGGAGGAGGAGCGGAACCTATGGAGGTTGGCGGTGCAAGGGTTCAGTCAGCAACCAGAGCCCTAGCACCGGGAGCAGTGAAAGCAAAGCCTCCTAGAGGGAACCGGAAGTGCTACATCTGCGACAATCCCCAGCACATGGCGAAAGAGTGTCCCCAGAGGCTCCACAAGCACACTGCAGCCTCAGCAATGGTAACTGCAGCGACTCAGCAAGGAGAACCACAGCAGGGAAACGAAGGAGTCTGGCTGGAGACAGAGGCACTGGGCCCCAGCCAGACGTGTCAGTGAAGCAGTCCCCAGAGATGTTGCAACCCACGGACCCCCTCCCACCCAAACCAGTAGTGCGGCTCACCGCATCGCTCCAACTACCCAATGGACTCACCATGGACGTGCCAATCACTATTGACTCAGGAAGCAATGCGGACTTTATAGGGCAAGACTTTGTCGAACAGCACGATATACAGTTGCTGCCTGCCACACTGCCCCTGCAGGTAGTCACGGTGGATGGCAGGGAGCTGCTCGGGGGGCAAGTCGTGAAGCAAACGCCACCAATGGTGATGCGACTTGGGAACCACAGGGAAGTCATCAGCTTCAATGTCACTCAATTATCGGACACGCCCATTGTACTGGGCATGAGTTGGCTGGACAAGCACAGCCCGGCGATGGCGTGGAATCAGAGGCAGCTGACTTTCGGCTCTTCCTATTGTGCTGAACAC
The DNA here is from genome assembly GCF_964188315.1 of Podarcis muralis. Lineage (NCBI taxonomy): Eukaryota > Metazoa > Chordata > Lepidosauria > Squamata > Lacertidae > Podarcis > Podarcis muralis. The sequence continues at coordinate 86,521,676 of NC_135659.1, read as the reverse complement.
TGCATCCTGCCCCAGCAGGAGGGAGAGGAAGAGGAGTCACAGCTGCAGCTTGGGACGCTGCAAGCTGTTCCCCACAAGTACGCAGACTTTTTGGAGGTTTTCTGCGAGAAGGAGGCGGACAAGCTACCCCCCCCACAGACCATACGTCTGCAAGATCGAGCTCCTACCAGGGGCGGCGTTGCCAAAGGGGAAACTGTACTCCATGTCTGAGGACGAACTACAGGACCTCAAAGAGTTCATAGATCACAATCTGGAGCGCGGTTTCATCCGAGAGTCCAAGGCAGTGGGGGGCAGTCCGGTATTCTTTGTCAAGAAGAAAAACACGCCCCAAAAAAGGCTCGTGGTGGACTATCGGATTTTGAACGCTGTGACCAAGCCATCGGACTTCCCCATGCCCAGGATCGACGACCTCCTCGCGACGGTGCGCAAAGGACGCGTCTTCACCAAGTTGGACCTCCGAGGGGCGTACAACCTCATTCGTATGCGGGAGGGCGACGAGTGGAAGACGGCCATGTTCACGCCCCTGGGCACCTACGAATACAGAGTTATGCCTTTTGGATTACAAAATGGCTCCCACTGCTTTCAAGCTTTTATGCATCACGTCTTGGCAGGGCTGCTCTACAAGAAGTGTGTCTGTTTCCTGGATGACATACTCATCTTTTCTGAATCGCAGTACGATCACGACAGAGACGTCAAAGAAGTGCTGAGCAGACTACAGCAGCATAGGCTCTACGCCAAGCTGGAAAAATGCCAGTTCGACGTGTCGGAGGTGGACTTCCTGGGCTACAGGTTGTCAGACAAAGGGCTCGCAATGGACAGCGCCAAGGTTCGCGCAGTTTTGGATTGGAAAAGTCCGCGCAACCGGAAGGAGGTCCAGCGGTTTGTGGGCTTTGCGAACTTCTATCGCAAGTTCATCAAGGGGTTCGCGATGCAGACGGCGGCCATCACGGACACGCTCAGCTCCAAGAAGAAGAAATTCATCTGGACGGTGCAAGCAGAGCAGTCCTTTCAGGCACTCAAGCGTCTCTTCGCGTCGGAGGAGCAGCTACTACACGTCAACCCCAGCAGACCAATGAGGGTGGAGACGGACGCTTCAGACAGAGCCGTAGGAGCAGTTCTGTTGCAGCAAGACCCGCAGGGGGCTTGGAGGCCGGGAGCGTTCTACTCCAGGAAGCTCACCAAGTCAGAACAGAACTACACCATCTGGGACAGAGAGTTGTTAGCCATTCATGCAGCCTTCAAGGCGTGGAGGCAGTTCCTGATCGGAGCCAAGCACACAGTGCAGGTCCGCACGGACCACAAGAATCTGGAGCACTGGCGCACGGCGAGGTTCCTGAACCAGAGGCAAATACGTTGGGCAGAGTTCTTTGCGGACTTCGACTTCCGTATAGAGTATGTCCCGGGGGACACCAACATCATGGCGGACGCCCTCTCCCGTAAACCGCAGTACCTCGAAGAGGCGACGCCAGCGGCGGCCATGCATATCTTCGCACCGACAGCGTGGGCGTGCGCTTCGGCGACTGTTGACCTGGAGGCGGTACGACGTGCATTGCGGGACGACTCTTTCGCGCGAGCAAAGATGGCAGAGGCGCACAGGGGCACGGCGGCGACCGACGAGTTCCAGGTTCGCGATGGATTACTCCTCCGTAAAGGGGCCATCTACGTGCCAGGGGACGATCTTCGCGCCAAGGTACTGCAGCAGTTGCACGACGCGCCCACTGCCGGGCACTTTGGCACAGAGAAGACGATAGAATTAGTCGCCAGAGACTTCTGGTGGCCCAGAATGAGAGGGGAAGTCGCGGACTACGTGACGAGGTGCGACACCTGCCAGAGGGCCAAACCAGTACACAGACCGCCGGCGGGACTGCTGGAACCTCTGCAAACCCCGTTCGAACCATGGGAGAGAGTGGCCCTGGACTTTGTCACGGATCTGCCCAGCTTGAGGGGCAAAACGGCAGTGCTAGTGGTGGTGGACTTGTTCTCCAAGATGGCACATTTCATTCCGTGTGCGAAGGTGGCCACGGCGGAACAAACCGCCAAACTGTTCATAGATCACGTGTTCAAGGTTCACGGTCTGCCGCGGTCTATACTGTCTGACAGGGGGCGGCAGTTCATCTCGAACTTCTGGCAGAAACTGATGGGCTTCCTGAACGTCAAGATCAACCTGGCTTCGGCTAGACACCCGCAGACCAACGGGCAAGCGGAGCAGGTCAATGCCATCATGCAGCAGTACCTGAGATGCTACGCAAATCAACAGCCTGCGACGTGGGTGGACTACCTGCCGCTCGCCGAGTTTGCCTACAACAACACGAAACACGTGTCCACAGGGGTGACGCCGTTCTTCGCCAACAACGGAAGGCACCCCAGAACCTTCCCGGGACTGGAAAGAATGGGGGAGGGGGAGCCGCAGACAGCAGACGCGTTCGCGTCAGAGTTGCAAGAGGTCCACGACCAACTTCGGCGGCACCTGGAGCTGGCTAAACACTCATACAAGGTGCAAGCGGACAAACACAGGAGAGTCGGCGAAGAGATCCAGGTGGGAGACTGGGTCTGGTTGGCAGCCCAAGCAGTGCCGGCCAGGTCATTAGCGAAGAAGAAACTAGGGCATAAACAACTAGGGCCCTACCAAGTCGAAGAACAGGTCAACCCGGTGGCTTTCAGGCTGATGCTTCCAGAGGGTTCCAGAATGCATCCGGTGTTCCACAGGTCGGTACTCACTCCCTACAAGACACCTCACAGGTTTCAGGAACCAGGAACGGATCCGAGTCCGCTACGAGAGGGAACCGAACAAGGGGGAGTGACACAAGAGGAGTCCATCAACGAGGTCACAGAGATTTTGGACTCTAGATGGGGAGAAGAGGGAGTAGAATACCTCCTCGCCAAGGAGGGCTTCCTGGCCAGTGCCAACAGCTGGGTGCCAGGCTACGCCTTGGAGGAACCTCTGCTCAAGGACGAGTTTCACGCCCTTTTCCCACACAGGCCCATGCCAGCAGACTTTTTCGACGATTGGCTTTTCACACCGACGCTTTCAGCCAGCACTTTCCACGGGTTCGACTCGGACGAGGAACCGACAATGGACACGCGTTCCCCGGAGGGGTCGCCCTCGGGATCTGCCTCAGAGCCCTCGTATTGGTGGGACGATAGACCAGAGGAGCAGTGGCGCAGGAAGTGGCTGGAGGTTCCAGGTCGAGCGACGGACCCGGGAACGACTGAGGCGGAGACGGACGTGGACATGTTCGGGGAGGACCTGGGCTTCGAGCACGGCGGCACAGAGATGGAAGCGGAGGTGACCGCTGTCAACGAGCGCAGGGAGGAAGAATCGGAAGTCTTCAGTTGGAGGCCCGCCAAGGGAAGCGAACTGTATCCGGCATTCGTCCCCATGACTCGGCAGCACCCAGCTCCCGCACCGGAAGGAGGGGAGGGGGGAAAGGGGGGCTTCGAGGGGGGGATGGATGTCAGGGGTTCAGGAGCAGAGGCGAGGGCAAGGGAGGAAACAGAGAGCGAGGGGGAGGAGTCCGAAGAAAGGATGAGTGATGACGACGACCCGAGATCTCCGAGTCTTTCCAGTGAATCGGAAGATTCACAGAAAGGAGCGCCAGTGGCCAGAGCAAAGGGGGGGGGCCTAGGGGGACACCCCAGGAGGAAGGGACCAGCGGGGGTTCAGAGGGCAGCAGTTGGAAATCGGGGCCAGCGTCCCCACCAGAGCGCAGTGGAGAGGAAGGACGTCAGGGATCGAGCCCTGGCAGCTCGCAGCAGGGAGGAGGGCATGAGTCAGGAGTGACCACACCCCCATCGGGGAGCGAAGAAACGGTCAAGCGGAAAGTGGAAGGCTGGGCGCGCGCGCCAAGTTCAAATGCACGGGAAGGCGGCGCAGTAAGCAGCCCGGAAAGGGAGCCAGGTCCTAAAGCCCGACGCAAGGAGACAGGAAGCTCCGGGGGGTCAGCGTCAGAGGAGTCCCGGAGGGAGGAGACCACGAGGGGCAGAGGGACCCAGAGAAGGACGGTCAGGCGGAAAAGGTGGAGTAAGGCGAGGATATTAAGTTGGTGTACGAGGGGCGGAGATTCAGACGGAGCTTCGCCGGTCTAGCCATAAGACGTAGAGTTGCATGCAGCAGCTTGGAAATGGAAACTGTAACTCAATAAAGACTTTTATAAAGCGAACGCTGGCTAGCGTGATCCTCTGTGAGCTGGGATCGGGGAGCAGCTCTGACAGGTGGTATACAAATTTAATAACTAATAATAATAATAATTACAGGTGAAGGCAGAGGAGATTGAGGTCAGAAGAACAGGGCCTTGTCTAAGGTCACTGCAGAAGCTCAAGTCTGATCAATTCTTACTACACTACAGGAAGGTGTGAAAATTGCTCCTTTATTTTGGGGAAGGGTCATAGTTCCCTGGCAGAGTACATGATTTGCATACAGAAGGTATCAAGTTGAGTCTAAGTAGGACTCGAAAAGATCCTGCCATAAATCCTGAAGAGCTGCTTTCTAGTCAGCAGACATATTGCTGAGCTAGATCACCACAGGCTCACTTGGAATAAAGCAATTTCCTATGCTTTGTACTCCAGAGGAGCAAAAAAACCACACACAAAATGTCACTCAAACGCCTTCTTTTCAGGGCTTCCCGTAATGTTCAAAGCCACCATTAGAACAGGACATGAGTGAGCTTTCTGGTACTAGGAGAAATTTATGTTTCTCAACATGTTGCTGGGAAATTGCCAGAGATGTGCATCTCCATGATGTCCAGATAGTCAGACGCAATACATATGACCAACACACTGGACAGGGAAGGATGACCCCAAGAGTGTATATAATAAACCAACAAAACATTATTTATTTATTGCCAGCATTACGGGAGAATGGGACTCCCAGGTGTTGCCCCATCCAAGCACTGCTCAGGTCCAGACCTCCTTAACATTCATCATGGTTAGTGCATCATGTTCTTTCATATAATGGCCCAGTCCCATGATACATTTATTTACAGGCAACTCCCATGTTCAAAGTGCTAGGATAGCTGTTTTTAACATTTAACGTGTGTGTGTGTGTGTGTGGTTTGATGATTAAGCAATATATAAGTCTTGTAAAATATAATATAATATAATAAAAAAATAAGATAAAATAATAAAAATCTAGTCACAACATTCAGATAGCAGGTGGTGATAAAGACCTGCACCTGTATTCCCAAATGGGTGGGGTATAAATAATAAAATTATTATTATTATTATTACCTGGGGCCCTGAAGAACTCATGCCAGAGTAGAAAATGGTTGCATTCACACTATACAGTGGTACCTCCGGTTACAAACTTAATTCCTTCCGGAGGTCCGTTCTTAACCCAAAACCATTCTTAACATGAGGCACGCTTTCGCTAATGGGGCCTCCTGCTGCCGCCGCACCACCAGCGCGCAACTTCTACTCTCATCCCAGGGCAAAGTTCGCAACCAGGAGCTACCACTTCCGGGTTAGCGGAGCTCATTACCCAAAGCGTTCGTAAGGAGGACGGTATGCAACCCAAGGTTCCACTGCACATTTAAAGCAAGGAATCCTGGGAAAAGTGGCGTGCTAAGGATGCTGGGAATTTTAGCTCTCAGGAGGGTGATCCAGAAACTTTTTACAGCCTGCCCATCATAAGGGCTGATGCTGCATAAGTCTTCTATTCACTTATGTGCCTGGAAAGGTCTTTAAGTTTGGGCCAGTACATATCTGCCTGGTCGTCCATTCCCAACTATCCTTGTTTTTCCTGACCACATTGCGCAATTATCTCACATCACACATTGTCAGACCATTTTTATTTGGCCCTGCTTGAAGCAAAAGCTGCCATTTTCTATTGGGCTTGCCATCAATGCGGTTTCCCATCCCATAAGGCTTCTGCTCCTGACGACGTGTCACAAAACCCTGACGAGATGTGCAAGAAGTGACCCCTGGCAAGAGGTCAAGGCGTTGCATAACCTCCAGAGCTAATTTGGAGCCAGTCGCTGTCACAAGGGGAGCATCCAGCCTAATTCAGATGGGAACAGAAGCCCTTGAGAAGGAGCTGCTCCAAGGGAAGGCTCTAAAAATATGCTGTGATGCCTGCTCACAAAAGAGGAGGATGAAAAATGTACAAATGCTCTAATCCCCTCCAATCCCTCCCATTGTAGAGCTGCGGTGACACAGGTTGTTTTGCAATTATGTGCTTCTAAGTGCTGGTTTAGCTACTTGGGGAAAGATGCCAACTGAATTTTGGTGCATTAAAGAAAACAAAAACAAGAAAGGAAGAGGATGGGAGGGAGGGAGGAATGGGCTGATGCCTACAGGATCTGTTCTGTCTGCTGAAGGAGAGAAGAGAGCTTCATTCAAGGAGCAGATTCACATGCTTAAAGGGCTACAAACACGAGCATGCCCTGCACCCAGGTCCGGCCCTGCAAGGAGGCAAAGTGAGGCAGCAGCCTCAGGTGCCAAATGCAGACAGAACTACATACCATGCACCCTCGAAGGAAGCTTCCTGCCCTCAAGTAGGGTGAAGGATTCTGTCCCATTGCCAGTGTTGACTTCAGATTTAAATGCCAGTCTAGGTCATGAATCCATAGCAGAGGAGAAATGACTACTGGGACTACAGAGAGAAGAAAAGCCATGGTGCATCTGCAGCAGCACAAATGGACACCTTCATCTGCCCCAGCTGCAACAAAACATGTCTCCCCTGCATCAGTCTCTACAACCACAGCAGGCGCAGGAACTCTCCAACCATTTGACTTCACCTCTAAAGACTCACTCCTGAGATGGACGGATGTCAACACTGATGAATCCATGGGGCTTCTCCATCATTTCTAGTTTGGCCCTGAGTGATGCGGCAGTAGTTCTGCCCTATTTGCTTCCTGACAGCACAATAATGAGATATCATTGTGCCTGGGCGCATCCGGACGACTGGCTTATTCATCCAGAGAATAGATGACATTGGTTATTTATTGAGCATTCATTCTGGTTTGTTGACAGGGAGGTTAGACGAGTTGCATGAAAGTCAGCATTATTCCACACTTTCCAGTGCATTTTCCTATCACTTCCATTATCACACACACACACACACACACACACACACACACACACAAACAAACAAACGCTGATGTAGGGTATGGGTTTGTCATCCAAGACCTTACAATAATTGCACAACCTGAAAGTGCAGGTTTGTGGTTTTATTGCAGCAGGTTCTAGCTGAAGCTATACAGATCTGGGTCTGGTCAGCTCCTGGATCAGAGACTACCCCAAATCCTATGGGCTAAAAATATAAATAAAAAAATAATAAACATCTTATGTACGTCTTAATTTTTTAGTATTATTAAGGTTTATAGAGAAAAATACAAAACTTAATATCCTCCCCTTTTTAAAAGCAAACCAAGTCTTTCATCTAGATACAATAAAAACACAAAAAGCTTGGGGGGGGCAGCAGAGAAAGAAATAGAGAAAGAAACAGATATTTTAAAATTAAAAAAAATCAGTAGAAAAGAGGTTAAAAGAGAAAGATAGAAAAGTAAGATTCAGACAGTAAAGAACTTCTGATTCTTCATCAGTCCACTATAAAAAAACAATCTTATGTACAACATTTTGAGTTGCATTGTGGAAGAAATATAGGGTTCATCATTATCATCAATAATTAACCTTGGAAGGTTTTAGCAAGACGGAGACATAGATCAGGGCTAGATCTGTAGTCCTCCAGATGTGTTCCATCAGCCTCTTCCCACCTGTCCAATGGTCAGGGTTGATGGGAGTTGGGGTGCACCAACATCTGGAGGGCCACAACTTTGCCATCCCTGTCCTCGAAGGCGGGTCACTCATGTCTTCTTCCCGGCAATTCAGCCCCAGGACAAATTGGTTTCTCACTGCTCCTTAGTTCTCCCTCTGCTTCTGTGTCTCGAAAAGGAGAAGGATAATAACTTGGGGAGAAAAGAAAACTCCTTAATGATCTCCGAGTGGAAAACCCAACACCGGCGCGAAGTGTTATTATCCCATTTTTTCCTTGATTTGGTGGCGCCCTTAATGAACATTTAATGAAGGTTGTGACATTTCAAATTGTCTGGAGCATTCTGGGATGAGCAAGATAACAGGGGCAGAGCCAAAACTCCTTGCCTGACTCGCTGTGGTCTTTAATTAGAGCTGGCTTTTTTAATTCTTTTAATTTGTACTCTCCTTTTAAATAACCTCTTCCTGGCAAGGGTTGAAAAGGAGTATCCTCCTCCCCCCCCTTTTTTTAATTTGGAGATTTAGGCAGAACCTGGTTAACAGTTGACTTCATCAGAAGAGTCATCCTGGCACAATTTTCCAAGGCACCAAAAGTCCAGACTGGAAAAGTGCAAGGGAAGGGCTGGGTTATTTGGGTCAGAAGAAAACCCCTAGGATATTGACTATGCTGCTACATTGACTAAGTCATTTGCAATGCTGCTATTGGTGAGGGTTGAGCCAGGCCTTGTAGCTCCTTCTGTGGTTCCTTATCCCTGGAGGAGGATCACCTTAACTCGGGGTGAACAAACTTTCTATCCCCAGGGGACTACTCGAGAGGGGTTGAGAATCCCTGAGGCCCACCAGTCACAAAATAGCGGCGGGCAGAGGCAGAGTTTGACATAGGTCAGCTCACAATTTCTGACTTCATTCATTTCCATTGATATGCAATTGGACTTTGGAAGCTGCAAAATGATTTGCTGCAATGATGTATTTGGGCCAGGGAGTTCCTTGGCTTGGCTTTTCTCAAGCTCAGCACTGATATTGGCTCTGATATAGGTAAAGGTAAAGGGACCCCTGACCATTAGGTCCAGTCACGGATGACTTTGGGGTTGTGGCGCTCATCTCGCTTTATTGGCCGAGGGAGCCGGCGTACAGCTTCCAGGTCATGTGGCCAGCATGACTAAGTTGCTTCTGACGAACCAGAGCAGCTCATGGAAACGCCGCTTACCTTCCCGCCAGAGTGGTACCTATTTATCTACTTGCACTTTGACGTGCTTTCGAACTGCTAGGTTGGCAGGAGCAGAGACTGAGCAACGGGAGCTCACCCCATTGCGGGGATTCAAACCGCCAGCCTTCTGATTGGCAAGTCCTAGGCTCTGTGGTTTAACCTACAGCGCCACCCGCATCCCTGCATGCAAATGTAAAAGTGTCTTATTTCTACTTGCATTGTCCTTTCTATCATATTTTGCGGGTGATGCTATGGGGCAGCCTATCCTTGACCCACCTTAAAGGTAAAGGTACCCCTGACTGTAAGGTCCAGTCGCGGGCGACTCTGGGGTTGCAGCGCTCATCTCGCTTTATTGGCCGAGAGAGCCGGCATACAGCTTCCGGGTCATGTGGCCAGCATGACTAAGCCGCTTCTGGCGAACCAGAACAGTGCACGAAAACACCGTTTACTTTCCTGCCGGAGCGGTACCTATTTATCTACTTGCACTTTGACGTGCTTTTGAACTACTAGGTTGGCAGGAGCAGGGACCGAGCAACGGGAGTTCACCCTGTCGCAGGGATTCGAACTGCCAACCTTCTGATTGGCAAGCCCTAGGCTCTGTGGTTTAGACCACAGTGCCACCCGCGTCCACAGCGCTGCCCACTGGATTCCTCCAAGTCAGGGGTGCAGGGAAACATTTGGCCCAGTGGGCCAGATCTTTATCTTCCTCTGCCCTGCAGACCAGTTTTGACTAGTCGGTGGGACCGTCTCCCTGTCAAGCATATGGCATCATAGTCACATCAGGTGATTGACAGGTGGGTAGTCCCACCGACCTGTCAAAGTTGGCCCATGGGGATGTGGGGAAATAGTAACCAAGCAGATTTGAACTTCCTGTGCATCTGGTCATGGGTGAGGAGTTCAATCCTACTTTCTGCACCAATGGTATCTCCACCTGCATCTCTACCCACATATGACATCAGTTGTGGGGCAGGTGAGTGTGGTTTTTGGAAAACAGCCTCGTGGGCCAAATGGAGAAGCCTGCTGGACCAGGTTTGGCCTGGGGACTGGAGGTTCCCTACCCCTGAGTGGAGAAGGTTTTTGATTTCCTGCTTCCCTCCCTCTCACAGTCCTTTCAAAGGTTTTGGTTCTTTGTTACTCATCTCTGCTTCTCCTTCAACGCTTATTATGTTATCCTGTTCAGCTGCTGAGACTCCCAGTTCCTTCCATCCTCCTTCCTGGCTCCTTGTACATTTACTTCTTCCTCCTATAGTAGCTTCCTTCTCTCCCCGCCCCCCCCCCCTTTCCTCTCTATTCCCAGTTTATTCATTTAACAAAATGTATATATTGCTTGATTGCAAAAAAACTTCAAAGCGGTTTGCAAAAAAAAGTTATAAAAGTGTTGGAATAAACTAAAAACAAAGTAAAACCTTTGAGTTGTATCCAGTGCAAGTCCTACACAGAGTAGAAACATTGAATTAATGGATATGACTAACAGCGTTTTATTAATTTCACTGAGTCTATTCGGAGTATGACTTAGGCCATATTCACACATATAAAGCACTGTGATGCCACTTTAAACAGTCATGGCTTCCCCAAAAGAATCCTGGGACCTATAGTTTGTTAGGGGCGGTGAGAGGTGCTAGGAAACCACCATTCCCTTCCCAGAGCTATGATTCCCAGAGTGGTTTAACAGTCAATCCCTCTCCACAACTTGCCCAGGGAGGGGAATAGAGACTGCCTGACCATTCTCTGCCTTTAACAAAACTACAGTTCCCAGAATTCTTAGAGGGAAACCATGACTGTTTATAGAAGTGCTTTAAATGTATGGTGTGAGTATGAACTTAGTTGGCTACATCCCTTTATCTCTACCTTCTTTCAGGGCTCTCTCTGGCCTTTTCCCCTCAGAGGAGGGAGAAGAGACTTTGTAGCTTGGCAGGAGACCAGGTGGGGGTACATGAAGGATGGTGTGTGAAGTTGGCCCTGCCACAAGGCAGAGCAAGGCAGCTGCCTCAGGTGGCAAGATGCTGATGGGCAGGAGGTGACGGCAAGGTGTTGGAGAGCAGGGCTGCCCATTTTGTACTGACTACTGCCCTCAGGTACGGTGAAGGATATTGTCCCATTGCTGGTGCTGAATTGACAGGGATCATGGCATCTGTAGTCCAACGACAATTGGAGAGTTGCAAGTCTCCCCCTCACCAAACCTATCCTTTTCGCATTGGGTTAATGCAGCTCATGGTCACCAACTACCAGCCTTTGGTTCCATGGTCTTAGGCTGTGTCTAAAGGACATTCGAGGGACATTCCTAGGACTTGCCAATCAGAAGGTCGGCGGTTCGAATCCTCTTGACGGGGTGAGCTCCAGTTGCTCAGTCCCTGCTCCTGCCAACCTAGCAGTTCAAAAGCACATCAAAGTGCAAGTAGATAAACAGGTACCGCTCAGGTGGGAAGGTAAACGGCGTTTCCGTGCACTGCTCTGGTTCGCCAGAAGCGGCTTAGTCATGCTGGCCACATGACCCGGATGCTGTACGCCGGCTCCCTTGGCCAGTAAAGCGAGATGAACGCTGCAACCCCAGAGTCGGCCACGACTGGACCTAATGGTCAGCGGTCCCTTTACCTTTTTAAAGGACATTTGAGGGACATTCTTTCCCTCACAGAATTCTGGGTGCTGCAGTTTGTATAGGCTTGTCAGGGATTGTAACTCTGAAGCGTAAATTACAGTGCTTGGAAAAGTTTGAGGGAAAGAATTTCCTTCGAATGCGCTTCAGAAGTCTCGTGCGTACACAGCCACAACCCCTAATGCAGAGCCAGTGTGGGGTTCTGAGGGACCTGTGGTCCTTTAGATGCTGCTGGATTGCATCTCCCCTCTCCCATGGTGATTGGGGCTGATGTGAGGTGGCGTGGGCAACAGAGTCTCATGGTGTCTATAGGGATGCAGGTATCCCACCATTTGGGTTAGGCTTAGGCAAGTGAGATCAGTCTCCGGGTTCATGTTCATTTGCAAATGTTCAGGAGGTGATCTTGGGTCGGCTATTCTCAGCTGAGGCTACTTCGCAGGGTTGTTGTGAGAAGAAAAGGGCTAGAAATCACATCATGTGCTCCTATTTTGAGTTTTTTGGAGTCAGGGTGTATTTGTATTACGAAGGTCACAAATAATAATAGTATCCCAGGAGTGGGCAGCCTTTGCAGGGATGAAGGTGACATTCCCTTGGCAGAGGGGCAGGGGAAGTGGTCAGGGACCCCATACCAGTGGTGAGTGGGGCCTAATCGAATGGGGGTGGAATAAAGCGTTTCTTCTTCTCTCCCTTCGATTATCTCTTTCTTCTCTTCAATTTTCTCTCTCTCTTTATTTCTCTTTCTCTCTCTCCCACCCTATGAACATGCAGAGTCACTACAATATTGTAATTAAGCTTTATTTGGGCTACATTATCTGCCTACTGTGATTTTGAGCCTACATCTTATTTATTTTTTTTACATTTTTATTTCTGGAATAGCGATTTCTGGAATTCCACCATTCACCTCCATGGCCTATCCCACCAGCTGTAGCATGTGCTGCTGGCGCCACCAAATGGGCAAAGCTGACAACTGCAGCTTATCCTCAGTTTGCTGAATATACCTGAATGATTACTGTCATTATAACCTTATTGGGTTTGCGGGCACATTTGCAAACTTGCCATGGGCACTGCACACACCCCTCAACCATGCAACATCACCTATTGGCACTTGGCAACCCCTCCTGTATGCAGACGCTGCTGAATTTACACTTCACATCCATAGTGAGCAGGTGATATGACAACACAGCTTCACCTTGTCCAAACTCTAGTGATGAAATTAATCTGGGCAATAATTCTTCACTTGAATTTCCAGTTTGCATGGGGGAATGTTAAATCATAGTCAGAAATTAGCATTTAGAAGAGACCTTTAGAGAAACATGTGGGAAATGACCAAAGCTTTTTATTTTATTTTAAAAAAATATCTATTTAGATATACTCACTTCACTACATTGGCTGCTCCTTGAGTATTCATTCCAATTAGTTTGTGAGGGTGTTAGACAATGTGGCGTCAAGAAATTCCGCTGTATTTTCCTGTCCCTTTCCTTATCTCAAAAAGTTATTTATTGCCTTTCTCTCCTACCTTCTTCTCCAAGGTACCAACTCCCTGGGGCCCTGGATGCCCGATCACCCACAAAATTCCCCATGAAGTGGCAGGGCACCCACAAATTTCAATGCCAGGGCCATGCATGCTGCATGGCGCCCACAGCCCCAGGCACCCAAGCTGGCACTCCTGCCAAAGAATTCAAGGTGGTGTACAAGATTCTCTCCCTCCTTATTTAATCCCTGCAACAACCCTAGTTCCCAAAGTCCCAGTCCAACTATACCACACTGCTTTTGGGGGAAGTGGGTTTGTTGCACAAATCAGCTGTAATTGCATAAACTGTTTTTGCTGGTGTGGGATTTAATATCACCGAAATTAGTGATAATCTGGAAGCATATAAGGTAGAACTGAGGACCACACTGTCTTCCTGCTACTGCCCCCATGCATTCCCTTGAATGGGAGTCAAGGGAGCAGAGGCAAGATATGACTGCCACCTTGAAGTGTTTGAAGACTAAAAGGGGAACTCAACTGCAGAGACTATCACAAGGTGTTTGCACAGGTACTAGGGGCTGTGAGCTCAGCACATGCACTTCCTGAATGGATGGTTGGGTCAGCAACCAGAGCATGCCATGACCCCAGTGTCCTGTGCTGAGCACTGCTAGTAATGCCTGCAGAATGAATGATCCAGCATCTTCCATGGCTGTCCACACCTGATGGCCGCCTCCTGTATGATTGTTGGAATTCCTCATACCTCAACCACTAGTCAACAGCAGATGCCCATATTGGTAGGAACAAGATTTACCAACTACTGAAGAATGGCAGGTGAAGATGATGGACTATATGGAACTTGCCGAACTGACTGGGAGACTCCAAGACCAGAGAGAAGAGATGGTGGAAGAAGTTTAAGGAATATTTGAAAAATTATGTTAACATTTATATCTTAGAATAGCTTTGGAAGCGGCTATAGGCCGTAGGGTTATAAGTAGAAGTTAGTGTATTTTAAAATAGTATTATTTGTAAGTAATAAAATGCAAAGATTTTTATGGTTAAAGTAAGCGTGCTAAAAAAAATGGTTAGAAATTATGATATATGTAAACGGCTAAAGATGAGGTAGAATGAATATCATACATGGGGGAATTGGGAAAGCCCACCTAATAATGTTTAGGGGAAAAAACAAGGAGAAGACAAGAATTTGTTTGCATTGTTTGTTTTTCTGTTTGTGTTGTTTATTTGTGTTATAAAATGAATAAAAAATTTCCGTAAAAAAACAGAAAAACAAACAAAAAGCAGATGTCCATGAGCTGAACTACACCTTTCTGACAATGCCAAGGCCAGTTCAGATGTCCAGTATTTTCCTGGCATGTTGACGGCTGCAGTTGTTATGTGGTGGAGATCAAGGCTGCCCCAACAATGCAGTGTTGGGCACCTATAGCCAGAAACACTGATTATTGCTCATGTTCATTAGTTAGCCAGTGCTTGGCTAGCAGACGACAGCTCTAATACTGAGGGGACATCATGGCTTCAGCCACAGCTGAGTTCCACCTTTGCAAAAGACCAATGAAAACTGAGGAGAAATGCTTGGCTGTCCAAATCTTCATCTCTTCCTCCTCTGTGGACCTTTGCAGACTGTTGCAGTTTTGTGGGAGGAATTAAAACGCATTCAAAAGCTTTAGATTTGCAACGTTGAAGCAGTGATAGAAACTGGGATGGAAAAGCTAGGAGCCAAATGGCTCCTGGGACCTGGGTTGTGGGTGCCAAAAGAGAGTGTCTAGTTGCCTTTTTATTGGGGGGGGTGTATCGGCAACACTTTTTATTTATTATTTTGATAAGCATGAACTAATATGCAATTCACATAAGAGACACATTGTTAATATCACATTGTTATCAGAAATTGCTAATACATGCTTAATCTGGTGTTTACAATAAAAATATTGGTATAGTCAGTGGCGTAGCGTGGGGGGTGCAAGGGGGGGCCGGCCGCACCGGGCGCAACATCTGGGGTTAGGGCAAATCCACAGGTTAGGGGGCGCAAATCCACGGGTTAGGGGGCGCAAATCCACGGGTTAGGGGGTGCAAATTACTTGCCTTGCCCCAGGTGCTGACAACCCACGCTACGCCACTGGGTATAGTACTTCAGTTTTCAAAACACTCTACTCTTTATTGTTAAACTCCTTAACATATTGCATATCCTTAACATATACTCCAAGGCTTCAAAGCACATTGTTGTTGTTGTTTAGTCGTTTAGTCGTGTCCGACTCTTCGTGACCCCATGGACCAGAGCACGCCAGGCACTCCTATCTTCCACTGCCTCCCGCAGTTTGGTCAAACTCATGCTGGTAGCTTCGAGAACACTGTCCAACCATCTTGTCCTCTGTTGTCCCCTTCTCCTTGTGCCCTCCATATTTACCAACATCAGGGTCTTTTCCAGGGAGTCTTCACTTCTCATGAGGTGGCCAAAGTATTGGAGCCTCAGCTTCAGGATCTGTCCTTCCAGTGAGCACTCAGGGCTGATTTCCTTAAGAATGGATGGGTTTGATCTTCTTGCAGTCCATAGCACATACATTTCAGTAGTCCTTCAGTGTCAGCCAGGCACAAAAAATGTCACCCAGACTTCTTGATGTGCTCACAAATGGAGAATCCTTAGGTGCAAAATGCACCTGGCACCATGCTAATTTCAAACCCTGAAGTGGATTAAAGTGCTCTGCTGCCCTAGTGCAACAAATCTACTTAAATACACACACAAAGGCAGTTTTTTGGTTTGAGGTGAACCAATAACTAATGGGAAGATGTGTCAATGCCCCGCAAGCAAATGAGGATGAATGATGTGTGAGCATTTTCATATAACCACCCTGAGAACAGTAAGAGCAGCACCTGCAGCTGGAACTTTATTGCCTGTTAACTTTCTTTTTGCTCAGTGCTTATGTTTTAAAGTCTAGATTATAGCTTTTTGTAATATTTAATTTATTCTATATTGGCTAATTTGGAAATTTTGCCCTGTCTGAATTTACTGATACGTTTTGTATCTCTTAATAAGCAGATCCCGATTATGCATGGTTCACTGTGGAAAAGCGTTATGTAAATAAACTAAGGGCTCATCCAGACTTCCTGCCCTTTTCTCCTGGGAAAACCTGGTCTTTGCTGCTGAATCGGAGCAAGCGTTGATTGGGTTTTCCATGGATTGACATTTGTTCCGATTCAGCAGTAAAGATCAGATTTTCGAGAGCAAAGCAGTGAGGCAAATGGAAATCTTGGACCCCTGCCTAGAAAGCATGAGACAAAGGGAAGCGTGGATGAACCCCAAATCAAATCAAATCAGAACAAATGATCGAAATGATTGATAAATGATCAACTAGGCAAGAGAACAAAAGAATAATACTCTCTCTACCCCCAACCACATGATGTCTAAGTGTTCTCTCGCTAAATGCAAACGAACTGTGAGAAAGACTATGAATTGGAAGTGGAGATGGTAGATGTACCTTTCCCTGTTTATCTGTTTCAAAAAACACCCCTTAATAAAAACTATTTAAAAAAAAGAAGATAAAGAATGCATGTGGTCTGTATAAGTTTCATGTGAGCAAATCGGGCAGCATGCTGATTGAACAGGTCAAATGGAGGGATGCTGTGGGCACCTTTCAAGTAGGGAAAGGCACTGCCAACTTTAGAAGAATGTGGAAGTCAGCAGAAAGGAGTCTTAAGTGACTTGGCTTCCCCCTCCAGATCTGTGAGCGAGCTGAAAAGATCGCTTACACCCACATCTTTCCGTGCAGCGCTGCGAGAACTCATAACTGCGAGAAGCACTTATCAGATTTAAACCTGCGAAGGGATATTAAAATATAATTATCCCCTTTCTTCCAATTAAGCTTGAGCACTGCTGAGCCTCCTGCTCTGAAAATGTGACACTTGTAATGGAAGTTAAGCTCCAACAGGTGCCTGCTCTGTTTCAAGCTTTATTTAAAAGCACATGAATGTTCACTCCTGAGGCAGTCCAGACACACAGCCTTTGCTCAAGGCAAAACAATATTCCTGGTCGAGATCTTTCCATCCAAGATAATTGCGACCAGGGAGCTGTGCATTTAGTGCATAGTAGCGATCGCACGGCAGTCGGTTTGGTTCCCAGCACAATCTATGCTACATCCATTCCTGGCATTTATTCCTTTTTGGTGTTTCAACTCAAATGGGTTGAGAATAAAGAGTTTTGGAAAGGGAAGGCAGTCTCTTCTAAAGACACGGGACTTTACAGATGTAGTAGGCTGGAAATACATCCCACATTTAAAGTACTCCTTGCAATGAATCTTGAAAATGGTATAGACTGCAATTCCTGGCACCCATAAAAACTACACTTCCCATGGTTCTTTGGAGGGGAACATGTGCTTTTAGCATGCTTTAAATGTAGGAATTCCAAGACCCACCAACTAGGTGGGAAATAGCAGACACAGGCTAAGGAACAGCGTGCTTTTGAGTTTATGCTCAGCTCATAAATTTGTCAACATACCAGGACCAAGCACCTTCGGGTCCCAGAACAAGTCCTCACACCCAAAAATCAACTCCTGGTTTCCCTCCCTCCCTCCTTGCATATTCTTTTCCAGCATCCTAAGAGGATGCGCTTAGCTGTCCTTGAACTACTAGAAGTGACAGAAACCCCTGGAGAGCCAGTGTGGTGTAGTGGTTAAGAGCGGTAGACTCATAATCTGGTGAACTGGGTTTGCTTCCCCGCTCCTCCACATGCAGCTGCTGGGTGACCTTGGGCCAGTCACACTTCTCTGAAGTCTCTCAGCCCCACTCACCTCACAGAGTGTTTGTTGTGGGGGAGGAAGGGAAAGGAGAATGTTAGCCGCTTTGAGACTCCTTCGGGTAGTGATAAAGCAGGATATCAAATCCAAACTCTTCTTCTTCATGATCTGAGACCAACCAGCAGATCCCAATCTACCTTCTGCCTTCCCTGTTGTAAGGAATCTAAACCTGTGCTTTGGAGCAGCATCTCTGGGTGAAGAAAAGCTGGACCTTTTGAACATCTGCCTGTCATGGGACGATTAGAGGTGGCAACCGAATTTGGCCCAGTAGGCAGGTGATGGGAAAGTGTTTTTTTAATGAACTACTCCGTCAGCTCAGTTCCCAGAAAGAGGAAGGCAGAAATGAAAAAACACCCACCCTAATTTTGTTCACTGTAGCACAGGTGAAGTAAAAATCTATGTGTGGTGCAGGGTGGGGAGACGAACAGAAAGCCAGGAAAGATGGGCAGGTAAGACTGTTAAACTGTTACACAGCAAATGTGCCAGAGCAATCTGTTGGTTTCTCTCGGATAATCCACATGTTCCATATTAATTAAGGGTTGCAACTGTCTTGGAGGCACTGTGTCCTCCCACAAGATGCCATCAGGAGTTGCAACATAGGCATTGTTTAATCCCCTTTTGGCAACAGGTCACTAAAGCTGTGTGTGTTTCATGAATCTATGCTCTGGTGACCTCAAGGTTAGATTACCACAATGCGTTATACACAGGGCTGCTTCTGAAGATGGTTCGGAAACTTCACTTAGCGCAGAATTCAGCGGCCAGGTTGCTCACCGGAGCAAGACCGTTTGAGCATATTACACCGATCCTAGTCCGACTGCACAGGCTACTAGTTAGTTTCCGGGCCCAATTCAAAGTGCTGGTTTTGACCTATAAAGCCTTAAACAGCACAAGACCACAATACCTCAAGGTATGTGGTTCACACAATCTGTTTTCTGTGGAGGCTGCAGATCCTGGACTTACAGAGTAGAAGCAGTCCCCTTTTCAAGCAAAGACTGCAACTTAGCTGACCACTTGGGCATGTATATTACAGATCTTCATCAGAAATTAAATTACACCGACAGCAACTGGCGCCTCAATTACAGAGGGACAAAGCCAAGTCGCGTATAAAAGGAACAATGTTGAGCCTATAATCTAGTGAAGAAGATGACAATAACAGAGAAGAAAACACCTGTCTTGCTGCAGTGGGGAATGCAGTTGTGGGAGTCTGCATCATGCTTAGCAAGCAAAAGGCATCTCAATATGACAGGTGGCATTTTCTTCTTCTCCTGTAAAATTGTCCTGACTCACCTGCTAGAGTTCAAACAAATACACACTGCTATTTGAAAGGTGGTGAATTTTCCATTTACACTGGCCGATTAGTTTTTTTCCTCCAGTGGCAGAGGTGGGTCAATTCACAGGTGTCACCTGCAACAGAATGTTGCAGCATGAAGTGCTCCTGCGCTTCATTTGAGTCAGGCTATTGATCCACCTAGTTCAGTAATGCCCGCACTGACGGGCAGCAGCTCTCTGGGGTTTTGGAGAGAGTTCTCCCTTGACCCTAACCTGAAATGAAAAACAGAGCAGGAGAGAGAAATGAACTGGAAAAAATGGTTTGTGAACATCACCCTCACTCTCTAGAAAGAGTCTAGAGGCTTCCCCCTTTCTGATGAGATAATGTATTTGTGTTTGAAAGCATTCTTGGTCTTTTGGATTGCCACTGACTGCAACTCTTGTTGTGTTTGCTTGGTTTATTTGGCAGACTCCTTGCCATTGACGGGGCTTGCTTGGCTGCTGCCTACCAACCTCCAGCTACCGCCTTGCATGTCCAAAGAAGTTCACAGACAGCATCTTAAAAAGCAGAGACATCACCTTGCCAACAAAGGTCCGTATAGTTAAAGCTATGGTTTTCCCAGTAGTGATGTATGGAAGTGAGAGCTGGACCATAAAGAAGGCTGATCGCCAAAGAATTGATGCTTTTGAATTGTGGTGCTGGAGGAGACTATCAAGTGTCCCATGGACTGCAAGAAGATCAAACCTCTCCATTCTTAAGTAAATCAGCCCTGAGTGCTCACTGGAAGGATAGAGCCTGAAGCTGAGGCTCCAATACTTTGGCCACCTCATGAGAAGAGAAGACTTCCTGGAAAAGACCCTGATGTTGGGAAAGATGGAGGGCACAAGGAGAAGGGGAAGACAGAGGATGAGATGGTTGGACAGTGTTCTCAAAGCTACCAGCATGTGTTTGACCAAACTGCAGGAGTCAGTGGAAGATAGGAGTGCCTGGCGTGCTCTGGTCCATGGGGTCACGAAGAGTCGGACACGACTAAACGACTAAACTGGCCCATTCTCTGGGCAAACTATTGCCCAATCTTGAGCACAGAAATAGAAGAGCGAGAAGGAACACGTTCACAATTCTCTGGCCAGCCTCTATCTATATAGAAAGCTGGTGCCACCATGCTTATGAAGTGGAATTTGCTCTCCTTTTAGATTGTGAGCCAAATATATAATAATTAAGCTTCAAATAAGCATTTTTAGCAGTTATTTCCCCAAGGCAAGCCTGCTCCCTTGGAGAAAATTAAAAGTGATGTCAAAACACAGTGACACTATGCTTAGACTTTCGTAGTGTGTGTGCCTCGAACAAGAAGAAGCTTATTGCCTCTGTGCTTAACAAACGAAAGGAGGAAAGAGGAAGAAACATGGGAGAAAATGTCAGGCACAAATTTATAAATAGAAAACATGGCAAAACGCTTCCTTCGGTGCACAGCCAAACTTCACAATGTTTTGATCTGGGGTAGGGGGCGGGGACGAAAGGAGATGGCAAAAAGCTTCCTACTGGTTAACAAGTTGGGGGAAGAGAAGTATTATGCAAATTACATGACAGAACCTTGTGTGGAAAACATGGCTAATTATGCTTGCAAAAGGGCAAACAATTGCAGCCATTACAGTCAGCACTCGCCTATCAGAAATCCTAGCAGAGTATAAATAGAGTCATCTGAATTCCTAATCAACCTTTCCCGATTGCATTTCGGGACATGTTTCAAAATGAGTTAACCGGACTAATTTACCTCTCACTCACTGTGCATAGGAAGAGGTGGTGATGTGACATTGCATGGAAAACCGTTTAAGGATCTCCACTCAAAACAAGTCTAGGTCCTAACGAAGCCTCTAAAAACATGGTGTTGATGTTTCATTTAAATTAGGGATCTGTGACCAATAGGTCTGTAGGTCCAGTGGGTTGTCAACATTTTTCATTAATTGCTCAACATGTGCTAATTGGGGGTTTACACACACACATAAGACAAAAGGTTCCTAATAAGAACCTAAGATGATCCTTCTGGGATCAGGCCGGTGGCCCCTCCAGTCCATCATTCTGTTCTCGCAGTGGCAAACCAGATACCTGTGAGAAACCTGTAAGTAGGACCTGAGCACAGGAGCATTCTCTCCTCCAAAGGTTTCCAGCAACTGATATTCAGAAGCATTACTGTATCCTACCATGGAGGCCTCCTTCATGGATCACTGCCTTGTCGTGGCGAAGGGGCTTGAATAACTCAGAGAAGCTATGAGCTATGCCAGGCAGGGCCACCCAAGATGGACAGGTCATAGTGGAGTTTTGACTAAACGTAATCCATCTGGAGACGCGGGTGGCGCTGTGGGTAAAAGCCTCAGCGCCTAGGGCTTGCCGATCGAAAGGTCGGCGGTTCGAATCCCCGCGGCGGGGTGCGCTCCCGTTGTTCAGTCCCAGTGCCTGCCAACCTAGCAGTTCGAAAGCTAGGTTGCAAGTAGATAAATAGGGACAGCTTCTACTAGCGGGAAGGTAAATGGCGTTTCCGTGTGCGGCTCTGGCTCGCCAGAGCAGCGATGTCACGCTGGCCACGTGACCCGGAAGTGTCTCCGGACAGCGCTGGCCCCCGGCCTCTTGAGTGAGATGGGCGCACAACCCTAGAGTCTGTCAAGACTGGCCCGTATGGGCAGGGGTACCTTTACCTTTAATCCACCTGGAGCAGGAACCAGCAAGCCACTCTAGTATCCCTGCCAAGAAAACTCCATGGAGAAAACCTCCAATACTCTGGCCACCTCATGAGAAGAGAAGACTCCCTGGAAAAGACCCTGATGTTGGGAAACTGCGGGAAGCAGTGGAAGACAGGAGTGCCTGGCATGCGCTGGTTCATGGGGTCACGAAGAGTTGGACACGACTAAACAACAACAACAACCAACACCGTGGAGGCAGAGCATAGCCAGCATAGCTAGTGGTCACCGACAGCCTTCTCCTCCATGAATTTGTCTAATGCCCTCTTAAAGACACCCAACTTGGTGGCCATCAGTGGCTCCTGTGGGAGTGAGTTCCACAGTTTAATTACGTGTTGTGTGAAGAAATGCTTTCTTTTATCTATCCCGAACTGTCCAACATTCAGCGCCATTGGGTAGCCATGAATTCAAGTGTTAGGAGGGAGACCTCCCCCCCCCCCAAATCTACTTTCCCCATGCCATTATTTTATTTATGTCAATCACCTCCTACTTGCCTTTTCTCTAAATTACAAAGTCTCAAATACTACAACCTTCCTTCACGGTTTCAGAGTGGGACGACCAGACTTGGGTTTGCTGTGCATGAGGTCCTGTGCCTGTTTTACGGCAACACCATCTCTGATGAACCGTAGTCTCTTACACGTCTCAGAAGAGTACTAACGCATTTTCTCCTCCCATTCACGTTTCTTCTAATGCAAGATCTCCAAAACCTTTTATGATGAAAGTGGGATGGGCTGGACAGCTTTAAACCATGCAGTCGAGGGACAATATTAGAATACTGTGCTTTTATTTGTAAGTACAAGGTGCACAAGGAAAGTCATAAAGGGCTCTGCTTTATTGCTCTGACAAGTGACAGGAATGGAAACCAAAATTAAATATTCAACAATATCACTTCTATAAAGCTGGCAAGAGCTACATGGGTAAAGATGGACACTCTGGGCTGGCCCCCCCCCCCCCGAAATTGTTTTTTGTGGCTCATCACTCCACAGCCCTCTTGAACATAGGATGCTGACTTCTGCTGTAGCCTCCTTACACTTGGGAAAGATGATGGTGGAACACCTTCCGTTTGCTGAAGCCTGACCCACCTAGACAAAGCTTTAGAAAACCAAGGAGAAGAACAGGACAGGAAGTGGCCATGCTAGTCTCCTATCTAATTACTCTAGCCCCACAATCTACATTTCCATGCCAAAGAAGGTCTGAAAGTTAGGATGCCTGAAAGACAGCAGAAGGTACCCATGAAAGGTAGATGATGTGGGCAGGTCACCTGTTTCTGTTCTACATGCATCCAAATTATTCAAAGCAACCAGGACCTGTTGGGGCGGGGGCAGAAGGTGGAATCAAGAGCACATCATTTGTGATCCTAACAATTAGTACTTGTTCAAATCACACATCCCTTAAAAAACCCACAACTGATTTCTGCTGCTTTTATATTCTACTTTACATAGTTATATATGGATGGTCCTTCTAAATTGACAGCAAATTGCACTCGGTGACTCGGTGCCAAATAACTAAGTCCTCCCTTGTAAGAGGAACTGCAGCAGGGTGGGAAAGGGCAGAGCCTGCTACAAAGTGGAAACTTTTCTGTTTTAGAAATAGTATGCTGTATGTGTGATCCAATTGGAAGACTCTTCCTTGGAGCGTTTGGCAGAGCTGTGTGATGTAAAAATAGACTTGTATGCTTCCGATTTCTCTCCTCTGCTTGCGAAGGATCGCTTGGGGCCCTCGGATGAACTTTTGCTGCTTTTTCCAGATGAAGACGATGGACTTTCGCTGACTGCTACAGAATGAAGCAAACAGAACACGCGTCAACTTCACCCACAAAACTTGCATGTAGACACGCACAAACACCATACTAAAGAAATCTTTGCCAATCTGGTGCCCTTCAGTTGTTTGAGATTGCAACTCCCATAAGCCGCAGTGCACACGGTCAATGGTCAGGGATGATCAATGCCCATATTTCTTTAAGGCTTGTTCAAGCTAAAGCCAAGATTAAGTTGCTTAAACTTCTATTTTACACAGCTGGCACTTGGCACCCTTTGGCAGTTGCCAGGATCCAAGCGCTCCCACAGGTCCACTGCCAGTATCTACGCTGGTTCTCCCTTAAAACAATTTCAAATCAGCACCTGGTGGCTAGGTCTGGAAGCCACCAATTTTCTTCTCAAAAAGTCCAGGGTGATGCTGCACCGTAGGAAATGACAGTGATAGTTCTCGAACGCAGTTGCCTGTCGCAGATCAGAGTCCTGCTACTCCTGCCACCAAATAAGCTTACCAAAGCCCACCAACACAGGAGGGCCAAACAAGAGGGCACTTTGTTTAGGGTCCCCTCAAACTGGAGCCAACCTTGTTGAAATCATGCAACAACTGGAACAGTTGGTTTTGTTAAAAACACGGACACAAAAGGACGGCTCACAAACAGTAGGAAGTCCTGAAATCGGGAGGGGGGGTGTTGTTTTTTTAAGTAGTCAGCACAACTAGACAGGACATGGCTCATGGAAGCTCTTAAAAAGGTAAAGGTAAAGGTACCCCTGCCCGTACAGGCCAGTCGTGTCCGACTCTGGGGTTGCGCGCTCATCTCGCTCAAGAGGCCGGGGGCCAGCGCTGTCCGAGGACACTTCCGGGTCACGTGGCCAGCGTGACGAAGCTGCTCTGGCGAGCCTGCACCAGCACAGCACACGGAAACGCCATTTACCTTCCTACTATAAAGCGGTACCTATTTATCTACTTGCACTTAAGGGTGCTTTGGAACTGCTGGGTGGGCAGGAGCTGGGGCCGAACGACGGGAGCTCATCCCGCCGCGGGGATTCGAACTGCTGACCATACGATCGGCAAGTCCTAGGCGCTGAGGTTTTACCCACAGCGCCACCCGCGTCCCAAAGCTCTTAGGCCTTGCAAGTAAGAGAGCTATGTTGCACCCACAGCTAGTCCACAAAGACCAAGCTTAGGGAAGCACCTCAAGCCAGCTTACCAATTTAGTGGGGTAGGAGAGCTGGGGGGGGGGGGGAATCACATCTAGCAACCAATGCACCCCTTTGGTTTCAGGACAGTTCCCGGGTAGATGAGTCTAAAATGCCTGGAACACACATTTTCACAGCCCTCTAGTGGCTATGGTGGCTCATTTATCAAAGCAATGTATTTAGCATTAACTCTGGAAGTTTATATCCTGCCAACCTAGCAGTTCGAAAGCACGTCAAGTGCAAGTAGATAAATAGGTACCGCTCCGGCGGGAAGGTAAACGGCGTTTCCATGCACTGCTCTGGTTCGCCAGAAGCGGCTTAGTCATGCTGGCCACATGACCTGGAAGCTGTACGCCAGCTCCCTCGGCCAATAAAGTGAGATGAGAGCTGCAACCCCAGATTTGTTCACGACTGGACCTAACGGTCAGGGGTCCCTTTACCTTTACCTGGAAATTTATACTCGATTCTGACTAAACTAAGCCTCCTAGAACAAAAGATGTGAACTGTATTGGCATTATTTTCAGCTCCCTTCCCCCGCTAATTTCAACAACTAAGCTCAGTGTTTGAGCATCTTGCTTTGCATGCAAAAGGTCCCAGGTTTAAGACTCTGCATCTCCAGGAAGGATTGAGACGAGACCCCCGTGTGGAACCCTGGAGAGCCACTGACAGTCAGCGTGGACAATATTGAGCTAGATGCACCAACAGGCTGACTCAGTACAAGGCAGAGTCTAATGTTCCTAGTGTTAACGTTGGTTATGGCTGGCATAGAAACAATTGACCATGGTTAAAGGCAGCAGTGGAAATGCGAGGGAGGGGTAAATTTATTCAACAGGCAAATGACGGAGAGCCTGACATTCCACGGCTCATACGCAGCCCTCATCTTTCCATGAACAGATGGTCCCAGTTATAGCTGCACCAGCTCAAAGTAGAGTTTTAGGTGAACATCTGGCTGAAAATGGCTAATAAAGGATTATCCACAATATTACTGGATGCAATGTCATGAAACTGCATGGAAAATTTTATACTAACCTGTACTCTTGCAGAAGGCAATGCTTCTATTTTCTCCGGATTTCATGTTTGCTGTATCCTTTTCAGTATTTACTTGAGATGATGTAGGCAAATCTTAAAAAGACCAAAATAATAATAAAAACCCCACATAAACAGGAAGAGAGAGAAAGAAATTAAAAAGAAAAGAGGTGGAATATGCATCCTATTAAAATCAATAGCAAAAGATTTGTTCAGCAAGAGAGCAGTGCAACCAAAAGTAATTAAACAATAAAACTTCACTCAAGAGTTGGACCAATTAATGATCAACACAGAGAGAGTTGCCACTGAAAAGGACAGTTGTGTATTTAGTTCCCTTCAGTCTCTTTCTGCATTGCCTTATATGTGTTGTAACACCATGATATCCAATGTTCTCCACCATAAGCCAAGGACATGGAGTAGAACCATAACGATATCAAGGCATAAGTTATACTAAATGTTACACAGATGGGGGAGAGCGTAAAATAAATGGCTCACTGCATCAGCACCTGTGTACTTAATTAACTGCCAGGTTAGCAGAATCTTTGTGGCAGGGAATGGCTAAGTTTTAAGTGCAAACTCTGCCTAGCAGCTTAACAAGCTTGTTTACTGCCAAGAGATGACGCTTTGAAGGCATGGGTTGTTGATGGCTCGTGAACCCTAGTTTGTTTTAACTATGACTTGGCGTTACATGTGAACTCAGCACACTTCCTTAACCATGGTTAGGTCTGGACTCTGTACCTCAGGCGCTTCACAAATTCCAAAGGCATGAGGCAACAGTAGCTGGAAAACAAATCCAACGTTGGAGGAACAAGCCATTGTTTGTTTGATCCTTTGTGGGACAACGTGGTTAACTCATGATTTGTTTCAAAAAACAAAATTGCCCGAACAAACCATGGCTTCATGTTATGTGTGAATCTGGCCAATATCTTCTAAGCACAAGGTCCTGTGAAGTCCATTCCAACTATATTTGCCCCTTTGTGCGATCTACCTACAGGCTCCTTGTTTTATTTTTTTTCCCCTTTAAAAATGGGGGGGGGGGGGCAGAGGGAGAGAATCCCTTAAGTGAGAAAAGCATTACTGCAGGTTAGTTATGTTTATCACTTTTGTTTTTCCTTAAGGGGATATTTAGTTCATAATGTGCGCCCACCTTTCTATTTACTGTTACTCCTTTTTTTTACAGTTTCTAACTTATTTATGTCAAAACAACATGCAAAATGGCCTTTTAAAAGAACACAGTGGCATAGGGATAGGGAAAGGTCATCCATCACTGGAACTAGCCAATAGAGGTGTATCATATTTGCATGGCTACTGCAGATTTCATGAATCAAATTAGAGGTGCTAGCTGCAGGGGTGGGGTGATCCTAGCAACATAATACCGTTGTTTGTGTGCTGGGAAAAGTTGGTTTCTCTGCAAAAGCAGTGCTAACTTGAAGGAAAATGTGTGGGTTCTGGCCAAGAAAGGTAACAGCTGCACAGTTACTGCACTGAAAATAATAGTAATCTGGAATAGCACTTTGTTGCATCAGCACATGGACACAACCTTACCTTCAGCAGCTTCGGGTTTCACAATGGTCTCTGCTGCCTTAGATTTCTTGGATTTCTGGAAGCAATGGAGACAAACATGAGTGACAACAGCCCAAACTGTGTTTGGTAACAAATCCACCAGTTCCATCAGCACAACTTTGCCATAAGGTTACTCAGTGCTTTTTTCATATTACATCGCTAAACAATCCAATCCACTCACACAATTCAGTACCCACTTTGTGCTCCCTTAAAAGTGGGCATATACGGCTTATAAGGTGCAAAGGGAGCAAACTGTATGAGAGACAGAATAATCCCTGAAGAGAAAGGCCATGCTTATCTGCCTGCAGGATCAAGATGTTTTGAAAAATAGCCTGACTCTGATCCTTGAAACTAATCATCCTTGAGAGATGGAGAGATATGTTCTTTCTTCCATTATCCACAGAATTAAAATTAACCCAACACTAGAGCACGGCTTTCTCCATAGGGGCTGCCTGTCTCCTTTGGAAATCTCAGCTGGCTAGCTGTTTGAAGTCCCCTTTTAATATTGTTTAAAATAATCTTATTTGAGATACAGTTAATAGTCTGGGAGCATCTGAGGCTGCAGCATTGCCAAAGCTAAGCAGGTGTGGACCTAAGCAGCCCCTTGAATGGGAAAAGCACAGCGAGTCCTACATAAGAACATGAGAGGGAGAGAGAGAGAGAGAGACATTAATTATACCCACCATTAATTATGGTTAGACAATGAGCCCTTTCACTTGATGAATTGGGTTGTTGACAATAAAAAAAATTGCCACAATAAAAATTAGCGCTGGATGGCCCAGCAATATTACAGGGGATTGAAGTGAAGACACCCCAAACAATGTTAGAATGCATCAGGCCTGCTCAATTTCGGACTCACCAAGCTGGATGCAGACCACTAGCCATGTTGTGGCTTAGGAGGTGGCAGATAACTGCCTTCTTTGTGCAGCCTGAGGCAGGCAGAAAAAGCAGGACACTATGAAGCACTTAGTGGGTTCCATATGCAGCTGATGGTCACCAGTTTGCACAGATCTGCTGCATACATTATTAGCTGCAAGAAAGGCACTGAATCCACTGAGCTATTCCCTTTTCTGCAGATTACCCATGTCTTCCTGGAGGTGGCAGCAATGTATCAGACCTTCCTGCGCAGCAGTTATAGAGGCAACTAAAGTCTTGCAACTAAAGTACACGTGGTAGGAAGATGCTACTAGGGAAGGAGAACGATATATTTTCAAATAATTTTTATCCTCAAAGGCGGCTCTCAGGTAGCTTTAAGATTGCTACAAGTCCCTGCCAAATGTTGCTGGTCTCTCAGCTGTACCTATAAAGGAACCCTGCTTTGCTTTGCTTCTCTTTCCTAATCCCAACACAGATATGCCTAGCAGTGTTATATGCTTATTTGGCATCAAGCCTTCAGCATGAAAAAAAGCTCTGCCCTAATTTTAGTTTGAAACATGAACGCTGCTTGCAGAATGGCATGTTTGATTTACTACAGTATCATGTTGAATAGGAAGCCAGATTCAAAACGGAAAGGAGGCCCTTGCAAGAGGAAGTTCTCGTTGCAAGCTATTTTAGCACACCAGCAACACCCTCAGAAGGTAAAGATAGAACTGTGGTTGTTATATTGATGAGTACAATGAGGAACATTAAGGCCATGAGGGGAGGGATCTAAGTAAATGAAGGGATACTCTGTACATTGCAGAATGTGTGTACGTACTGGTGCATCTACATGCTTGCGAAGTTTAGAATTAGGGGGTTAAATGAACTTCACCCCGGATCAATGGATGCAGTGCAAATGTGTGAGTAGTTATCATGTAGCTTGGACCATGTTGATTGGTTTTACACTTTCCTATCCCTAACAGTGAGAAGTGGATGGGGTAAAATGTAAAACGTAAACTACGTCAAGGAAGAGTGACAGTTCTACTTAAGAGCAGCTGGATAATGGAACAACTGGGTACTGATTTGAAAAGGAAAACCAATGGGTTTATTTATTTTGATGACGGCATTTGTGGAAGGAAGGAAGAACTATTTCCATGTGAAAGAAGAGCTGGATTAAATTAGTGGCAAGGCCAAAGAAATTACTTATCTCTGATCTAATTAAAAATTACTAACGAGGGCTGAAATTGAAAAACAACAAGCTGTACTTGATAAAAATATTTGCTGGGATTCAATGAGCTGCACCTACAGTTTTATGCTGGGGGCTTTGGGCACTTTAACAGGAGACTGACCCCCTGCCACCATGGAGAAGGTTTTGAAAAAGCTGTTTGTAATAAACTCTGTTCCTGAAGTATCCCATAAATGCACATGCAAATACATCAGAAAATGCACAAAGTTCTTACCTTCCCCAATTTACTCTTAAGCCTTCTCTCCTCCATTCTTTTCTTCAGCACTTCTACATCCTCTTTTGTACCGTTAAGTACAATCACGTCATCGTCTTGAAAAGAGGCTCCACACTTTCATGAGGAAAGAGAAAAAAGGTTTAACAAGGCTTTATATTTTTTATGACCACATACGGGCAATGTAATGTGTTGAATGTACATAAAAAAGGGAGGGCACAAGCTACATCATCCACATTAGGAGTGTTTTGTTTCGCTACAAAATTAAATTACAATTCAAACATGCATATTCTGCTTCCTTCCCCCTAGTCAGATTTTTATCCTCTCTGCCATTTTTGCAATAAGCCTGTGTCTTGACTGAGAGGATTGCTTAATTCTTTATTTCATAGAATCATAGAATTGTAGAGTTTGAGGGTACCCCGTGGGCCATCTAGTCCAACCCCCTGAAATGCAGGAATCTCAACTAAAGCATCCATGACAGACGGCCATCCAATCTCTATTTAAAAACCTCCAATGAAGGAGAGCCCATCACCTCCTGAGGGAGTCCATTCCACTGTCTAAGTGATCAGTTTGTAAACAATCAAGGTACTTGCCAAAGTACATACAGGATTGGATCCAGACAGGATTAACCACATTCTGGGCCACAACAAAATCAATCTGAAAAATTAGTCACAATAAACTGAAGCACCATTGATTTCTAGGGCAACTAGCTTAATCTGGACTCAATCCACAGGCCCCACTCCAAAAGCAAGTTAGTAGTTTAGCCAACTGCTGTCACTTTGAAATTAATGAGAAATAAATAAGTTGCAACCAAATTGTGCTACTGATTGCAAAAGGATGCAAATGTGACTGATTTGCTCCCTCTGGATTGGGGCCGTGCGTTCCATGAACTCAGCATGGATTTTATCCTCCCACCCACCCCCACCCCCACCCCCGTGATTTTATACGGCATAAAGCAGGGTGGGCTAACCTCCTGCTCAGGGGCCTGATCTGATCCACTGAGCAATTTTTCTGAGCTCCAAAATCACAGCGCTTTGATGGCAGTAGCAAAAAGGAAATAGAGGAGACACGGGCTAGGGTGGAAAGAGGCTTATATCCCCTCCGTTCAGCTGAGGGTGGTGATGCCTCTGTGTCTGCGAGATACTGCATGGTGACCACACTCCCTGCTGGCATGCAGCCCCTGGAAGGTTGGGCTAAGGGCGATTGTTGCCCTTGGGCAAAAAAGATTAGCTACTCTTGGCTCAAAACTATTTAGTTCATTACATTCTGTCCTACCCTTCCTTTACTGAATTCAGAGTAGTCAAAAGAGGACACCGCGTTCTATCCTGAGAAAACATGGCTGGGGAGGTTAGGAAATAGCCATTTTACTGGTGTATTTAATGATGTCATTATATTTGTTAATATCTCTTTATCTTTACTAGAACCTTAAGAAAAGAAAACATGACTTGGCTGAGACCATCTAGCTGGCCAACCCAGGATTTGAACCCAGGTCTTCCCAGGCCTGATTCTGTCCATGATGCGGTACAGCTTCTCAACTGGAATTCTACACCGTAAGGTCTAGCAATTTTTACAAGGTGAATATTGAAAAGCGGAAAATGGTACTTTGTTCAAGGAGAAGCAAAATGCAATTGCAAAAACACAACAACACAATAATTTAATAGTTCACCTTTCTCCGTAAATTCAGAGCAAAGAAAGAGAAGTATCTAGGTGTAGCGACATTGTGCCGCAAAGGTGGGGAGAATATCAGAATTTTATTGTTTGCATTTTGTTCTAAACATCCACGATAAAAAATGTGTAATTAATATATTTCTAAGGGGGAAAGCCCCCAACAGTCTTGCCTTGTCAGAATCAGAATAAGATCTGTCCAGCCATGAGACATACACATTTGAATACAAGAACTATGCGTATCTAAAAAGAACCAATAAAACAACATACAAGTCAACGGACTGTTATGCTAGTGAAATTGGAATAAAATCGCAGAGAAGCCAGGTGTCCATCCCATAATTAACAGCATCCTCACCCATGAATTTTTCATGGCATTTCATAGCAGCCAGAGCTTAAGGAGCCACAATACCGGATAGAATTATTGTTTGCCAACAGCTAATCTGACTTGTCTGGCAGCTATTTATAGCAAAGTCTACAAGATTACAGATCTATACCAATATATTTTGATCTTGTACACAACAATTCCCCGAGCAGCAGGGAAAGAAAGCAGAGTCTTACTTACAGCAGCAGCAGCATTAAAAAAAGGAAAAGCCTTAGCCCTATGAAAAGTTGCCCCAAACAGCACTGACTCAGGGCTTTAAAACCAAGGAGACATACACTGCTAATAAACAGATATGCATAGGAACCACATCCTGCCCCCCTCTGACCAAAGATGCATTTAGTTCAGCCTTCATCACTCTGGTACTCTTCAGGTGTCTTGAATTACAAGTCCAGTAATTCCTGACCAACAGCTATTCTGCCTGGGGCTGAGAGGCTGAAGGCAGCTGGAACACAACAATAACTTCAAGGTACCAGGTAGGGACAGGCTGATGTTGCTTTGTGTTATAATAATGCATATTTATTTGAAACACACTAGGTAGTTATACAGAATCGACACATTGCAGGCAGCTCAGGTTTTCAATCTTTTCTAATCCTTATGGCTCCGGAATTGAACTGAGAGTCTCCAAGCACTAACGCCTTGCAAAAATCTCAGCAGCTGGGGATGTGGGGCCACTTCCTAGGACTGCTGGTGACTTGAGGACAACGCTTCAGTACAGCTACTTGGAATGCTGCAAAAAAAAGTAGCTTGAATTTTGCAAATTCGCAAAAAAAGGGTTGGGGTTGGTTTTTTTTGGGAAGAATCTATCTTTTGTTATTACATAATTTAAATATTTGGAGGGTGGGAATAGGTGGAGGTAAAGGCTCACGCCTCCTAGGTTTGGAGCTTCATGGGGAAAAGGCGCAGGAACAATGGAAACTGCCTTATTGTCATCCAGACAATTATGACCAGCTAGCGGCTTTAGCCAGTGCTGCCCTATTGGCTGGAAGGGGTTCTACAAAGTCTCTGGCAGAGGCCTTGCCCATTACCCGTTACTTGATCCTTTCCCCTTTACTTTTCTTCTTTCTTAAAAACTGGAGGTGCCAGGGATCAAACCTGGGATCTCCTGCATGCAAGCCGAAGGTCATCTGAGACAAGCACAGGCGCATGATTCATCAGGATGAACTGAGAGTTACAAATGATGGCAACATATTCAATGAACTGAGATGTAAATTAACAGCACACTCTTATGCATATCACCTGAGAAGAAAGTGCAACTGAGTTCAATGGGGGGGGTTCCCCCCTCCTGAAGGTTGCAACTTAAATCACTACTAATTGAAGCTTTTGCATACTCCTGTGTCCCAGCACTAAGGGAAGAGTTACATTTCCAAAACACATGCATCCAGAGCTCTTTTTCCTC
This sequence comes from Podarcis muralis, assembly GCF_964188315.1. Lineage (NCBI taxonomy): Eukaryota > Metazoa > Chordata > Lepidosauria > Squamata > Lacertidae > Podarcis > Podarcis muralis. The sequence continues at coordinate 86,488,599 of NC_135659.1, read as the reverse complement.
CGACTGCCAGTTCTGCTGAATCATTAATAGGATCTCAATTTGTTGTAGCCTTTAGCTCTCCGTTTTGTTGCCCTTTCTCAGTTTCACTAACCTTGGCATACAATTAGTAAGGCAAAACCACACGAATACTGGTCCATACACTACAAACTGGGACAGAGGATGTTGTTGTTGTTGTTAAGCATAAAACATACACAATACGGGACAACTGTTGACAGGCGGAATTGGAAAAATGTTCCAGGCACAAAAACCAGTAGGGAGAAAGCATGGAAGAGACTGTGGGAAGAGTGGAGAACTGGGTAGATAGGAGATGCACAACTGGTGATGCCACTGAGAGGTGAAAGCAGCCCACCTGAAGTCTGGATTTGGATTATATTATAAAATAAAATAACAAAACGCTGGGCTTTCCCTCCAGGAAAGGGAATTTCAAAAGTTGCTGACCTTCTCAGAACTGAAAGGGGATCAACAGCACAGGTTTGCTGCAGGCTTCTTTGCTATTTGCACCTGTCTCTTGCTATCTACTATCTCATTTAGACACAAAATCCTCATAGCATCTGCAAGCATACCCACAAAGAACAGCAATGTTTTTCTCATAATGACAGGAAGCCAGCACACATCCGTGGATAGGTGATGCCAACGGATGAAAAAATGAGAGAGGGAGAGAGGAGAGAGGGAGATCAAGTATCTTTTAATGGTGGGTGCATTCAGCTTTATAGTTTGGTTTTCCAGTTGTTGTTTTCTAGCTTTCCTAGCAATTACGAAACAGGAAGCCATTGAAATACAGTCCTGAAGCTCGAAGGCACTGAAAGCACATTTAAGTCATTTGCATGTTTCCAGAGAGGCAGCAGTTTCAAAGTTAGATTTTAAGTGAGAAGGTCTTGGTGTGGTTGCAGAACAAGCCTGTCTCTGTGCTTTCACTCTACATTTTGCGGGGTAAGTGTACTTGCTTTACTTGATCGGCTGTTACTCTGCTGTCATAATGCATTTTCTGACCCTTCGGAGGTGATGTTCAATGTACAGGGCAGTTACAGGGTCTTCAGATAAATCCTGTGTTACTTGCTTAGAGCGAATAGAGCCTAGGGACACGTTGAGCATGAGATTGTATCTCTTTTAGTAGTCTGGGTGTATACTGCACCAAAATAAATCCACACTCTGCTGTCGGAACAATGTGTTCCAATTTGGTACACTTGTGTATGTATTTTCTTTGTATTATTTGTTCTGCAAATGTTGTGAGTGCACAGGTCAAGAAGGGAAATGTGACCGGGGGGAACAGGGCAAGTAGACTGGACACACACTGGCAGCAGAGGCTGGGAACTGGGGAGGGTCCCCAAGTCTCATGGTCACTGGAAGTTGAGACCAACAGCCACACTTACGCTACGAGCCTTCATCAGAGAGTGCTTTGGTCATGATTTCCTTTAAGATTTCCTTTTTAAAAATTGAGAGCCAAGATGGTTGAAATTCTATGCTTGTGTTGTAAACTCATTGCCAGAATACAAAGATCTGTTAACAGTCACAGAGATCCTATCATACATTTAATTATCTGGAGCAATTTTGTAGCCGCTTCGGCAATATCACTCACCCAGGACCAATGCCTAATAATATGATTTATACAGCACCTTGCACAGACACATCGGCAAAAATAGATAGGTCCCTGCACCTGTCCACTGCATGAGTTTGCTATGTAAAAGAAATATAACAACTAGAGCTGTTAAAAAGTGTGATGTAATTGGACTCTGAACAGAGTGTTCTAGAGTGCCATAATGTCTACTTTTCTATCACTTACTATCAAAAGTATGATCCGTGACTGAACACAGATGAAGTCTTGTCTTTGAGAATGCTCCCAGAAATGTAGAACACCATAAAGATAAAATGAGCAAGATACTCATGGCACCAATGCCAGAAATAATAGTAGTAATAATAGCAGTAGTAGTAGCAGCAGTAGTGATGGTGGTGATGATGATGATGATGTATTGTATTCAATGTAGCACTAAGGCTTACGTTCCATTAGCACATGGGTCTCTCCTTGTGGAACGGGACTTCTCTGTGCTTCTCCCTGCTTGCAACCCTCCTAAAACTATTCTGGGACTTCCTCTGGAACAGATCTGAGGTGATTCAGGGGATGCATGGGGGGAGGAGAGTGAGGAAGACTAATTGTGTGCCAGTACAGCGGTACCTCGGGTTAAGTACTTAATTTGTTCCGGGGGTCCGTCCTTAACCTGAAACTGTTCTTAACCTGAAGCACCACTTTAGCTAATGGGGCCTCCTGCTGCCGCCGCACCGCCGGAGCACGATTTCTGTTCTCATCCTGAAGCAAAGTTCTTAACCCGAGGTACTATTTCTGGGTGAGTGGAGTCTGTAACCTGAAGCGTATGTAACTCGAGGCACCACTGTAACTATTTCACTGAATACCACCCAATGATGCCATGCTTAAAAAGACCCCAAAGGCAGGGGTACCCATGTGCTTCCAGATGTTGTTGGGCTCCAATGCAACAATGCTCTCATCCATCACGGTCAACAGTCAAAGGATGACAGAATCTTGAGGGTGCCTCCTTAGGGACCTATACACCTCAGGATCTTGTATGTAATGCAGGAATATACAGATATGTATGACTAGTAATATACAACAGTGCATCACAGAATGAAACCTGCGATGTGTAAGATTCTGATTTGCTTCTAAGATACGCTTCTAGGACAACTGGCAACAGGAAATGCAATCTGAAAGCACATGGGCAGTTTCAAGAAAAGGCTAGATCGTTGGGCGGGAATTTCCCACACCATTTCCCCAACTCTGCCCCACTGCCCCAATCTATGAGTTTCAGTTCCTGAATTTCAGCCTCTCCCCCAGATTAAGTTAAGAGCTTTGAAACTTTTACTGATTACCATATTTTCATCCTCGTTTCCAAACAGTTCTCATCTCAAAAATCACCACACATAAATTAAAAAAGGAAAAGCTATAAGGCACTGTCACCAAGCTTACAAATACAAACAAGGGAAGGGAAGTGGAGAGGAAGGCTGGAGGAGAAAAATCAGTTATTTAAGTCTAGGGCAGTGGTTCCCAATTAGCTAATTACTGAGGACCCCCTATTTTTCAAAATCCAAGTCACGGAACTCCTACTTTTGAAAATTTTGATTACTCTATGGTAGTTACGTCAAAATTGTTATCACTGTGTGATTTCAAAACCAATTTTGGCCAATATATTGAAAAACCACACAGTGCTAAAACAGACCATAAAATTTGTGGCATTACCATGCAAAAATGACAAAAAATTGGGGGGGGGGGAGGCAAGGGATGGGGCCACAGACCTCCTGAGTGTTTTGCGGACCCCCAGGGGTCCCCAGACCCCTAACTGGGAACCACTGCTCTAGGGGAACAGCTATAAGATAAGTGGGAACTGAAATCCAGTTGGCCCCAAGATGGATCTTCCCTTGCTAATGTTCTTTTTTCCTGAATAGTAGCTGCGGACGCCTGTTCCCTTGGCTGATGGATGGGACTAGAGGGTCCTTCCCCTTGCTTCTTCAGCCTCACAGCAACAGGTTGTTAGATTGGAGCATTCTTTCAGACTGAAAGTGGGGAAGTGAGCCCCCTGCCGTGGCTCCTATTCTAGGTGATAGACAAGCCCAGGTTGGACTCCTCTTGCCTTGATGCTGTTATTCCTAGGAGACGCCTCCCAGGTGCCCTGGTCCCTTGGCCACTGAAAGGGACTCCTGCAGTTCTTGGGATTTTCTGGCTACCGTTTTTGGCATTCTACCCTATGCAGAAACAGGACCCACGTATAGGTACTGTCAGGAGTTTTCTGAGTGTGACGCTAACTACCGTATTTTTCACTCTATAAGACGCACCAGACCACAAGACGCACCTAGCTTTTGGAGGAGGAAAACAAGAAGAAAAAAATTCTGAATCCCAGAAGCCAGAACAGCTGTTTCTGGCTTCTGGTATAGCTCTTGCTGTTCTGGCTTCTGGGATAGCTGCGCAGCCTGCATTCGCTTCATAAGACGCACACACATTTCCCCTTACTTTTTAGGAGTGAAAAGGTGAGTCTTATAGAGCAAAAAATACGGTAAACTGCAGAGTGTCGCAGGAGAGAGGCAATAAAAGCGTTCCAAGGCTGCTGCACTATACATTGCAACAGGTTTTAAGTCACTCTCAGGGCTGACTCACACATCTGCTTATTCCATGATTTCTCAACAGACAACTGCTGCCACTGAAAGAGGTAGTTTGAGGTCACATGTTAACTCCTTTGACGTTTTACACATACAAGAACGCCGTTAATGTTGCAGTCGTCAAGTCAAATTGCACGTGTGATTTCATCCTGTTTTGGCTTCTCTGAGAGAACCTGTGAAGCAGTTCAGTTCTCTTGGAATTACACAGAAGCCTGAGAATCCTGTTTTAAATGATGTAGGTTTCAAATATTGGTGTAACAAAAGACAGGGACAAAGGAAGCTGTAAGGAAAAGCCTGTGAGAAGGAAGGGGGTTGCAGGACAATAATCTGCCTGATCTTGGGGGAACGTTCATTCCTAAATACTATTGTGGAGGTCAGCTACACAAGTGATAACCAATTTGATTTTAGAGACAGCCCAGATGCTCTTATGAAAATTCTGAGAAGTGCAATTTTATTTTATTTTTAAAGTGTATCATTAGTGTTTGTAAAGAGAAAGGTCAATATATAATTGTGGATATTTCTATGTGGCCTGGTACCAGTACACTGTTCAGACTTGAATTAGACCACAGGCATTTAAGCATTTAAAGTTAGAACTTTCTGTATTTGTCGTACTACCCTACAGGAAACCCCACTACATTTCTCATTCTCTTATTTAGGATCCAGCAGGCGGTTCGGGGCAACAGCACCCACGAAACAGGAACAATATTTATTTAACCTTTATTTAGTGAAATAAATAGAGTGAGAAGCATCTGAACAACCAACATCCATTCTTGTTCTGCACCATGCCCAATCATATATATGTTGCAGAGCATCTGGGGTGGGGTCAAGCAAACAATGGTTAAGGAAGGGTATTGGGTTTACACATGACACCAAGCCACAGTTAAAACAAACCAAGGTTCATAAACCAACAACAAACTATGGATTCAGATCATGGTTTGCTGGCAAGAAACAAACCAAACAGTTATGCTGCTGGGCCATGTACACACGCAACACTGAGCAATGATTTAATAAATCACAGTGTCATAAACCATGGTTTAGCATTAGTTTGCATACAGGAATAGTGGTTCATGCTTGGATTGGAAGCACTGGATTATTTCCCCTCCTCCTCACTGTGCATGCCCTAACAGATTTTTCCTAAACATTAAGCCTTTTTCAAGCATTAATGTAGTTAACTGGGACAGGTTGGAGTAATGTAACCATAACTATAAAGAAGGCTTTAAATAATTATTTTTAAGAGCAATAAAGTCTATAGGTTATTACTCCACTATTGAAGACTAATCCTTGGAATAGGCAGCGAAAACCATTGTTGTGCCAACATAAACAAGGATGTTGCAAAAGAATGTTCAGGAAACAAGAGGCTTTTCAACAATTCATGGTTTTTGTGTAGTTGTGCTGTTTCTCCTTCCTGGAGTTGAAGGGAGTTCAGGGCAACTTTCACAGGGAAAGTTTTCTTTGGAAGAAAGAGGACTGGAGAGTTACTGTGTTTTTCTAATTTTTGTTTTCATTTATAAATAAAGAGGCTGACACACTGTGAGTAGCAGACTCACAGAACATGAGTCTAAATTATTTACTTCTTCAAAACAGCTATACCCCGGTCTTTAGCCAGAAAAGCTCTCAGAGTGGCTTACAAACCAATAAAAACAACATAGCCCCTGCCCCCACTCAAAATCTAAAACCTAAGAAGGCATAAAACAAAGGAAAAAAGGGACAGAAAGAGGAAAACAAACTCACTCTGACAACATTTTAGTACCTCTCCTACTTATCCTGTAAGAAATAATATAATCCCTGTATTCTGGAATAAGAAGGTTAATCAACCATATAAATGCGGCTGTTGTTCTATTATGCAATGTAGAAAGGCTGTCCTCCTTCTATTCTTTGGAATGGGCTTGTATTTGATGAATAGTTGGGCTGCACTGTGTGTAAAGCCATTCTAACATATCTGCCTGTAAAGTGGGAAGGGATGAAACTGGTCTGCCCAGTCTGAGGGAGTTGAAAGAAGTGGGATTGTCATTGGTTGTTGTGTGTGTGTGTGTGTGTGTGTGTGTGTGTGTGTGTGTGTGTGTCTGTGTGTCTGTGTGTCTGTGTCTGTGTGTCTGTGTCTGTGTGTGATATTTCATGTGCTAAAAGGTGAGGTTCTTTTGCAGGGGGTGAGGGTAGGTTCCATCTAACCTTGGGGAAGATGCAGCAGACACCATCACTTCCTAGTGCTCTCACCCATCTTCCCTACTCACAGAGGCAATCAGTTTCCACTCTCCTGTGAAGAAGAGTAGAAGTACAGAGTAGCTCTGGAGCGTAATGGTATCAACTGGGCCCCCATGAGCCTTCCTGCTCCAACAGGAATAGCTGTATAAGACAACAGTTTCTAGCTAGTCTCTAGAAGGTCAGTAGTTCACCCTGTAAGGTCAACAACCTCTGGCTGCATTACAGCCAATTTCAGGAAGGTTAGGTCATCACCTGTTTCTGGAATCCTCAGTATCAGGCTGTGATAGAATGATCTTCCATGAATTTGTCCAGATCCCTTTTAAAGCCATCTAAACTGGTGGCTATCACCACATCCTGAGGATGTCAGGATAGATAGACCATGCTGTGCTAGATGGGCAAATTGACTGGCCTTAAATAATGCAACTTCCTATGTGGCAGAAAACGTGCCATACTGTATGTACTTACAGTCCGCCATTCACCAAATGGCTCCAGGATGAGTGATAAAAATATAACCACTAAAACAACTATAAAATAAAAACCAGAAAGCGAACCGAAAACAAAAAGCAGCAGCACAGAACAACGCAGAAAGGAAAGTGCCTGCTCAACCCAAGACCTAGGCAAGAATTGTTTCTTTGACCAGTGGTTCAAAAAACATGCAAAGATGGTGCAAGGTGCATCTCAGAGGGAAGCTCATTCCACCAGTTGAAAAAAGGCTGCCCCACCTGCCCCCTTACCACAGAAGGGAGCCCACTAGCAGACTCAGATATTTGCTATTGCAGCTTTGTTGCAGCTAGGGGATTTTCCTGCTGTTTGAGAGGCACAATGTTATCTAATTCGGTTCTGCAGATGGTGTTGCTATATTCTTTTATTATTTATTAAACCTGTTGGTTGTTTTATGTTGCCCAGGGCAACCCATAGTGACTTGCAGTCAGCCAACCAACCAACCAACCAACCAACTGTTGCAGTTATGGCTCAAATCTCTTCTCTTTAATTGTGCTGCCCTAAAAGTTAATGTCTTGCGTAGCAGGGCCATAAATACAGAATACAATCTATGCAGGCCAGCAACTCTTCAAAGATAGAACAACACATTTAGAACGTAGAACTGTCCAGTTCCAGTCATGATGAAGAAATATCTTTAAAATTAATGGGGAAGGAAAATGGATAACGTCTCATCACACATTCCAGTACTCATCAAAAGAAATGCATCTTAAGACTCAGGAGATGGTATCCAATTCATTCGTTCCATTAGGACAAGGATTTACACTCACAAAACAAAACATCCTCCTCCCTCCCCCTGCACATTTCCTGTGCCCTCCCCAAATCTACTCCAGAGGGTTGGGGAAAACTCTAGAACAGATTTAAGGCGTGCACAGAGGGGGGAGCAAAGTGCTGTGCTAGCAAGAAAGCCTTCCACTGATGGAACATTCACATAGCACTACTTTGGATACAACCCAAATATTTTTCTGAAGTGTTTACAGGTGGGCATAACAAGGGATGTACAGCAAGGAGACAAAAGAAAGCAAATACTTATATATGAATAAGATCACATATTAAGAGCAGGATTTTTTTTAAACACACACACACACACACACACACACACACACTGCAGTTGATAGGGCTTAGGAAAAGCTGGGCAGAAAGTGGCAGTTTCCTGTTTTATTGCCTTAAGCATTTTGACATACGGCATGTCTGCTTGGGCTAAGCCCACAACAGAGAACTTTTTTGTGCACCATCAGGAACGTACACATTTTATTGTACTTATATGGCTATTTAAGCTTCATTTTAAAAAACCAACAACAACAACAACTACTGCAAACAGTCGCCGGTCGTCACCACCCAAAACATTGCCACCTTCTTTGACGGCACTTCCTGGAACTCCTATGGCTCTACAAGCAGCCATATTTGTTTTTAAAGGGGATGGAGGCATAGCTCTGTTCCGTAGATAGTCTGTCACTATGGGTGGAATTGTCATAAAAAATCTTTGCTGGATGCTGCTCTGCCAGCTATGTAATTGTCACACCGGCATTTTGCCAGCCTGCTGACCTCCAGTCATTTTGGCCTACAACTCCCATCAGTCTCGTGTGCTGCATGGGGATGATGGAAGTTGCAGTCTAAAACATCTGGAGGGCAACAGGTTGGTGAAGGCTAGATTATGCACTAAAATGGCTGGTGATGGTTGATGGTGATTTAACTGGTTTATTGTAGCAAAAGCTTCTGTAGGCAAGAGCCTAAACCATACTTTATATCTTTGGAATTCATGATAAATAACTACTTTAGAATGTTAGTTGTTTTTAGCTTTTGTGGAAATAATTCTGCAGTCTCCTTTTTTAAAAAAAAAATATTAATCAAAATTTCAGTGTTACACGTGCACAATAGCACTGCTCTAAAATAACCGAGTATTCCTGAAAGGCTCAATCTCACTGTGTGAATGAAGCACTCTTCCAAAAAATCACAATGATCAAGTGTTTAATGAAGCAGGAATGGTAGGGTATTAAATTGAAACCTTGCTGCCCCCCAGACACTTTATAGGAACAATTTCTGATTTTAGAACAGGGCTCAGTGCATGGCCCTAACAGCTGAACTGGGGAGAATGGGCACCCCTCTCCCACCTAATTGCATATGTGCTTTTCTAGGCAGCTAGGAATATGCACATAGAAACCCATTTCCGTATGTGCATGGCTCCTCCTGGTTGCATCCAAATGTCTACCCATATTAATTATTATTATTATTATTATTATTAGAACAGCTTTAGTTAAAACTGAGAATTAGAACAAAGCTACAGAATTCTGCACAGAGACCATTTAAAATTTCTTTTCCCCCACTCCACGTGTCCCGCAGCTCTCAATTCATTATTTAAGCTTCCAAACCAACCACTTAAATGAAACACAAAAGCCTTCACACATTAAGATGACGAAAGAAGTGAAATTATTTAGATTGGGAGGAAGGCACAAAGCCAGATTCCTCAGCCTGATTCATTATTTCTTCACTCCTCCCTGGTAGGCAAAAAATCCTTACACTCCTCTCACATGCCTGTCATCAAGTGGAAAGTTTCAGCAACCAGAGAGTTAAAAAAAGAAAAGCACAAGATTTTTTCACATTGTTCACTGTACTCTGCTAGCAGCCTAGAGGTTAAAGCCATACCAAGACTATTTATAATCAACAGCAATGCTTTATCTACAGATCTCATTTAAAAAGACTGGTTTCACTGCCTTAAAAGGCTGTCTGAACAACAACAACAACAAAATCCAGAAAAACACAAGCTATTTTTAATTATGTCATCCAGAACATTATTGCTGCTGAATCCAAAAACACGGGACTTAAGTGGTTAAGGAAAACTAACCCTAAAATACAAACATTTCACGTTAATTATTAACTACTTTCATGTGATGGAAGGTCTCCACATGAGAAAGGGAAGGACCGCATGAGAAAGGGAAGTCTGAATCTGCCTGAAGGGCAATGGATCCTGAGAATTTTCTCTCTCATTTCTCAAATTTGGCTCCAAACAGTCTGCCTTTTCCAGCAGAGGGTGAGTTTATTATTTCTAAACTTTATGGTGTTTTTTTTAAAAAAATTAAATTACAACCTGCTTCAAAATCAGGGCCACTTACAGTGCAATCCAATATCTGCTTACTCTTGAACTTAACAGGACTTACTTCTGAGTAGACATATATAGAATTGTACTGGGGGGGAGGGGGAGATTCACACCTGTCTATTACTCATTTATTCCCTGCCAAAGCATTTTCTTGAATAAATGTGCCAATCTCTTTCTTAGTAGGTATTGAGCTAAAACCAAACAACTAAAACTGGAGAACGGGCTCTTTTGGTTCACTTAAAAATCGAAATCCTTGTGAGTCAGCCAATTTCCACCCCTACCATAAACAATCCCATGTCAGTCACCTCCTCTAACTCCTGAGATTAGCATTTTTGGAACACAATTTTAAACAGTTAATTCTTGTTTGCGAATAAACACGTTGAACAAGGCAAAACAGAATAACTATCTAGTGTTACATATATAGCATTACAGCTGTTGGTTTCTAGTTGGCAGTAATATTTCACTGCAGTTCCTGATTTTAAAAAGAGAAAAGATTTCATCTGAAAAACGAAAGGAAGGGACAATAAAAGTGGCCATCACTTGTACTGGTTAAGTGTGTTCAGGTTCTGTTGAATTCCGAGAGCTCACACACTGCTCCTATTCTTAAACATCTTTTAGGCAAGGAGAAGTTGGTGGTCTGTTTTGCTTACACTGCAGGAAGGAGCAATCGAACGATATGCCCCAGGGTTAGGCCATTCAGACCACCACATTACTGTTGCTTTTAACTCCCCCCACCCAACAAACTCCAACCTGAATCTGGCAGCAAGTCTTCCTCTGTGGTGTGCGGCTCTCTCAAGCATGTGGTTTAATTTGTGGAGGAAACTGATGTGTGGAAGATATTGTCTTGGGACAGACAGCTAGACCCGATGCCCTTCTGGTCTATCCAAGCTTTATGATTTATGTTTTGTGGACAAGGCAGTTTATCTTATTCATGAGGCTATACTATGTGTTCTACAAAATATGCAAAGCTAGGATTTTTGAGCACTGGACATTAAAAAGTTGCTCACCCTGAGCTATTCCAGAATCATGGTGCAGTGTTAGTGCCACTTCACATGGAGCAAACAGTATGAAATCTTCAACACATGCCTTTTATTGTGTACACGGATGCTGGGAACTTGCCATAAACCATGGTTTCTCAATGCACCTAACATGGGCTCAGATGAAATGATGAACTATGGTTTGGCAACTTAGGACCACATCTGCGGGCCTGTGATATGGGGGTGGGAAATTTCCTGGGGGGAAATTCATGCTTCATTTTTCTGTGGAAAAATAATCAGTTTTGTATGTTCACTTGTAACAATGAATAGGTACTTAACTGCAAATAAAATAGGAGGGAAGTGCGGCAGTTTCCAAGTTGTAATTAATGCTTTTCAGGTGATTATTTCTAGCAAGTATGTGAGTCTGCACATCAACCACAATTCTTTGGGTTCCTAATTTTGTGTCAACAGTTTTCAATACCTTTACTTTTTTCTTGTTAAATGCAAACTGCACAAGTAAGTAAATGCTGCTATCTTTAAAAGTTTACAAGTATTCCAGTAAAAATTTCTACATACTAGAACATTTGAACCACATTAAGTGCTCCCAAACTATGATTTGCAAACGCAAACTTAAAATTTTATTTTATTTTATTGAAAACTGTGATTTGGAGGTGAGGCACTATCAACGATTTGACATAACACTGGCCAAAGATGTTTTTTTTAAAAAAACAACCTCTGTGAGAGACTGTGCACCAAACCATGGTTTGGCATTATGTCTGAACTGAGCCACTGTGTACATACTGTGAACTATATGCAACATAAGGCAAGTGACAATCTACACATGAAATTTCACACAATGTATTTAGGGAAAACGCAATGTGAGAACTAATCGCGAGACTCATAATGCATACTTTAAGAAGCGGAAAAGGAATCTGGATATGGTGAAGATCTATCATTGACAGAGCTACAGATTGTATGAGTCTCACAACAGCTTCCATCTAGCACAGTAGTGTTTACTTTGAATGACAGTAGCTCTTCAAAAACAGTTGAGGTAGTTATCTGAAACCCTGAAGTGAAGGCGCTGATGAATGAACCAGTGACCGATGGCATACAATGCACAGGCATGACCACTGAGCTTTGGCCCCCTCCTCATTAAACATTAATACACGCATCACCATTACAAAATAACTTTTCTCAAGCTTGCAGCAGTTAGTAAGAAAGGAATGGCTGTACTTTACTCAGAGTCTGTAAAGGTTTACTTCCAAGTACCTCTATCTGCTCCAATTCCGTCAGCAGCTCTGTTGTGTCTTTGCGGTACAAACTGAACACAGGCATCATTCTATTATCCTATGAGATTCGCCCCACGAATCCCTCTAAATAGCTAATAAGGAAACGGAAGTCTCAAAATATGCTTCAATTGTATACTCAAATGTTATTAAAAAAAAGAAAAGGAAAACACTCTTTGATAGCAGTGAAGTTTCTACAGCATGATAATCAGAGATTGAAAAACAGAGTAAAGATGGTGGATATTGCAAAACTCTAGGTTGTGGGTGTCTAACGGGTCAATTACGATCTACCGGTCAATCACGGGGTGTCTCTGGTTGATTCTGGACATTCTTGGGACCCCGATGGCCCCCCAAAAGAAAAGCTCAACAACTTTGGCTCATCCTCCCCCCAAATAGCTCAACAACTTTGATGGGTCACTGCCAGTTTTTTTTTATAGTGAGAGTAGATCTCAGTTTCTTGGAAGTTGGACGTGCCTGCTCTAGGTGAAATCTGATAGATAATCCCTCCACCACCTTACATCTATTGTTGGTGAAATGTTGTCTCTATTTTTCAAGGGGTAGGTATGATTTCAGGGATACCTTTAATTTTGTATGCATTGTTTCATTAAGTTTCTAGAAGTTAAATAACTAGCCAGAACCATCCTGTTTCTGTTGCCCCTCCTCTTTGGATCCAACACAGGAATCATCCTCTTTATCAATTAGACGGTTTAAAATTCTGTGTTATCTGTGTTAAGAGCATTACAGCAAAAACAAGAGCTTCAGGACGACGACGACTGAGGAGGAGGCGGAGCTGCAGCCGCAGCATTAAGCTGCTAAACACGCCCCCCGGAGACACCTGGTTGGCTGCCTCTGGTGGGCGTGGGCGCCAGCCAGGTGAGGAGGGGCGGGGGCTAAGGCCCCCGGCCAGGGGCGGAGCTCGGGCTCCCGCCCACAACCACTCCCCTCTCTTCCAGGGAGGAGAGTCTTTGTAATAAATTTGGTGCACTTTAAGGTGCACTGAAATCACTTGTAAAGAAAAACTAAATGGCATTATTAATTGCCTTTATATCCTCCCTAAAGAGTCCAGGGTGGCAAACACACAAGTGACAAAACAACTAAAATATCTGAAAACAATTCAATACTAGAAAAGGTCTCTACTAAAAAGACTGGTTGAAAGAGGAGGGTCTTCTGTAGGTACTGAAAAGATAACAGTGAGGGCACCTAATATTTAACCGGAGGGAATTCCAAAGGGTTGGTACCACCATACTAAAGGCCTGATTCCTATATTGTGTGGAGACCACCTGATAAGATGGTACTTGCAGGAAGCCTTCACCTGCAATGATCAACGACTGGATATATAATGGGTGTGAGACAATTAGGAAAAGCCACTCAAAGGGGAACATAAAAAGAAGGAGGAGCTTATGAGGAGGGCCAGGAAAACTACATTTAAAGTCACACCATGGCAGGATACACAACATGCAGCCTCAGAAAAAATTCTAGTGCAAATGCACATCAACCCAAATGTACTGACACTAAAGCATCAGTGCTGCTAGGGCCGTTTTCTCTTTCGCTTCTTTCTGAATTGCAGACGACATATTATTAGGACAATGTTGTTTTCCTAGCATCTCTACTCAAAAGAACAAAACCTTTACTTTGAAATATCTGCAGAACAGAGACACCGGCAGGTGGAGAAGAGTCTTTAGCAATCTGTTTTTGATGCTGTTGCTTGGGCAGTAATACTTTGTGTTCGAAACAGTGGCATGGCAAGCAGGGAAGAACAATACGATACGATATCTTTATTGTCATTGTCCCATACAGAACAATGAAATTGAAAAATCTATATAAGACATTCAAAACCCCCTAAAAACTCTGAAACCCTGTTTTAAAATACAATATACTCCTATAGAGACTCCTTATACTGCGTTTAACATCCCTATTTCCATCTGTGAAATGCTGCAGCGTGATGTCCTGGTGACACTTCCTGTCAAACGTGTCTGGAGTCACATTTTGTGTGTCCTGCCACAGCCTGACCTTGAATACAGCCGGTGCTGGCTCTCCTCCTACCTAGCCTCTTATAGCAGGGAAATGTCAGTTCCAAATGCAAGTGGCTTCAGTCTGTCTCGGTAGGCAGGGTGGATTTTACGGATGCAAACTGCTTTTCAGTAATGTTTACATGTGCAGAGGCTTTTAAAGCCTTTAGTGAACTGTAGGGACTTGCTGACCCCCAATGCTCTGCTCACGCACTTCCCGGTGGCAGTGTTGTTACAACATCAGCCGTAGGTCTGCCTAATCCAGAGCGATTTTCAACTCCCTTTTTTAAAAAATCGCTCATCCACCGTAGCACAGCCTTTCTGGCTTTGTGACACAGCCAGAGCTTCCCTACTGTAACACCCCTTAAACACACTCATAACCCTCACAACAGGGTACATAATGTCCATTATGCTAATCTATTCTTGGCTCTGTTAGTCACTTGGCAGCAGACTGCAACCTCAGAGCAAGCGTGATTCTGTTTTGCTGAGAAAACTTTGCGCCCACCTTTCAAAGACTCCCTCCTCCTCCCCCTTCTTCCCCCTCCTTCCTCACATCATCCAAAACCTGATGCGAGAACTGAACCTTTGCAGATTCAGTGGACGCATGAGGCTTGCATTAAGAATACGCCGGACTGCTTCCATGTGTATGTTTACACAGTAAGCCAATCCCCTCTGAGCCTCCAAGCAAACGCTATTCTGCTGGGACTACTATTCCTGATGTTTTTCTTAGGCCCGCACAGGCAGCACCGCAGAAGAGCAGTGTGACTAAGGCAGAGACAGGAGTAAGCAGCAAAATGGATGCATCTTCCATCTAGCACTACACAGAAAGGATTTCATCAGCACAATGAATCGGGGGAAAGGACACTCTTCTGACTTGAAGACCAGGATAGACGGGTAAGGGAAATGAGCTGCATTTCTTCTGCGAGTGCCTTCAGAATGTGTTTCGTTTTTGTTTTGCATGTTGTCCCTTGAAAGCTTGCAGTCAGAATATGTATGCAGGTTGAATAAGTGTAACTGATTAAAACTAAAGCTTAGATATTACAAAAAACAACAACAACAACACAACACCAGCTAAATAAAAAAATATAATCTAAAGATTTTGCTGTGCTGGCTGTTGATCAGATAGGAGGAATTCAAATTATCATCAGTGCTGGACAAAATAGCAATCACATGATATTTTTGATTCCACATATTGGCATTATTTCTACTGAATAAAGTTTTCAAACCTGGAAAAACATGGTGAAATCCATAATGCCTGACCGCCTATTTAGGGTCACAAAGCATTTCAATGGACTGCTCCTTCTGCTAAATATTTTTTCCCCTCTAGTACTGCATATATCCAGCATCTAAGAGTTCAAGGACAGAGACTTGACTTCTGAGCTGCAAGAAAACATACCACTGTGCTGAGAGGCATAGGATGTGACAACGAAGTCAAGTTTGTGTAAGACCACATTCAGAAAGGTAAACATGTGAAATAGTAAACAATTTTGCCAAAATAGGTCTGGAAGCATCAAATTTACATAGTACAGCAAGGCAAAACAATGTTGCTACGGTTAGAATGTTTTACCTAGGAGAACATTGAAGTATGTTAAACACACTGATTTTCATTTTATAAACTGCATTCAAAAGCACGGTTAGTGCTAATAAAATGTAAATAATAAAAGTGTTTTAATTTAAACTTTGTTACAACAGTGGCAACAGTGTGGCCTTTTCTGCAGTGACAAATTGCTGTAAAAGTGGTAATGTATTGGTTGTATTACTAGAACAGAAGATCCCTACTCTTCTTGGAGAAAAACCCATTTAAGTAAAGGGATAGTGAATCATACATATCAGGCACGTCCAACTTTCAAGAGACTGCGATCTACTCCCAGTATAAAAAAACCTGGCAGTGATATACCCATTGTTATTGCCAAGGGTTTTCGAGCTCTTTTGGGGTACTAACCAAAGTTGTTGAGCTTTTTTGGGGGGGGGGGTTAATTAGTCCCGCGATCGACCAGGAACACCCCTGCGATCGAAGGGTTGGACATGCCTGATATATATGATAGCATGCATGCTAAAAAAATTTATAAATCACTGCCAGGATCCAGACAATTGTTCATCTAGACCCACATAAGCAACAGGACTTTGCATTGTGTCTCTCAAGCCAGCAACTATGCTCCCACCCCTCAAAATACTGAACGGTAAACCCAGGGAAGTTGCAAAAGCAATTGCACAAAGGGCAGGCGGGGAGGGGGTGTGGATACAAAAAAATAATAATTAACAAATTAAAAGAGCTAGATGCAACTAAATAGCTCTTTGGATCCTGGTTTTAAAAGATTAGACATTGCATTTTTTCTCAGACTTAAACCCTGTCTCCACCCTTCCAGGAACAAGGTATATTCAGCCTAAAGAAACTGCAGAATTGCTGAACTGATATCAATAGAACGGATTTGGTAAAAACCACACCTGCCACCATCATGTCTGGTTTTACCAGGAACAAAAACTGAAAATTGCTTCAACAAAAACCTACAGCCAACTGCAGAAGCTTAAGCCACAATTAAGCCTGTCTTTCAGGAAACAAAATTTTTCAAAAGTTCAATCCTGGTTGCCTCTAACAGAATGAACACGTCATCAGGGTGAAGGTAACGAAACACTAATTTTCCTTTCTCCCCCTCACAGGTACAACTGAACGCTGTTTCACTGAACAATGGTAAGAACAAAACAACTGGAGTGCAAAAGATGAACCTACTTGAGACAGCAAAATCAGGCTTTTTTATATGCATCGTGGGTTGCATTATCATCTGTGCTTTCGTCTACGTAAGGAATACAATCCCCAAGGAAGGCGATGAGCAAAAATTCCTCCCAGAATTAGCAGAGTGTGGCGATTACCCCGATGAGCTTTGCTCGGCCCTCTTTGATGGGAAAGATGCTGCTCCTCAAATTGGCCACTTGTGCCAGCAGGTTATCCGCAGGCAAGAAATGTCTACCTGCATACAGACGCCTTGCAACTGCTCGACACTTCAGAAGAGACTTCACTTCATTACAAGTCCTCTGTCAGAAGAAGAAGGCAACTTCTCCTTTGCGTACATCATCACCATTCACAAGGAGCTGGACATGTTTATAAAATTACTCAGAGCCATTTATGTGCCTCAGAATGTTTACTGTATACACATTGACAAAAAATCATCAAAGGATTACAAGTCGGCTGTGCAAACCCTGGTTAACTGCTTTGAAAATATTTTTATCGCTTCGAGGACAGAGAATGTTGTCTATGCAGGATTTTCCAGATTACAAGCCGATATCAACTGTATGAAGGACTTGATTCATTCAAAAAATCAATGGAATTATGTTATTAATCTTTGTGGCCAGGATTATCCCATCAAAACTAATAAGGAACTTATGCAGTACATCAAAAGCAAATGGAATGGTAAAAATATGACCCCAGGAATTGTTCAACCGCCTCATATGAAATACCGGACACATGTGAGTTACAAAGAATATGTGCATTCAGAAAAATCTTATGTGTATCCAACGAAGAATGTGAAAAGTGAACCTCCCCATAATTTGACTATTTATTTTGGGGGTGCCTACTATGTACTCACAAGAGAATTTGTAGAGTTTATACTGACTGATACACGTGCAAGAGATTTGCTTGAATGGTCAAGGGATACCTATAGTCCGGATGAGCACTACTGGGTCACCCTCAACCGCCTACCAGGTAAGCAGCTATTTATACTGAACACTGTTTCCAAGTCTTGAATATTCAAGTACGAAATGCCAGGTGCGAAATGAAAAAAATAATCCTGATTTTTAAGGGGCTTTTCCTGACTCCGCACAACCCATTGGTTGTTGTTCTTGTGTTTTTTGTTTTTATAAAAAACTATAGGCAGGAAAAGCAGATTTTTTTTTCAATCCTTAGGACCTATCTGAATGTATATTTTAAGAATAGAAATCAGGCCTCTTCTACCTTTAAAGAGAAAAACAACACCGTAAAACCACTCGGTATTGATATAGGGTCTACCAATTCCACAAACTGTTACGATACTAGGTGTTCTAGGCAATGTTTATAACAGGAATAAGGAGGAACTAGATCCAGATGATAGGCCAAGTTTCAGCACAATGGTGGCAGGCAACCAATTTTTTGCCCATGTGGTTTGAAAATAAATTCTGTCTCCAAAGGCTTATCAACTGAGTGTTGAGGCTTGCAAAGCACCACACCCAGCACTATGCAAGTACTGGGTGTCAGCTGACTGGTGGTGTCCATAAACCCTCTGTCAATCTAGTTGCATTATTTACCTGCTACACATCTGGTGTCACATAGGCCAACGGGTGTAGAACGTATGGGCATGGCCTTTGACAAAACTGCTCACAGGCTAAATGGGGAGGCCCAAACCTTGGTTAAGTGGGACACCCCCTTTCTAGGTTGGTGGAATTGTCCCATATGAGGGTCCGCAGTCGTAGATTTAGAAGTATGAGCATGAGACTGGAGACTGGAATTAAAGGTCTCACTCATGCAAGCTCTCTCAACAGCATCTCCTATCTGCCTGCCAGGAATAGCAGAGTCAGTAGAATTCATTCTAGTAGTATCTACAGCCTTCTAAGCTCTCTTTCCTTCTTTTCCTTAGAGAGCTCCTGGCAGGCTGCTCCTTGCAAGCAATGGGGAATTATAAAGGGTGTTATGCCACAGTCCTATGCTGAAGCAGTTTCCCTACATCAGGCACGATCACATCTTTCTGGAACGTGTGGTGCTCTAATGGAGAATAATTGGCACCCCTGAACCATGCAAGTTCATATTGGGCAGAATTTTTCAGAGGCCTCTCCAGATGTTGGGACTTGCATCACTGAATTTTGACATAGCGATGAAGGACTCCTGCACTACCACCACCTTTCAGAACAAAACGCAGTGCTTTTCTAAAGAGAGCTATGATTGCTGAATATTTAGTGTATCTCATGGGATGAGGAAATATTGGAACTGCAAATAGAAGAGGAACCCCCAGTCCAGAAAAGCTCGGGATTGCTAGCCACCCCTTGGGAGTAACAATACTGAGAGGTGGCCTATGAATTCAAACAAAATAACAGCTAATGTTGCTTTCAATTTGGTTGTTAGATGCTCCAGGTGCAACACCAGATGCACAGTGGGAAGGAAACATACGTGCTATCAAGTGGAGAGATCAAGAAGGAAAAAGCCACAACGGTTGCAAAGGTAAATATAATAAACTGCACACAGCACACATCCCCGGGGACAGCCATCTGCCAAACACAAAGAAAGCACAACTTCCATGCATTTGGAAACCTGCAAGTTGTACAGCAACAGAGCTGATAAAACTACAGCCGGTGAAGGGATGAGTTGCTTCTACTGGATAACTGTAACTCCTTTCCTGTAATTGGTTTCCAATACGTACCTCAATATTCATTCACAAAGCATTTTTTAAAAAGCAACATGCACTGACATATGTAGGAACAGATATAATGGGCTGAGAATCCAGTAGCAATTTTACAGCAATGTGTTTATTTATACCCCCCAGCTTTCAGTGATGGCGCTCAGGGTAGCATACACGATCATCACCCCCTCAGTTTATCATCACAACTCACCTCAAGTGAGCTTCATGGCTGGGTGGGGATTTTAACCTGGGTCCCATTCCTAATCTGACAAACTAACCTTAATACAGTACCAAACTTATTTAGCTTGCACCTAAGAAACACATGGTTTGTGAATAAGAAAAAGGGTTCATTTATTCCTTAAAGATCTGCATTAATTTTGAAACAGATCTGGATGCATTTATGATGGATACTGCACGTCTAAGAAGTCCCATCCTTTGTTGAACATGTTCAGAGAGATAGTATTTGTGCAGGATCAAAAGCAAATGTGGTTAAAAAAAAAAGGAATCCTAGGGTTTAGTGCAGGCATAAGGCAAACTCGGCCCTCCAGAGGTTTTGGCATTACAACTCCCATCATCCATAGCTAACAGGACCAGTGGTCAGGGATGATGGGAATTGTAGTCCCAAAACATCTGGAGGGCCGAGTTTGCCTATGCCTGGTTTAGTGGGACCTTGCTTAAACAACAGAACTGCCTTTCCCCACCTCTAATGTAAAATGTCCACCACATATTTCCCTTTCTGTGTTGCATGCAATCTGGGGTTGTCAATTTGCTATTTCGCTTTTGCAGGCCATTATGTCAGAGACATTTGTGTGTATGGTCTTGGGGACTTAAAGTGGATCCATGAATCTCCCTACTTGTTCGCCAACAAATTTGAGCCGGCAACCTATCCACTTGTGATGGAATGCATGGAGAGGCATTATAGGCGTAAGGTACTCCAGCAAGCTGAAGTCCCACTGGAAGCACACTGGTATTTGCAAGAAGATACATTTCAACGTGAAGCAGAACAACTGAAATAACCATTGCAAATATTTGGAGGACAAAGAAGAACAAAAGGGAAAAAAAGAGGAAAAAGTATACATTCCAAAGCACATATCAGTTATGGAATCTGTGCAATACAGTAGCGTGTTCTATCTCTGAGGGCGTAAAAACGGAAAACATCTTTTAACAGAAAGAAGAGACAATGTGTTCTGAATCCAGTGACTTTACCAATACTGATTTCTCCAGACTACTATCACCATCCCGAAATAGGGCAGCAATGTTAATCAACACTGTGTTCAGTTAAATATTCCTTTGATGAAAATCAAGGAACAAAAATTTTAAATGTTCAGCAGTATTTCAATACAAGCACCACCACCAGCGGTAGCTTCTGGAAGGCACACAGCAGGGACCTCCACAGCAGCAGAGGCTCTCCCTGACAAATTTGCACCCCATCCAGCAGTGCTGCTCAAGGGATTAGGACTGCCCTGAATCTGCCCCCACTCCTCAAAAAATCAAGTTGCACATTAACTAGAGAAGCAACCAGTCTATATACAGTCTACCACCATCCTGCAACTAAGTGAAGAATCTGTGGTAAAAGCTGGAATTCAGTGCACCATATGCCTTGATTCAGGCGGAAGGAAGAATTAAGCCCGTTTACTGAAAAGAAAGCGGCAGTGAAGGAACAGATGGCACTGAACAAAGACATTCAATTATTTCAATTGAATGCCAGACATTATATATGTTTTGAACTGAAAGTTTACAAGAAGGCTTACAGGGAGAAGGTAATTTTATAAACTATTAAATTAATTATTGCCTAAGATTTTGAAACCAAATTTAATTATAACTGTGTGGTGGCTGCAAGTTTTCTAATGTCAGGTAAAAAAAACCCCCTGTACTAAATGCATGGATCTGTTTTTGTTTGCGTGTGTGCTTGTGGTTTTCAGGACAGAGATTTGTATCTGAATGCTTGTTGTTGTTGTTTTAATTTAAGATGAACATGTTAGAACAGGGATGGTCAACAGAAGGCCCAAAGGTCAGATACAAGGCCCAAAGGTCACAAAACGTTTTTGTTTTTTTACTGTTAATAAAAGTGTGTGAAAAGTGACCTATTGTTTCACTTGTAAGAGAAAGGGAGATTATTTTTGAAGCACTGAAAAACAGTTTATTTCCACACTTTAATGTTTTACCTCTCTGAATTTTATATAATAAAATGCTCTAGCAATGCAGCTGGTGCATGTGCTCCATAACTGACTGCTCACAAGCCACTGAGTAAAGCCTTACCAGCTATGAACGAATCCCATCAAGTCACAATATATTGTTGCAAAGGTTGTGTGCCATCCCCAGAATCTGCTGAGCAGCAGCGAGATTCTAGGGGGTTGTGGCTGCTTACCCAGGGTCATGTTTCCGCTGGGAATCAACACACAGCAGAGACTGTCATGTCTTTAATAAATATGGTTTATCAACGCATATTTACACCTGGCTCTACTTTGGAGAGAGGTCAGAGCGATACATCTCAAGAAGGAACTCCTCCCCACAGCAGTGCCGCATCTGATTCCAAGACATCTCTATGCCTCTGTGCCAGCCTGCCAAAGCACCCACATTGAGTTCTCCCTACTTCCTCCTCCTTGTTCCCCGAACACCTTTTGCCAAGCAATTCCTCCCCTTCTGCCTGTTTGTCAAGCCTAGTTTTAAAAGGTGACATTTTCCCTGTAACCCACACCCTTGCTCAGCGTAACCTTGGGAACCTTTGGATTTCTCGGTGATGAGCCATCAACACCTTTTGTCATGCTTATGGCCTCTATTCTGTGAACTGCCCTGAGATTTTTTAATGGAGGCGGTGTATAAATTTAACAGATAAAAATAAATAAATATCCGAGGTGAGGCCCTGGCCTGGAAAGGAAGCTCAGCCTATATTTTCCCCCGCTGGCCCGGCATCTTCCCTTCAATACTCCAAATATTATCTAAATTCTACCACTTTACTAATTTTTAACATTCCCTAATTCTAAATCTGTAACAATGTATTTCTAACCACCACCACCCGGCTTTTCCCCCTTCGGCCCACTGTTTAAGCATGCTTAACTCTGTGCTGGATATAGGCCTGTGTTCAAAAATTGTTAAACCCTCTGTCACCTGCAATCTCAAATGTTGCAAGTCTATTCTACCATCTCATTCCGCTGAAGCTAGCTGACTGCTAGTTTTATTGTCCTTATATTTTAAGCAGAAGATGAAAAGTTTGGAAATGAGCCTAAAAAGACATTATTTAACAAAGAAGGCTCAGAAAAAGATTACTCAAAAATTTTAACCCCATTATAGCTATAAGTGTTTCACAAAAACTTGCTTATAAGTGAAAAAAAATCCTATGATGAGGCCTGCTTTCACAGAGACAGGCTTCATTTTAGGTATGAACCAAGTCTTGTGTCAATGGAAGCAAACACTTGTCCCTTTTAGATCTACCTTCCTATCCACCTCAGCCCTAATTCAGACTTACAAGCTGAACATGCAAATTATATTTATTGGGAACTGCTGAAAGCTGAACTGCAAAGCCGTTTTATGCACAAGGTGTAGGATGAGAGAAAGGAATCTGGATGTGACTCAGAAGCCAGATAATTTCTACTAACGCTGCACATGATCACTGCCGTAATGACGGGCAAAAAGGAATATATGCCAGACAAACATTTTGCTTTCAGCCACTTAACAGAGTGCTCATAAACAGGATCTAGAAAAATAAAAAGCAGCCACAGGAAGGATGCGCCTCACCCAACATCTCTATGCAATCATAAAACACTGACTTTGGGAATAGAGCTTTTTGTTTGCAGGACTCCACTGCTAGTCCTAGTTTGCAGTGAAAACCCTTGTTCCCTGAAAGCTACAGAGCAAAGCCAACAGAGCCCAATTCCTACCTCTGCTCAACAAGCTGATAAGGTTGTTGGGTAGTTTTTCTCAGACATGCTCCCTTTCCCCTCACCATCCCAGAAACAACTGCTACATTCACCATAGGGATCCAGGTCAACGGCCTAGATTAGCTGTTAGTTACAACAGAACATATATATTCAGCAGCCAAAATAGCATAAAAGGGAAAGTGTCTTATGCTCTACCTCCACAAGGAAACCAGAGACCGAGAAATCCCATTGCAGTGAATTCCGAGGTTTCTTAGAAGCATGCCATCATTTTGCGCTTTGACAAATGCTCCTTTCCAGTTGAACACGGAAGGCTTTAGGAGTTATGAATGCCTTCAGCTATGTATACAATAGCGAGGCTTGTTCCTCATTTATAGGTAGAGAATCTAAGCCACAGAAAAGCAGACCGTAGAAACATACTGTTCTACTGGGTTTCTTTCATGGCTTCAAAAAGATCTCACTGTTACCAGCCAGCTAGTGGAGGTGACACCAAGTCTACTGTGCCAAATGAAGGTCCCACCACCACAGTGAAAAAGTAGCCAGGCCTCCTACTGCTTTGACCAGCAGCTTAAGCAGAAAGTCATCAGAACAAGCCATTAAACATTTTCCCACAACCACGAGAATTTTCTTTGGCACTGGAGTTTATTTTAAATAACCTCTAACCTCAGGACAAGTCATCTGCTCCGCTATTTATTTGGGAAACTAACCCCCATGTCCCTTGCTCTCTCAAGTATTTTTTTTTTTAAGATAACATTAAAAAACCCCCACACACATCAGGATATGAATCTTATATGCTTCATACCTTGTAGAGAATCACTGACGTACCACACTTACTTCAAGGTGGGGGGTGGAATTGATATTTTGACTAGATTTAAGCTATAGAAACTGGCAGAAAGCTGTGACTGCTGGTGGGGATTTTTCTCACGCACATCAGTAATTTGAAATTAGCTTTTTAAAAAAACCACCGTAATGCTTCAGTTATGTTTCTCTTTTCAAAAGGGTGTTCAAGCAAGGGACCATAATGCTGGCTTTCTTGTGGGAGCCAGCACGGGATCATAGATCATAGAATTGTAGAGTTGAAAGGGACCCCATGAGTCATCTAGCCCAACCCCCTGCAATGCAGGAATCTCAACATGACAGATGACCACCCAACCTGCTTAAAAAGCTCCAAGGAAGGAGAGTCCAACACCTCTTGTGGGAGTCTGTTCCACTGTCAAACAGCTCCACAATGCTAAGTTTTAGAATCAAGGTCGAGAACAGAGAAAAATCAAAGGAAAGCCACTGAAACACTAGTTAGGACACTAGCAAAGTGTCCATCATTGTGATGGGCTGTATTTATTTTCTGGATTTAGTGACTGGATGTGCTGTAAATAATAACAGTAGTAACAGTAGTAGTAGTAGTAATAATAATAATAATAATAATAATAATAATAATAATAATAATAATATATTTATACCCTGCCCATCTGGATGGGTTTCCCCAGCCACTCTTCCAACCAAGTATTAAAATACAGTGGTCTGTTAAACATTAAAAGCTTCCCTAAACAGGGCTGCCTTCAGATGTCTTCTAAAAGTCTGGTAGTTGTTCTTCTCTTTTACATCTGGTGGGAGGGCGTTCCACAGGGCAGGTGCCACTACCGAGAAGGCCCTCTGCCTGGTTCCCTGTAGCTTAGCTTCTCGCAGTGAGGGAACCGCCAGAAGGCCCTCAGCGCTGGACCTCAGTGTCCGGGCAGAACGATGGGGGTGGAGACGCTCCTTCAGGTATACTGGACCGAGGCCGTTTACTGGTAATCTGGGGCAGGATCCCAGCTTTTCATGATTCCACCCCCTTATAAAAATGAATGCCTCTTCTGTAGGAAAGAACAAAGGAGCTGCAACTGAGAAGTAGTGAGTGAAATTACCAAGTAGTGAGTGGAGAGAGGTTACAGGCATAGGTGGAAAATTGAGTGGGACCTGTCCAATGTCAGGGGAAAGGGAGCACATTTTACCTTTATGTTTTCCCCAACAGTAGCCCCCAAAACTTTATCAGTGGGAGCCACTAACTTATGTGGAAGAAGGCAACAGAGTGCTATGAAGGATCCCCCCTACCAAGAGCTTTTTAATGGTGGAAACCCATGTATGGATGCATCCCTTCCAAAGGAACCAAGCACCAGAAACCCAGTGCAACTAAGACACACATCAGTGAACCAGATATTGTACTGTACATACATATGATATTCAACACCATTGGCAAGAATGTGGTGAGCAGTAGGCCAGCAATTCCAATTACCTTTTGCCACTTTTTGCTGGTGCTGTCGCGACTGTGAAACCCAGTTACAGAATAAAATAAGAAATGCAGCAAGGAATAAACGCTTTCACCTTCAATTACTGAGCCTTTTGAGCATATTGCCTTCATGAAGGCAACTGAGAAAGCTAAAGAAGCATAACATGAAAGCAAAGATTCTCACCACAGCCACAAGAAACAGCAGCACTCACAACAGCTTCTAAGGAGATCGTGTGACCCATGCCTATTACGGCCCTCTTGTTAAAATTCAAAAATTCTGTAAATTGTTATCTAAATCAAGAGAAACAAATGTGGATCCCAGTGGCACGCAAGTGTATGAATAAAAATCTCCCATTCACAAAAGTTTGATTTAAGAACTGATTTAAAAAATCAGAACAGACCACATTTAGCTTGGGCCAATTGCTCTGTTAAGAAGAGAATATACTTGAACTAAACACTGAACTTAATTACTTCAAAGTAGACATGTATTGGATAGCACTGCTAGTGTTGTGAATATTTTTTTTAAAGAACAAATCTTTAATGAGATTTAAAATAGTTGATGTCATAAATGTGTGATCAGCTTTACTGTATACACCTTATCGATTCCAGACGGACTACTATACAGAATGCAAGCAACTTATCATATCCATTGCTGTTTACTAGGGTTGTGCTGGTCACTTAATTATCCTAGCTGCCTGTTACAGCTATATGATTATGTGGAAGGAAACAGCATGCTGCACGGCAGCCAACAAATTCCATGTATAACAAAAGACTTTGCACAATTTCTTTTTAAAGTCATAGCACGTATGTAATAGCTGTTATCACCAAGTTCAGTATATCTGTATAGAGATTCAAATATTGCACCATCTCAAATGAGGAAAAATTTCTTGTCTGAACATCTTGTATTTGTTTTTTTTTTAACCTAGGCATTTTTGGTTAAATGTGACATTTTAATTTTTGCTGTTGTTTTGCTGCTTGTCTACTTTGTGACAGAACTGTTAACTTGTTTACTGGACTTTTTAATATGATTTTGTGATTTTTTTGTGTATTATTTTTATTATTCTGTTCCCTACTCCTAGATTCAAAACATTCAATGAAGAGCAGGCTATAAATACTGTAAATAAATAATAAAGAGACAGAAACCTGCGCAAAAGTGTGCATTGTGATAAGATGAAATGAATCTTCCTTTCAAAACAAAATGCTTAAGATTACATTCAAACCTGCTGCATCAGTCTTTGTGATTTCATTTCATTAGATGTACCTGCAACTAATTAATTAAGTACATTTATTAATTGTATTTCTATTCCACCTTTTTCACCAAGGAGCTCAAGGTGGCAAACATGGTTGTCCCAACTCTTCATTTGATCCCCACACCACCACTCTAGGCGTAGGTTAGGCTGAAAGGCAGTGACTGGCTCAATGCTACCCAGTGCTCTCTCAGGTACAACAATCTAACCACTACATCAGCAACGATAAATCTAAAGATGCTCACAGGTGAACTCTGCTCTGCAGAAGCCTTAACTGGATCTTCATTTGTTTCCAATGTACATATCATTTTGTAACACATTGATCTTTAGGCTGAAACTAAGGGAGACACTGGAAATAGTACAGAAGCACACTACATATGGTTCCATCAGACGTGTTTTGTTTTGCTCCCTCGAAATAGTTAAGTGTGTTGTGCTTCCTCAATACACTAGCATTTTACTCAGGTTCATAAACAAGTTACTTGGCTGGTGACCACTGGCAAGAAATGGCTTGTTTTGACTTTATATTCACAACGGCCTGGTGCACACATCCCATTAAACCATCACATTAAATCATAGTTTATTTTAACTATGGTTCATTGTGACATGCAGACCAGGCCAATATGGGAATTGCTACGAAGTGGTTCCATCCCACATCACAAAGAAAGTGTTTGCAAGTTGAAAAAACAGTTGGTTCTTCTCTCTCTTTCAAAATACTAATGGAGGGAGATGTTTCAACCATAGCCTAGTTACAGTGAGATAAAGGCTGTGTTTGTGTGTGCGCGCGTGTGTGTGTTCAGCAAACTGGGGGGAGGGGGAAATGGAAAATTGTTAAGAGGGTGAGTCACTACATCCCTTCAGAGAGCCTAGCAACTGGTACAGCTTCTGAGCAAAGTACAATAATTAGATTAGATAGGACAAGCACTGTCCTCATCCAGAGCTTCCTTCCTTCCACTGATATGCATCAATGCTACTCATGCTTCAGTTGTTTTTCTGAACGTGCATTTACAAAATGAATCCAAAGTCTGCCCCAGCCCTTGCCCTCAGCTTGCAGCCTAGCAACAACATTCATGTTTGGTAAATCACAGTGAGGTAGTGGCGCAAATAAGCAACAGAATATGTAGTTACAACGAACCAATTTAATAAACTTCTGCTTCTCAAATTATTTTGATATATCAATAGGAACACATTGATCTGGGTTTTGGACAGGCACTGCCAATGAGTTGTAGTGGCTTGGTGGGAGAGCACCTACTTTACATGGAGAAAGTTCCAGGTTCAATCATCAACAAGGTTCACTATAAGGCTGAGTGTATGGGGTGTTAGGGGAGGGGTACTACCTCTGCTGGGGGACATGCTGTGCTCTTTCTGGGGTAGCTTGTCCACCTTTGGTCCCCACCCTGCACTCAGCTCTCACCTGTGGCTCCTAGAAGCTGTCAGCATGTGACAGTGGCCACACCCTGGAAACGGCTTTAACCGGCTGGCTAAACCAGGTGAGGGTAGCTGATGAGCCTCAAACCCTCAGTGGTGAGTTAGAGGCTTGCCCTGTGTGCAGAGACAGGCTCTGGCAAATTGAGCAGATAAGACTAGTAGTGGATTCAACTATCAAGAAGGCGGTTTTTGCACGTGCTGTAGATGGAAGTAGATGATAGATGGGGCTCATCAACCTGGGATGGTAGCCCATCTAGGAGAAGGAGAACTCTGATCCTAAACACCTGCTGCCTTGTGGGACATCTTTGGGAGAAGAAAAGGCTAAGGGTTGTATGGGGGGGGGGTTCACTCTGTTACTGTGTTCTGTTGCATACCATATCGAGGACCAATCCATCAGAAGGTGGGTGCAAACCTTCAAAAATATAAATAATTACAATGTACAAGAACTGGAGCAGTCATTGAGGCTGAAGTGGTACTTGCGAAGATCTCATACGTGATAAAATGTTGTTCAACCACATCAAGAACGCGACCCAGCTGCCTGAAGGTGATGGAGGAAAAAAGCATTCCGACAGGCAGTTCTGGTAAAGCAGGCTTAATACAGGTGATGGCTGCAGGCAATTTTTAGGGGCTGGAAAATAGGCCTTGCAGCTCCAGTAAGAATGCAAGAACACCCAGCATCCAATGTGACGTGGACTCCAGAGCATAGGGAGTCCATAGCATGGGCTCCTAACATAGGGAATGATTGGGTTCAAGAGGCACATCAACAGCTAGCTGGGGAATCTTAATCTTATGAGGTTGTAGTGATGAACACCAGCATGCCATAAGGATGATGGATGGAACCCAGGGACTGCAGAATAGCAGAGCAGGGTGTTCCTCATGCAGTAGGGGAGAGAGAGAGAGAGAGAGAGAGAGAGAGAGAGAGAGAGAGAGAGAGAATATAAAGAAAGAATGTTGATACTAACATTTAGCTGCTGAAACTATTCATCCTTTGTGGGAAAGGTAATCTTTTCCACAATATTTCTGAAAGCTACTTTATACCAACAGACTAGTCATCCATGTAACCCAGTATTATCTATGCTGACTATTAGTGGCTCTTTGTTTTTTTCAGTCTTGCTGCCAGATATCCCATTAAGCTAGACATGTTGAGGATAGAGCACAAGACCTTCTGCATACAAAACATCTGCTTCAACCATTAAGCTATCGCTCTTCCCCATCATACCATTCACAACTATCTCATACACAAGCATTTTTAAAATACAATTCTACCATACAAACAGGAGACTAGAAAGGAGAATAAGGCTTCTGAAAACCATGGCAGCAAGGAAGAATCTGTTTGAAATGGTTTATCCCACCACTGTCTTATTCATCCCTGCTTAATACCGCAATCTCCCCTTTGTTCTTCAACACTGTCCTTGCAATTTCAACCTTCTTTTGTAAAAAAAATTCTCCAAATTAAATTACCTTGGTTCTTTGAAATCTGCATTTACAGTTGTCTAAAACAAATGAGCAACAGATCAGGAAAAAGAGAGAAGGGAGGAAGGAAAAGATATAGTATCTGATATAGTATCTTTTGGGCACACTACACATCTTCACACAAAATTCCCATAGCTATTCATCTCAGAGGTAGTCAACTAGGTTGTCCTCCAGATCTGTTATACTACAACGCTCGTCATTCCTGACCACTGGTCCAGCTAGCTAGGGCTAATTGAAGTCCACAACATCTGGAGCCCAAAACATTGGCCACCCCTCATCTATACCTACACATATTTCTAAAATAATGCAACTTCCTGGTTGCCACAGCTCCAGGCTTCTGCACACTTCTGTGAGAGTTCTAAAGAACCCAGAACTTACCTCCAAATAAGTATGTATATGATCAGATTGCTGCCTGGACAAGAATTTTGTGGCAATGCTCTTTATTATTTATATTTTAACATCATGGAACCCAATGTAGTGTACACATGGTTCTCAGGCAGCTGGCTAGACAGGCACTGGCTAGACCCAGAGCTGCTTGCTCCAGTGAAGTGGTATTCTCATGTGTCTTCAGACTGTTCCCCATCTTTGTACACCCAGATGGAGAGCTGTATTTTGGAACTCACTACAGCCAGAGACTATGTAGGGATTCTGTTTGTGGTTAAAAAGAAAGCCATCAAATTCAATCCATTATCCTGCTCCTGAAATAATGCTTAAAATCTTTCAGTTTATTTCTCAGCAAGAGGACAACGGGTGCAGAACAGCTATCTGAACAAATAAAAGTTAAGTAACATGGACCTTCCTTCTCTTATTCAAGACAGGACACATTTTTGCCTTCACAGAAATCTTTATGTCATCTACCACTTCTCACAGCACTGTAGACTTAGTGACATTTTGAAAAATGCTTATTACTCTGCACAACAAGCAGCTATAGGTACAGAATCCCTTCAGGCTATCCTGGGAACATTCACCTCAAGGGACTTTTTTCTGCATTATGCACTTTCCATGACTTTATAATTTCCATGAGACTGCACACTCACTGCTCCCATAAGCTGGATCTGCCATTGTACATTATAAAGCTGATACGTCATACACCATGCCTGAAATTTTTCACATGTCAACAGTCCCAGCTGTAATGCTGTTAAGATTGCTTGTTTATTAGCCTGGGCCTTACTACATTTTGTTACAGTGCTTAATAAGAAGCTCAGAATAAACAGAATTTCTAAGGAAGAAGCTTGTTTCACTATGGGCAGATAATAATATATACTAACCACTTCTTGGATAGCGAAGTTAAGGTTGCTTGAGAATGTAATAGCCAACCAAGACAAAAGCTCATGATTGAGTGAACTGGCTGCCTAGCAAAAGACTTATCTTCCAAGGCAGTTATTAAGCATGCATAGGATTGTTGGCAAGAATGGCACCCAATTAAAATTAATTGATCATGCCAGTCGTAATAAATTAATCTATCCATTAAATCCACAAAATTCTGTAGATATATAAACATTATTTTTAAGCGAAAAAACATATGTTGTGGTAGATTGTTCCCATCCCAAAAAATAAACGCCAATTTCTTTTTGATCTGTTTTTTTGCTTAAGCTAGTCAAGAAAAGGTCATGATCTTAACTATAGCAGATTCTCACAACCCACACACTATCCCAATCATTTGAAATCATCTGCTCTACCTCTGACAGCTGAAGTTTCACCCCCCCACCCACTTTTGAAGTTAGTCTTCTTAGCCATAAAGATAGAAATTTACTTTAAAAAAGAAAAAGTGGAGATTCTCAGGATGCCAATTTTCACATCATGCCCTGCTCAGATTCTACACTTGGATAGAATCATGGAATGCAGACAGCACTACATTCAGATTTAGGATTTCAAATTATAATTGGAATTGGATGGGATCAAAAAGCCATCCAATAATACACCTACACAAAACCCACTGAGTCAGGACCATTTATCGTTCAGGGCTCTGCCACAGACTACTTTGTTTACACAATCCAGTCTACATGGGGAGCATAGCTCAGTCGGTAAAGCATGAGTCTTAATCTCAATGTCATGCGTTCAAGCCCTACATTGGGCAATGGATTCCTGCATTGCAGAGGGTTGGACTAAATGACCCTTGTGGTCCCTTCCAGCTTTATGATTCTATGATTATTTCTATGAAGAGAACAGGCACTCCAGAGAAAAACCATTGCAAAACAAAAGCTCTGCAGGGTGAAGGTGAATATTAGATCCCTTCTCAGATTTCTTCTGATTTCTAAATTTTCAGAGAACTTTAAAAAAAAAATATAATTTGTCTCTTCATAGTATGAATGACTTAAAGGTAAAGGTAAAGGTACCCCTGCCCGTACGGGCCAGTCTTGACCGACTCTGGGGTTGTGTGCCCATCTCACTCAAGAGGCCGTGGGCAAGCGCTGTCCGCAGACACTTCCAGGTCACGTGGCCAACGTGACAAGCTGCATCTGGCGAGCCAGCGCAGCACACGGAACGCTGTTTACCTTCCCGCTGGTAAGCGGTCCCTATTTATCTACTTGCACCCGGGGGTGCTTTCGAACTGCTAGGTTGGCAGGCGCTGGAACCGAGCAGCGGGAGCGCACCCCGCCGCGGGGATTCGAACCGCCGACCTTTCAATCAGCAAGCCCTAGGCGCTGAGGCTTTTACCCACAGCGCCACCCGCGTCCCTTACATGTCTCTAAATGTTGAAATATGCTATATGTTGCTTATGCAGCGCTCTTTGGGCTGTCCACCACTCCTATATTTACACTGCATCCATAAAAAGAGCCCTGGGTCTGCAGAGCTGACGACAGCATACTTTAACCCCTGTCATCAACCAGGAAATTCAGGACCACTGGGAGGTTGTGCCCCTTGCCTCCTAGAAATAGCATCTTGGCAAACGGGCGGACAACATGGTCCCCATTCACAAATCAAAGGAGCTGTCGTCCCCCACCCCCACCCCCGTTCCTTGTCTGAAATAACATTTGGCATGAACTGCCAGTTGCCTAGGAATGAAGAAACAAAATGGGAAGGACATTCTGGCACCTTTCTATCAACTAATGAAAAAAGAAACATCAATTTGTTTTTCAAGGGGAAGGTCACCCTGGCCCAAACTGGATAAAAATGCTCACCACTTTGTTCTGGCCCCGAAGAACTGTTCTGCCTCCTCTACCTTTTATCTCCACTCACTTTCCCTAGCATGCTTTGCCTTTTTAGTTTATACATCTAGTGGCAGGACCTTGTTTCTCTCTCTCAATATGAGCTGCTTTGGGAGACAATACCTGTTTTTAAAAATGGATAAAACTACAACTTGAATAAGAAAGTGAAGGGGTTCTGGGAGATGATATATAATGAGTTAAAGAAGACGTTGAAATATACTTTTGTAAAGAAACCAGAAACCTTCCTTCTAGGAATAACAAGAAATGAAATAAATAAAAAGGACTGTAAACTTTTTCAGTATGCAATAACAGCAGTGAGAATATTAATGGCCCAAAAATGGAAGCAGGAAGAACTACCGACTCTGGAGGAATGGAGAATGAAGTTAACGGACTATGCAGAACTGGACAAGTTAAGCGGGAAAATTAGATATCAACGAGATCACAAGTTCATTGAGGACTGGGAAAATTTTTCAGAGTATTTGAAGAGTGTATGTGATGAGCAAACAATGCTAGTGGGTTTTAAAGAAGCTTTGTGAAAAAATAAGGAATATTGCAAGAATGCAAATATGTTTATAAAGGTACCCTAAAAGGCGATACTAAATTTGAGGAATGTGTAGATAAAAATTTAAACACGGATGATTGTCAGAGAAGCTGAGGGAAGTCCAAAAGATGAAAATATGTTATTTGGGAAATTGTTTGATTGGAGATATTTGTGTAAAACTTAATAAAAATTTATTTTAAAAAAAACAACAACTACAACTTGAATGAAGATTGTTCATTAAGATCTACATTGTGGGGCTATGATTGCCTATTACAGTGTTGTTAAGAGTTTCCTGCCAAAGAAGCCTTGTGTGTGGCAGAACATTCTGGGAAGTGTTCAGTGATACACACTCCATTCACAGGGCAGTAGCAAGACTTGTTGGATCGCATCGTCACTTCACATAAACAGGGCATGCCCTAAGGCTGCACATTTTAAGGTATGACTGATAGCAGCGAGCAAGCTGTCATGTGGAAAAACCTCTTTCCACTCTTAATTCTTGTTAAGATTCTGAGAAACCCCAGGATTTCTTGGGAAATGGTGTGAAACTCCCTGGGTTATAGACCTAATATTCCGACTAACCTTTAGAATACAGGTTTAGACAGCTTCAAAAATACTACCAACTTTTTAAGCCAATGCTGTAGATCAGGCGTGGGAAGACTTTCGTCCTCCAGGTATTACTAAACTACAACTCCCATCCATACTTGCTAATGCTGTTGGGAGTTGTAGCAACTTTTGGATAGTCCCTACCATCTAGGTGATGGAGATTCTATAAAGGAAAAGTCACAGGAAATGAAGTACTGAAACGGCACAAGCTGGGTCAAGTGACTTAATCTAAGTGAGGAATGGAGTGCTGAGTGATCACAACAATGAACTTTAATCTAAATCCTGGTGTGTGCAAAGGAGGCAATGAATAAAACAAGAACACTCAATTATCCTCTGTTGTATTAAGTAATGAAGTCTGTGGTGGAGCTTATGATCCGCAGTCACAACACCCACACTTAGCTGTCAAAAAAAGCCCATTTGTAGCTAGAATGTTGAGGGCAATGCAAAAGGTTGCTGCACATAAATTACATATGCCATATCAAAGAAATGTAGAATAATATATGTATTATTATTATTTCTTGCTTTGAACAAGTCTGTATTGGGTCTAAGTCACCACTCAGTATATACTTAAAGGAGGAGGAACACCTGGGGAATAAAGCTAATTGTTGCTTTAAATAAAAAACAAAACATTAACTACCAGAACTTAGCAACCAACTCCCTCTGGCCTCATTTGTTATACCTCATCTTGCTTCTGTGGGTAATCTGTGGTCTGTTTTCAGTTTTAACAATAGAGCAGAAGAAACCGAGAAGGAATTTCAGATACTTTGGTGTATTGATGTCTGAATATGATACTGCTGTCCACATTCTTTCGGACCAAATGTGCAGGTTGTTCTTTAAGGCCAATCAGGGGTGCGGGAACTACAAATATTAAAGCCTTGAAAACAAAGGTACTGTATTTATTTGAAAATAAGAACTGGTTTTCAGTTGTTTCAAACAGGTATCACTGGGATATAGAATTTAAGTACAAATATGTTTATTTGGACTCTATGTTTTGATTCATGGTGCAGCCCTAAACACAATTGACAGGCAATTATTATCTCTGCTGTAGATGTGACTACTGAAGGTTAAGCAGTTTGTGGATTAGCAATTAACTTTCTACAACATTCCTTAATTGTTCTTTTATTTCAGTGTTTTCAGAGAAGATTGGCAGATGAAATTGAGGAGACTCGTTCATCCAACTATTACATGACTAGGCTTCTTGGATTGCTTTCAAAATTTCAGCCTCTACATTTAAGCAAAAATTCATTCTAATCATGTCTATTTACAAGGAGCAAACACGTGCACAACACCTCCTTGATTATACACTTATGAGAAACCAAAACTATCATTGCAATGAAATGTCAGAAACAAAGTGAAGGATGCTATTATATACAAAACTTGGCTGCACAGGGCAGGGTAGATTATTAGCTAACACTGGATTAAAAATGTACTGGTTTTAAAGGCCATAACTGTTGGACAGTAATACAAACCGACAAACCCACCATTGCATTAAACCTTATCATTTGAACCTAAATATGGGACAATTACTCTTAAGCCTGATTGACAACACTCCTGTATCCCTCAGGACTACGTTGATGCCCTCCCATTGCAATTCCCATTTCCCAGTAGGTCTGGACCACGAAATCCAGTTGTGTGCAGGCAACAGCAATACCTACTAGTCCCAATGCTCAATAGGGATCTGTAAGTCTGTCACAGCCTATCCTGTGGCCGGAGCTGTAGGAACTATTCTAATCAGTTTTGGTGGTGGTAGGGAATCCTACAGAGCAACCACTCTATGTAACCTCCTGACCTCCAGTTTGTCTAGAATGTTTGTCTAGAGAATACCCATCTGCCGACACAAGGGGAGAGAGAGGCGGCTATGCCAGTCCACCTGGGACAGCGGTGGTTCAGATACTTCATTTTGGCCAGTTTCAGCAAGCTTTTCGACAGGTAGGATTAAGCACAGCATCACAAAAAGGCTCCAGTGGGCAGGACGGCTGCCTCAACCTGCCTCACTGGCCTGCCTGGAAAAAGTTTAGAGGCACTGAGCAAAGCAGGAAGATATGAAGCATGCCAAAGTATTAGATTACACTGGAATTCCCTACTTTACATCATGATTCACTGCTTACTGTAAGCTGCTGTAAGTCGGAAAGAAAAGCTGAGTTTTTAAGAGTTTCTTAAAATAAAAAACAAACCAACCTAAAGCCAATTATATGCTGCTGCTAACTTCCGTGAGGTTATACTGGCTTCAATTCAACCTTCTCAACTCAGCAAGGTCATAGACGGGCCTGGAAGTATACACTTGGAAACTTTTTGGCACAGAAGTCTATGAGAGCTTGACTGCATGAGGGCTTCTTTCTTCTTTGGCGATCACTCGTAGCCGAGTAAGATTGTTTTCCATAAACAGTTTTAACAATGAGTACATAAGTGACTGTGGAGGCCAATTCTGGAACCACACGTCCTTCCTCAGTGGGGACATTGGTTTCTGGGCTGGAGTTGATCAAAGGGGGAATTTGCGAAGCGTGCCTTCCTCTTAGCACGTTTCCCCCTTGAATCCTGAGTTTGAGTGTCTTCAAAGCCCATGACACCTTTGGTAAAGGCTGTTCTCCACTGATCAGAAAGAAAATGGCCTGAACTAGACCTTCAGAAATCTAGATCCCTGAGGTTGAGTTGATACTACCATGCTATTACTCAGCACAAAAGGGCTTATCATTCCCATATCATTTGAAGGTTATATTGTGACCTCCTTAATGCTATTTGTTCTTTTGCCTTATCTCCTCCTGGCTTTATGGAGGTACAGTAAGTTACAAAAGGAACTAGGAGATAATCATTATCTAGCAGCAGACCTCAGTCTATCAGGCGGCCTTGAGGAAATTCTATTTTCTCAGCCTCCTTGCTATACTCTTTCCATCCCCAGCCCACATTCATCTGCAAAGTGGGAATAATGCCACTCTCCTTTACCAAGCTGTAGGAAAGACTGCTGCAACAACAGTCCCCTCATGAGCGGTAACAAGCCTCAGTTAACACCTCAATTTTAAAAGCCTTCACTTGCCAGTGCTGGGAGAGGAACGTAGTCAATTGCCAATGAATCAGCCCAAGTCTACATAAAATTCAAGTTCCACAGAGCACCCTCAGTGACCAACCAACTGCTCAACCTTGGGTGGTTTGCACCATGGTTGAAAGGTGAATATGCAGCATGCTGGTGTATGGGTGGGGCTAAAATTGTAGCTGCTTTGCTCCTCCTCCAGCTGTGCTGCTGGGAACTAAGCAACCATTTGGCCTAGCACAGGAGTGATGCACCAGCACACTGCTTGGTCATAGTTAAGCTTAAACTTAACTGGTTTAAAGTGAGGTGCAAACCAGACAGTTCTAAAAAAAACTTGTCAATTTTAAGAATTCTTGAACACCGGTGCGTTAATATAACCTATGTAGGTACATAACCTATGTAGCTCTGAAAATCCCAATTCAGAGAGAACTTACATATATCTAGTCCATTTTATATCCCACATTTCTTACAAGTAGCTCAAGATGTTTAGGTTTTCCCTCCTCCTCCTCATGTTATGCTTGTAATAACTTTGGGGAAGTAGGCAAGAGGTGGACCATTTTGACTGGTGAGATACTAATCTTGCAAATTTAATAAATAAAATTTAAGATTGTGCTCTATTGTAACTGATGGCCACCTGTCATGTTTGATCTAGTTGAGATCCCTGCATTGCAGGCGGTTGGACTAGATGACTCTTGGGGTCCCTTCCAACTCTACAATTCTATGATCCTGAGATATTGTTTTTATGATTTTTGTGATCCACCATAGGAGGCCCTGTAAACATTGTCAGCAGGAAAATGTTTTCAAACTCACACTGGGACTTTGTGTCATGTGCATTAAGGAATTTTGGGAGGAACCTTCCCACACACAAAAATTTAGCAGAAAATCCAAGAACCATTTTGATTGTGCTACATTTGATAAGATCTTGAAGAGGAGATGAATCAACACATCTGGCCCTTGGGTGTAGGGCACCAGATCTTGACTTTCCAGGAAAAGGCGTAGTCTTCAGATGAACTGACATGAAGATAAGAATGGCTAGAAGCACACACATGTAAATGCACACTGGTGTCCGATAAGAGAGACTGATTCCATCACAGACTGAGACTGAGAAGCTTTGGCAGACCTTCCCTTACTAATTAGCGCAACTACTCTCTCCCATACGCAAAACCTAAGATAAAAGGATGTACTAATGTTTCCAGGACCAAATTGCAAACATGCGCTGGATTATGGAGAAAGCTAGAGAGTTCCAGAAAGACATCTACTTCTGCTTCATTGACTATGCAAAAGCCTTTGACTGTGTCGACCACAGCAAACTATGGCAAGTTCTTAAAGAAATGGGAGTGCCTGATCACCTCATCTGTCTCCTGAGAAATCCCTATGTGGGACAAGAAGCTACAGTTAGAACTGGATATGGAACAACTGATTGGTTCAAAATTGGGAAAGGAGTACGACAAGGCTGTATTTTGTCTCCCTGCTTATTTAATTTATATGCAGAATACATCATGCGAAAGGCTGGGCTGGATGAATCCCAAACTGGAATTAAGATTGCCGGAAGAAATATCAACAACCTCAGATATGCAGATGACATAACCTTGATGGCAGAAAGTGAGGAGGAATTAAAGAACCTTTTAATGAGGGTGAAAGAGGAGAGCGCAAAATATGGTCTGAAGCTCAACATCAAAAAAACGAAGATCATGGCCACTGGTCCCATCACCTCCTGGCAAATAGAAGGGGAAGAAATGGAGGCAGTGAGAGATTTTACTTTCTTGGGCTCCATGATCACTGCAGATGGTGACAGCAGCCACGAAATTAAAAGACGCCTGCTTCTTGGGAGAAGGGCAATGACAGGCCTAGACAGCATCTTGAGAAGTAGAGACGTCACCTTGCCAACAAAGGTCCGTATAGTTAAAGCCATGGTTTTCCCAATAGTGATGTATGGAAGTGAGAGCTGGACCATAAAGAAGGCTGATCGCCGAAGAATTGATGCTTTTGAATTATGGTGCTGGAGAAGACTCTTGAGAGTCCCATGGACTGCAAGAAGATCAAACGCATCCATTCTTAAGGAAATCAGCCCTGAGTGCTCACTGGAAGGACAGATCGTGAAGCTGAGGCTCCAGTACTTTGGCCACCTCATGAGAAGAGAAAACTCCCTGGAGAAAACACTGATGCTGGGAAAGATGGAGGGCACAAGGAGAAGGGGGCGACAGAGGACGAGATGGTTGGATAGTGTTTTCGAGGTTACCAGCATGAGTTTGACCAAACTGCGGGAGGTAGTGGAGGACAGAGGTGCCTGGCGTGCTCTGGTCCATGGGGTCACGAAGAGTCGGACACGACTAAACGACTAAACAACAAAAATGTTTCCAGAGGGTTTTGTTGTTGCCGCTGGTCACACTGGAAGAGAGTCAATTAAAAAACTCTTTGTATGGGTCACAGCTCATGTGCAGGAGTCATTGGGCAGAGCTAACTTTGTTGACCCCACAGTCCTTGCTCATTTGAAAATATGCCTATCAGGGTTTAATGCGCAGGGGAAAGGTGAGAAGAAATCTTTGGCATCTTTAACCCCACATATGTGCACGCCTAGCTTCTATCCTGCAAACAAAACAATAAAATACACAAGTGGGATCTGCATTAAAACAGTGTAGTGTAAG
Organism: Podarcis muralis; assembly: GCF_964188315.1. NCBI lineage: Eukaryota > Metazoa > Chordata > Lepidosauria > Squamata > Lacertidae > Podarcis > Podarcis muralis. Next base: position 86,448,769 of record NC_135659.1, on the reverse strand, counting down.
GGTAGTCAACCTTCTTATACCTACCGCCCACTAATGCATCTTTCTTGATGGTAAAATTTCCTCACCGCCCACCAGTGCTCGATGGAAGGAGGATTCAGATTGTGCCGTAGAACCCCCTACCGCCCTCCTAGAATCCTGAAACGCCCACTAGTGGGCGGTAGGGGCCAGGTTGACAACCCCTGGTGTAGTGCACCAGCCAGCCATTCCCCCAATAATAAGTCAGTATTCCATGACTACTGAGTATGCTCAGTTCTAACAGGGATGTGTTTCCTCAGCTTAGGGGTCTTTCTACACCAACACGATTTTGTACTTCTGCAAACCTTGAGATCCTCCTGAACCCGCTGAACCTCTTGGACATAAATGGTGCCATTTGGGTTACATAAAGATCAGCACTTTAAGAAAGAGTTACCGTATTTTTCACCCTATAGGACGCATTTCCCCCCTCCAAAAATGAAGGGGAAATGTGTGTGCGTCCTATGGGGCGAATGCAGGCTTTCGCTGAAGCCTGGAGAGCGAGAGGGGTCGGTGCGCACCCACCCCTCTCGCTCTCAGGCTTCAGGAAGCTCTCCGCAAGCCGTGGGAGAGCTGCGCGACTTCGCACAGCTCTCCCACGGCTTGTGGAGAACTGCCTGTTCTGGGGGCTGGGGTCAGGGGAAGCTCAGGCTTCCCCCGCCCCAGCCCCGCGCCTGGGGGGGGGATAATTTTTTTCCCTTTATTTCCCCCCCAAAAAAACTAGGTGCGCCCTATGGGCCGAATCAGCATGTTTTTACATGAGTGGAATGTGCCCTTTTATTTAAAATGCATCTCTGGGTTATTTGTGGGGCATAGGAATTTGCTCATTTCCCCCTCCCCCCAAAAAATATAGTCCGGCCCCCCAGAAGGTCTGAGGGACAGTGGACTAGCCCCCTGCTGAAAAGGTTTGCTGACCCCTGGTATATAGGATGTGAATAAATCTAGTTAATCTGAATTTCCCCTGAATTCCAAAATGGGTAAGGACTTGTAGACACTGGACTTATCTGCAGAGGACGAAGAATGAAACGCTTGTTTTCAGAATTTATATCGCATCTTATCAGTGGCTATGAACAATAATATGGCACAATAAAACCATTATCCATGAAACAATAAAAATGCAGCAGAAAACAGCAGAAAAAGGAGGCCAACAGTAAAACAAGTGATAAAAAACTATGCTCAAGAGGGAGAACAAAGTAATTAAGTGCCATTAAAAGCTCAAAGGGAAAAGATAGCATTTGCCTGGCAACTACAAGGTACTAACCATGACACCAAGCGAACACGTTTTGGAAGAAAGCCTCACATTTTGCCCACAAAGGCTGTTAGTTGTCCACCTAGCCCAGGGGTCTGCAACCTTTAAGACAAAAAGAGTCACTTGGACCCGTTTCCGAAGAAAAAAAAACTGGGAGCCGCAAAACTCGTCATTATAAAAATAACTTTTTTGTCACTTTTTTATTATTTCTTTGTTTGACCCCTCAGAATTACTCCTCCTCCTAGAAATAAACGTTAAATTAACAAGTTACCTTTGTGTGTGTGTGTGTGTTCTTCACTCCCCTTCAAAACAGTGACCAGCGTACATGCCCCCTTTCAATGCAGTGACCAGCGTACATGCCCCTTACAATGTAGTGGGCAGGCGGGCGGGAAGGTGACGTCGGGACAGTGCGTGACTAACGCACGCACCGCCCCCATGCGACGTCACAGCCAGTACAGCGCCCACCACAGTGGGGAGTGTCGGGGCGCACAATGCACCTCCTCCCCTCGCTAGTATCCGCCCCGGAGCCGCGGCAAAGGTGTAAAAGAGCCACATGCGGCTCCGGGGCCGCAGGCTGCAGACCCCTGACCTAGCCTGAGGAGGGTGGGCTCCAGAGAAAAGCCACCGAGAGATCTTTATCTAGTGCTGTGTAGCAGTGGGCAGGTAGGTTTGAAAGGCTGGACTTGAAAGATTTGCAGGGTGAAGACATTAAACACACACATTTGCCATTTTTGGAAACTTTTTCAGGCACAATTTACATTCTTTTATCCTCAGTCATGGGGCTCATATATATAACTGTGTTAAATATGACTCTTGCAAATCCAGTTTTCATTTAAAACAAACACTTATCAGGATTCGCAGTAGAAAGCTGAACTTCTACGAGTTATAAGATAATCACTGCACAAAGATTTATTGTTATGGGCAATATGCCCATTGTTATATAATACAACTATTGATGTTCCAACAGTCTTTGCAGCTCATATTTCCTTTTCGATATCACTTAATAGTCAAGTGGGCTCCAACAGAAAGTAGCATAGCAAACTTGTTTACGCCCGTTTTAATGTTATTTGGCTGCCATGAACAAGGAAGGGAACCAGCACAACTGGAACAGCCAGCTCTAAAAAGAATCAATACATCAATAGATCCGTTTCTATTGACTTTTCAACGTAGCAAGCCAAGAAAGCATCATTATACCAAAGTCCACAGTATTCTCTGTGGTAGGACTGAATCGGTCACTGCTGCCTTCATTTCGACATGCATAACAATGACTTTTTCACATTACTTTACAAAATCACAAAGTTGCAAGGAACAAAAGGTCATTAAATTGAACCTATGACTGCCATAAAACAAACACAACAGACCTCACCCTAGACCCACCTTCTCACTGACTGATCAAATAAGCTAGGGAAGTGGTGCTCAGTTAGGGGTCCGGGGACACCAGGGGATTTGCCAGGGACTCACTTAACTTGTTAATTGCACAGTGAAAGCCACAATGATGATCCACAGATCACCCAGCCTCTGCTCATGACCAGGGCCTGCTTGCTAGCAGCGGGGAAAACTTGTGAAAGAGTTGCTGGATTGCAAGTGAATTAGGACTGGGCAAAAACCTCTGTCACATTTTATTAGGGCTCTTGCAATTGGAGTGGCAGGGGCAGTGAGAGGGGTGGAGAGAGAAAGCAAATGGCTTGCTCCACGGGTAGGGTTCACATGTTTATCATTTAAAAAAGGTAAGGGATCCCTTCCACCTGCTCTCTACTTTTTAACTGAAAAGAACTTCTAATTGCTTTCAATGACTACCAAGTTTAGAGGACTCTCCCACTGCTTGTAGTAGGGCTTTCAGTGAATCTTGCTTTTGAGTTTGAGATTCATGTCTCATCCTGGAAGTCCAACAGCGGAAATAGCTAAGCAAATTGCCACTATGATTAGCACAACAGCTCACCCTTTGATGATTTAGTTTAGTGCTAGGGCACTGTCTGGAAATAGGCAATTTGTGATAGTATCACAAATTTTATAGTCTGCTTTTAAGTATACCTAAAATCCTTTGCTTATTAGGGGCCACCCCACATTTTCTTCAAAAAATTGCTTTGCACAGGTAACTACCATAGAGTTATCAAAATTTTCAAAAGCAGGGGGTACATGGCTTGGCTTTTGAAAAATAGTGGATACTCAGTAATAAGCTAATTGGGAACCACTGAGCTAGGGACACCCTAGCACAGCAGTACCCAAGTGCAGCCACCAGGGGCTAAATACCGTATTTTTCTGTGTATAAGACTAAGTTTTTCCCCTAAAAAATAATGTCAAAAATTAGGGGGCGTCTTATACACGGATACATCTCCACCCATTTTCTTAAATCTGAGTCCCCCAAAATAGGAGGCATCTTATAGACGGAAAAATACGGTAGCTTATACAGGCATTTAAGCTATGAAAGCACCTGCACACTGTTTACTGTTGTCATCATAAAAAGAGTCAACTTACAAAATGGTGCCCATCCCACATGTTATGTAGCTGGCCAGCACTTGGTACATTTCTCCACTGGAGAAACTCAAAATGTGTCCACAGAGTACATAGCTCTACAAGCCTTGGGAAAGTGAGCCGTGCCACAAACCACATGCATGGGCAAACTCTCTAAGTACCACTAGCCAATCTTCTGCCCTGGGGAAAATTCATTCCAACTTGAAACATACTTATCTCATTTCGACTTTAGTCATGATTAAGTCAGAGACCGCTGCTTTATACAAAGTGAAATCACTGGTGCATCTAGCACCATACTGGTCTCTCTGATTTTTTCTTTACTTAATGGCCTGCAGCTGAATTCCTATTTTAAAATACATAATCAATCATAGATGCATTTATGAAGAATATCTTACCTGAAACTAGTGATTTGTGCATTTTTGTTACCACAATCTCTGCTGAAAGACTACTCTTAATCTCACTACAGCTTCTTCAACTTTCAGTTTACTTTGAATCGTTAACTCACATTATCACAAGTATTACCACTGCAGTACATCTGTTTATAAAACTAAATTCTGACTTAAACCACAGTAGATGGCATAGTGGAGAATGCATAGTGGAGAATGCACACACAAGAAAAGGAGAAAGTGGAGAAAGGAAACACATGGAAAGCCTGCAGAAAATAAAAGACAAAAGTGTTCCACAGCAACCAACTAAATCAGTGTTCCTCAAGCTGTGGGTAGTGAGGGCGCAGTTCCTTAGGAGAGCATGGAAGATTTGTAAAGAACTGCACATGTCTTATTAGTAATCTGTCCACGAACAATAAGAATTTAGGGTTGCCAGTGTTGTTGGCCCTGGAATAACTGAGAGGAAGGAGTGGGGGCCACATGTTATCTTAAGCTAGAGAAAAGATGCACTGCAAGAAGATGCAACGTGTGTATAGGAGATGGACAAGATGGGCTCCAAGGGCCACAGGATTCAACTGGCAACAGCAGTCTATGTTAAGTAGTATGGAAACCACATAGGAAACAGCCAACAAAACAACTAGCTTTAGGGAAATTCAAGGACCGTTGGAATGAAGGAGGAAGCAAGTTCACAAATAGTCTTTCTTAAAGAATGGCCTATTTAGATTCCTGCATTGGAGGGAGTTGGACCAAATGAAGAAGAAGAAGAAGAAGAAGAAGAAGAAGAAGAAGAAGAAGAAGAGGAGGAGGAGGAGGAGGAGGAGTTTGGATTTGATATCCTGCTTTATCCCTACCCGAAAGTGTCTCAAAGCGGCTAACATTCTCCTTTCCCTCCCACCCCCACAACAAACACTCTGTCAGGTGAGTATGACTAGCCCAAGGTCACCCAGCAGCTGCATGTGGAGGAGCGGAGACGCGAACCCGGTTCACCAGATTACGAGTCTACTGCTCTTAACCACTACACCACACTGGCTCAGGGTCCCTTCTAACCCCACAATTCTTATGATAAACATAATCCTAAGAGACAAAAAGAAAAGACCAATTCTTAGCTCTGAGGAGACGGAGAAAATGAGATGTCAGTCTGGTGCACAGTAAAAGGATACACACTTGAATGACTTTCACCAGTGTACTGTAAACAGGACCCCAAAGTCTCCCTGGGTTAAACAAATTGTGTCCTCTCTTTGAATGCACATGTGCATGGAAGAGAAAACCAAGAGCTGCAAAGTAGACTCTAGTTATGTATGTTTATAACACTGCTTAAGTCAGCACTGGGAAGTATCAGGTTGTGGGGCTGATTAAGCCCACCAGGCCTTCTCAATTCACCCACCAGGTTATTTAGGCAAAATCATACCCATCTGTCAGCTGCCTGATGTCATATGACATCAGGTAAAGCACAGGTATAGCTATGGTTTCAAACAGTGCTAAATTCAATGTTTCTTTGCAGCTGCAGGTTGTATTCTGCACTGTTTGAATGTAACACATACCCTGTTGCATTGCTTTCAGCAGGGATCAGATACACTCCCTACCCACCTGCCAAACTGGCACCCGGAGAGCAGGGCACTTCTAGATCTGGCCTTCTGGACACAACCCTGGCTCAATTCAAAGTAATTTTGGGCTGGGATGCAGCACAAACATATACTAGAAAGGTGCGGAGGGGAGGAGAGAAAGGGACAAAGCTTACCTTGTGGCAAACTTCAGTTTTAATTTCTTTGAGAGCGCGTTCAGAGAAGACACATCCACAGTTGCGTAGAAAGCAAAATCTTTGGCGAAGCAGAGAGAAAATGATGTTCAGAGGTTAAATACACAGGCAACAATGAAGCTACAGACAGCTCTAACTAAGACTGCAATCCTATGTACACTTAACTGGGAGTAATTTCTGAGTAAGCATGTATAGATTTGCTGTAAGCAATGGGGTGTAAGATAATTGTGGCTAACTTGTATTGTTTTAATGGGACCCAGGCTGCAGTCATATGCACACTTAGTCTTATCACACTCAGTGGAACGTAACATTTCGAGCGTATATAGAATGAGCTGCACATCCGAACTAAATTTAGCTGGATCAAGGCCAGAATTTATAAGCAAAAATTTTCAAGTCATACAAGAATGCAAAAGAAAGGTGATAAGAATAAGAATAATCCATTTGTTACTGCCATTTGTCCCCAGCACACAATTTAGCCTGTGTATCCCAAAACACCCCCATGTGGTTAACACAGGAAGTGCATATTAAGAAAAGGCCTCTGCAAAATCCTCATTCATTAATATAGTAACAACTATCCCATTTCAGTAAGCATGCAATAAAAGCCAAGCATGTGCTATCACAGTACACTGGTACCTCCGGTTAAGGACTTAATTCGTTCTGGAGGTCCGTTCTTAACCTGAAACTGTTCTTAACCTGAAGCACCACTTTAGCTAATGGGGCCTCCTGCTGCTGCCGTGCCGCCGGAGCACGATTTCTGTTCTCATCCTGAAGCAAAGTTCTTAACCCGAGGTACTATTTCTGGGTTAGCGGAGTCTGTATCCGGAACCGTATGTAACCCGAGGTACCACTGTACATATTTAGTTTTACAGATACTAAAATTTCATAGACTTTTCCATATTCTTCAATGATATTAACGCTGATAAAACTTACAATATGCAGGCCTTTAGACGCTTCCCAACTTGACCTGAATAGGTTGTCCCTTGATCCTCAAATAAGATTTGATTTTTTCTCATAGCAAACTATTTAATGTGTCTAGATTTTGGTCATTAATCCTGAAGGCTTATGTATATGCACTAGGAAGTAATTCCTAATGAGCACAGGGAGAGAGATACCTCAGAGTAAGCATGCACAATACTGGGGTGCATGTGACATATCTGCACATCATGCTCCTGTTCAGAGCCCCACAGGACAGCAGCAGACTGTGATTCCACTCCCACCTTCCTAAGTAGCATGCCCCACTGAAATCAGTGGCATTTAGTTTCTTTGAAAACTTGCTTAACCATCTAAGAACAGTAATTTTTCTCCACCACACAGGCTATTAAATACTTACCGATGCCTTCCGTTCATTTCCAACCCAACTATAGGGCAAATGAAACGTGCACTCTGGATGTCATCATATTTATCCCCTTTTGTATTCCCCTTGTCACCAGTCCAAGCAGGATTGTCTGAGAGATTTAATTCTATGACGTTCTGAAAGGAAATAAAAGTCTCTTACACAAGTTTTTAAATGGAAGCAAGTTTAAATGGAAGTGACCTCCTGAAATAATGCAGTTCTTCCCTTTATCATTCTATATTAATAAAACCATTTGCAAAACATTCAAGGTTAAATTCCCACTCCTGACTAAAGGTTTCTTAAAAAAAAAAAAAAGCAATGGAAATGAATTGCTTTTCTAGCCACAGATCTACTCAACTATTACAAGCCTGGTTAATTTCTAAAATAGCAACTCACCTGATAGAGACAACAAGACATAGCAAGCAATTTTAAACTGTTGGTGCTTAGGCACTGCATACTGAGCTTTAATTGCCATTAATCCGTTATTACTTTTTAACAATTTAATAGAACTATGTTAAGCATCAGAGACGCCACAAAAGTGGGGCTCTCTCGCTCTCGCTCTGCCCAAATACATTTTAATGTAAGAGGGGAGGAAAGCAAAGAAGGGACTACAGGAGAAAACAAGGTCAAGTCTTGGGGTAATGCAGAAAGAATGAGGCTGAGAGTTGTTCTTAAACGACAGTAAAAACTAGGAATCTACAATTCCATTTGTCACAGCAAGTTCCCAATCCCCTTATGGTGAATATCATGAGCCTTAGGTCTTCCTTCTCTCCCAGGAGCAGTACTATGCTTCTGAGCTGCTTGGAGGGGCTCTGAAGCACAGTACAACTTGCAATGAACTCCAAGAAAGATGCAGGGGGCACTTCAGAAGCATAATGCAAGGTTCGGACAAGCACCATAACATGGGAAGGGGCATGGTTCTGTGACCAGTATTTATCAAGGCCAAGCAAAATTTGTGGATACTTGACAATAATCAAAAGGTTTTGAATATAATTTTAAGAAAGAAGAGGGAATTGGCTTGATAGACAAGGTCATTTTGAGTGCAAGGAATACTATGACAGAAGCAAGAGCAGACCAATAGCCAGCATGCAAAAAAGGCATCAGAAGATGCAGCATATAAAGATTGCACCATGGTTTTTTAAAATAGAAGCCTGCTAGAGAAAGTAGGAGCTCCAATGTTTCATTAAAATAAATAGGATTTGTGTTAAGGAATTATACAAAATAAACTTTCTCTGAATTATGCCTAATAGTTGTAGGCTCTGGTATCTAGAAGGTTCAGGCAGATTACAAACATGTGAATTTACCTTAATACTCTTGATGTGGGATGCTGCTTCGACAAGGACTTTATCAGAAGATTTATCCAGCAAAAATTCAATGATTGCATCTTTGTTATATAGTCTGTAATAGAAAATATACTGTAAAACTCTTTAAACTTCATGATTGCAATTTATTCAGAAATTAATATTGTTTCACTGAAAAGGAGTTTAAAAATCTAATCCTACCTGCCAAGTTCACAAGCGACTATAGGCCTGCTCAACTTTTCTTGACTCAGAGTGCAGTAGTACCACTGGGCCACCAATTCTGCATTTTTGTCAACCTGAGGAATACATAAAATTATTAACATTTTGTGAAAGAAATTCTTAAAGAAAAAAACTTTACAGACATCTTCGTTTATGCTTTCCCCTTCTATGTGAAACCTACTTTCCCCCAAACACCAGTTTGAAATGAGTTGAAAGGGAGTTGGCAACGACAAAAATGATCAGAACTTTCTAGGGGGTTTTGACCCAACATAAGCAACTGGAGAAATGCTTTGGGGCAATTTCATTTAAGAAAGAAAAGAAAAAGAAAACCCACTGGGAATGGAAGAAAATAACCCCAAATTATTTTCTTTGTTTAGTCAAAGGTTGCTACTCAGACAAAACAATTTCTGAATCTTCATTGTCTTTTAAGATTTTGTGTCAAACATTTGCTCACCAGCATTCTGCAGAGCAGTCAGAAAGCTCTCATGACACACAGCCCAGCCTCAAGGAAGGAAACAACCCCGAGAGAACACAACGCCCAGACAAAGGGGTAGAGAAGAAAAAAATGTCGTCGTCCCCAATTTCTTAAATGCTGACAAGGCCCTTTTCACTCAGTTCTGCCCCCATTTTACCTTCTATGATAATGTTCTATGATTCATGTTCATGAGCATGTTAACATCACACAACCCAAATACGATCCTTCATGATGACAGCTGCATGAAGATCAGCAACAACATACTTAACATGTAGTTGCAGTGAAGTAATATGTAAAGTCAGGGATGTCCCAAGAACTGTGATCTACTCCCACTATAAAAACACTGGCAGTGATCTACCCATTGGATTGACCAAAATTGTTAATCTTTTTGGGGGGTGTAAGACCCAAAGTTGTTGAACTTTTTTGGGGGGGAGGAGAATAATCTAAGTTGTCGAATTTTTTGGGAGGGAGGAAGACCCACAGTTGTTGAGCTTCTTCTGGGGAGGCTTCAGCATAATTGTTTAGCTTCGAGACCGACCTGTTGGACATCCCTGCATTAAGTCATGTTGAATGTGTCAGCTTCTTTTTCTGTGTTTTTTAAAGATAGAACGGAGGGCTGCTGGAAGTGCGGACCCTCCAGAACAGACCACATCTGTTACTGAGATGCGCAATAGAAGAGTCACAGGGACAGGGAAAGCGGAAAGGTAAAACAAGGAGGGGTCTGGCGGGAAGCACCAATCCTTATCAGCCGTTCAGAAAGAGGAGTCACTCCTGCCAAAAGCATTATGCTTTGTCCACCCACTCTTTTCCTTTGTGGCAAAGGTTTCCCAAAAGCTTAGCTACCTCACGGCAGCTTCTGAGGCTGGGACTACCCCGCCGTCTCCGAAAACCATCTTTCCCTTGCCCCCCCCCAAGGCCTAAGTGCGCCCTCCGGCCCACCCTTCCTCGCTGCTTCCTCTACCCCAGAGGACCAGAGCTAAGGCCTCACCTTCTCGATCTTGCGGGGCCCTTTCACCAGCTCGTGCCTCTTGGGGATCGTCCCCCCGTCGCAACCCATCTCTCTCCCTCAGCCACTCCGCTGCCGCACTTCCGGGTTCCTCCAAAACAAAGGAGCTTCCGGCCGACGGAGGCCGTCTATTTCCGGCGCCGCAGAAAGGGAAATAGGGAGGGCGAGGGGAGATGACGTAGGCGGCCGGCGTTGCTAAGGGCAACCTGGCAACCAGCAATACACTTCCCGGAATGCTTTCGGTGATTCGGTGCGGCTGTTGTTTTATTTGGTGCAGCCGAAGCCATTGCGAAAAAGATAAAATACGCGAAGCAGAATACAATAAAATGCATTACACGTTTAAAATAGTCGTTGCGAAAACCAGACATTCTGTCAAAGAGTTTTTGCTCCCTTGGAGGATTTGTCTTGCCATTCCCACAAACATTTATCCAGGCCACTGCAAATTGAAAGTAAGAGCCTGGCCCCAAAGCGTGTTTACATCGCAGTAAAGCTGCAGCCTAGGCAAACTTCCTTGAGAAATTGTACCAAACTAACTGGGATTCTGTTATGTACTGAGTTGAATAGGATCCAAACTGCAGCAGTCTGATTGGTCCTAGAACAATAGGATCCAAAAGGCAGCAGTCTGATTGGCCCTAGAACAATGCAGCAGTATGATTGGTTGGCAGGAACTACCCAATCATGCTCCAGATAGAAGTGAATCCACAACCTGATTGGCTTACAGTAGAATTCCGGAATTAGCCAATCATGTGCAGCCCATTGTGTAAATAATGTATATAAAGCAGATACTTTGAGGGGACATTCATTCACTCCTCCTCACCACTATGAGCTGAATAAAGAGCATGAAATCACTTTGCGACTCTGAGTATATTTCAGATTCACTTTGGAGTAAGCAGCGCATAGGGTCTGGATGTAGTGCTGCTGCTGTTGTGTGCAAAGCATCGCTAAGATCAACGGGACTCCGTTCTGAGTAAACAAGACTGGACTGAAAGGCTGAAGTTTTTATGCTTGCTCACATCCCCCAACCCTTACATCACTCAATTAAAAAAGAAATAAATTACCAGTAAATATTTCCATACTGTTTTGCAATCATGTTTCCAAGGCAGTGTGGTAGTGGCGGCAGCAACCAAAGAAAATACAACTGTTGGTCAGCAGTTCTGCAAGGAAAATGTGTAAAAGGCTCTTGCTGAATCTCCCCTTCTGTCACAGATGCATGGGAAACCCCCGGTTTCTGAGGTCAAACAGACTTTTGGGAAATCACCAAATAAAAATGACGTTTTTGAGCTGCTTTTAAGGAAAATTGGAGAATCAGAGAATCGGCAATGTCCGGGAAATTCCTGACGTATGGCAACCCCGCCTAAACAAAGCCCTGCTGCGCTTCTGGTCACTTTGGGGCTTTCTCTCCTTTCACTGAAGTCCTCTTCAGGCTACGAGGATAGTATCCTTATGAGCCACAATGACTCTCCAGCTCCCTCCCTCCCTTCTTGGTTTGAATCTATTTAGTTATTAATTTCCCAGCACCCTATGTGTATGCAGCCAATCCTGCGAAGTGCCTGTCTTTCTTGTTCCTCTCTTTCTTCCTTTGACCAGCCATGGAGGCAGGCGTGCCTCTGCTTGCTCCAGCTTTAAATACATAGATGTCTGAAGCTGGCTATACAGTGGTACCTGCGGTTACATACGCTTCAGGTTACAGACGCTTCAGGTTACAGACTCGGCTAACCCAGAAATAGTACCTCGGGTTAAGAACTTTGCTTCAGGATGAGAACAGAAATCGGGCTCCGGCGGCGCGGCAGCAGCAGGAGGCCCCATTAGCTAAAGTGGTGCTTCAGGTTAAGAACAGTTTCAGGTTAAGAACGGACCTCTGGAACGAATTAAGTACTTAACCCGAGGTACCACTGTACTGAAAATCTAAGTATTTTGCCTTCTTAGGTTTTACTGCTGCCCTTGCTGGAAACCAATGCAGGGCCATAAGTAAGAAAATTATATTTTAAGCTTACTTTCCAGTGTGTTGCCTGATTCTTTCTTAAGCTGTTCAAGGGCCTTCTCAGCAGCCCGAGGCAGCACATTATCACACACACACGCACACTGGTATATATTTGTTGTTGCAACATTCCTGTGAGGTAGGGAGCTACAGTGCTATTGTGCTCCTTGCACAAGGAGAAAATGGACACACATTCTGTTTGTTTCTCGAAGAGTCTTTCCGTTACTTCTAGAAACAGAACTCAGTTTTTGCAATCACTTATTGATTTAAATTTATTTATTAAAAGACTTTTCACTTAAAATGTATCAAAGCAGTGTACAATGATAAAATTACAGTAGAATTACATCAAACTGCATAAATACACAATAAAACAAGGAGCAGAGGACAATTAAGCCAGCATTAATGGCTGGTAGATATTTGCATCAATAAAAAAATGTTTTAAACTGTCGGTGGAAACGTAACGCTGAATGTGCCTGCTGTATTTCTGAGGAGAGACTACTCCATAGCACTGGTACAACTGTAGAGAATGGCCTCTTCTTGGTTGTCACCAGATGGGCCAATGCAGGTCATGGCACCACTAGGAGGCGTTCCCCTGAAGATCTTAATGAACAGACAGGATCATATGGAAGGAGGCGCTCTGTCAGATAACTGGGTCCCAAGTTGTTTAGGGTCATATAAGTCCATAACAAAACCTTGAACTGGGCTCAGTAGTCCATTGCCATCCCTTGCAGCATCTTCAAGAGAGGTGTAACATATGTGGTTAGAAGCATAGCTGCCACATTCGGCATCAGTTACAACTTCCACATCAAGCCTAAGAACAGACCCACAAAGAGCACATAACATTAATCCAAACTTGTGGTTACCAGTGCATGGGTCACTGCAACCAACTTATTTCAGTCTAGTTGTAGTTACGGTGTACCATTGGAAGCAGAAAAGGTGGCCTCCAGTGACATTGATGTTTCCAGGAGCACCTTCAAGCTTCACACACGTTCTTTCAGGGAGAATGCAATGCATTCAGAATAGGCAGCCCATCTAATTCCTGGAACTACTCACCCACAGGGTCTGCCTTGTTGGAATTCAGCTTCTGTTCGGCCTTATTGTTACCTTGCACTGTGAAGGGACTGCAGATGGCAGCCCCCCACTTCCTCCACTCCAAACCTTCCTGTGTCAAATGGGAAGTTCTGAAGGGGGATTGTTAAAAGTGTTTCACTGAGTGCAGCTAGAATCCTCCCCACATTCAAGAATCTTGATAGCACAGGATTTCTGAACGAATGCCTGAATTTAAAGACCTGTCAGTATGGGGTATCCTCAGAACACCAGAAGAATGATGGCTTCATTCCATCATTGCTCGGAATTGCTCTGTATACTTCGACAGCCCATCAGCTTGATTCTGAAGTTCCTTCATTGCCTCGGGGCTTGGATATTGCATTGCAGCATTTTTCGTTGCAACTGCCAAGTTCTTTAGCAAACCACAAAAGTTGCTGCTGCCATGCAATATCTCATTTCGATCGGCCTTCTGAAGGGCTTCCTGACATAAGGCGTCCACCAACTTTTGGCCCACCATAATTATCATTTTGCTGTTGGCTATGAAAACTTCAGGAGCCAGATCGTTGCTAAGACTTTTGTGGAAGACACCAATGGCCTTCTGGACAGCACCAAAATACAGTCTGCAGAGATCAGAGAGGACCATCTTCTTGGTTGAATCCTCCTTGCCCACAACATTATGCCTCATCATAGGTGGAGAATCCTAGAGAGGGGAAAACGAAAACAAGAACTATTACTGAGAGCTATCAACATTCATCTTCTTGGTTGAATCCTCCTTGCCCATAACATTATGCCTCATCATAGGTGAAGGAGACTGACAGGAGATATGATAAACCATCTTCCAATATCTTAAGGGCTGTCACATGGAGGAGGGAGCACGCTTGTTTTCTCCTGCTCTGGAGGGTAGGACTCGAACCAATGGCTTCAAGTTGCAAGAAAGGAGATTCCAACTAAACATTTGGGAAAACTATCTGACAGAAAGACCTGTTCAGCAGTGGAACAGACTCCCATGAGAAGTGGTGGTCTCCTTCCTTGGAGGTTTTTAAATGGAGGTTGGGTGAACATCTGTCATGGATGCTTTAGCTGAGATTCCTGCATTGCAGAGGGCTGGACTAGATGACCCTTGGGGTCAGTCCCAACTCTAAGATTCTATGATTCCCCAACCTGGTACCTTCCAGATGTTGTTGGCCTCCAACTCCCATCAGTCCCAATGGAGCATGGCAAATGGTATGGGAAGATGGGAGTTGTAGTCAAAGACAAATTGGAGCGCATCAACCTGGGGAAGCCTGAGTGTAGTTTTTTTGTAAGGCATTCCATCACATCAGAAGTAAAGGTTATTTACTAATACCAGTATACAGTGGTACCTCGGGTAACATACGCTTCAGGTTACATATGCTTCAGGTTACATACGCTTCAGGTTACAAACTCTGCTAACCCAGAAATAGTGCTTCAGGTTAAGAACTTTGCTTCAGGATGAGAACAGAAATCGTGCTCCGGCGGCGCGGCAGCAGCAGGAGGCCCCATTAGCTAAAGTGGTGCTTCAGGTTAAGAACAGTTTCAGGTTAAGAACGGACCTCCAGAACGAATTAATACTACAGTTAGGGACACAGAAACCTGCCTTATGCTTTATCAGACATTTAGCCCAGCTAGGTCTACTATGACTGGCAAAAGCTCTCCAAGGAATCAGGCGGAAGTCACCTGTTACCAAATTCTTTCCTCTAGCAAAGTCGGGGATTGAACTAGGGCGGTAACTCAATTTATGGAATGTTATTCAATTAATTGCATATGTTACCTGTGAATTAATTAATTAGAGAATAAAATCTGCATAAATCTGCAATGATAAAACGGTGTTTTAAGATTATATGTGCATGTGTCAGGGTTTTAATAACAATACATTTGGGAGCAGGGAATATGCTGCCCGGTTAACTGTGGAAAACTGTTTTAGTTGGTCAAAATGTTTTTTACTAAATTAATCTGTTAACAGATCTATCAACTAAATGTTTCAGTCATAATTTCAGTGGAACAAAGATGTGATTTGAAGGATTATATACCACAGTGGGGAACCTCCAGTGAAAAGGAGACATTTTTAAAAGCCTAATTGTGGCGTGGGAGTGCTGAAAAAAATCTGAACCAGATTAATAATTTTAGATCTTTACTGCAAATAATAATTTTACCTTTATTTTTAACTTGACATTCTTCCTCTCCACCTTGCTAGATGAAAGAAATGGTTGTGTCTGTCCCGGTCCTGGTGATTTCTGCAAAGGGTGGGGGTGAGGGGAGAAAGTATTATATTTAACATAGATGGACATAATCCTTAAATGGGGAAAAGACTACGCGCTGTATGATCATGCATCATTGGAAATCCTGTCCAAATGCCCTCTGAGCTCTAAGCTTTATTAAAAAAATTGTTTAAAAATTATCAGAAGCTGACTTATAATGAGACAGAACATTGTTCCATCTTGTTCAGTATTGTCTACACTGATTGGCAGCAGCTCTCCAGGGTTTTAGGCAGGAGTCCCTCCTCGCCCTACCAGGAGATGCTAGGGATCAGACTTGGTACCTTCTGCATGCAGGTAAGATGATCAACCTCTTAGCTACGGGTAAAGAGACATAGACATTTATTATTCCACCTAGCTTCCATTGTCACTACATTTCTTCTAGTATTTTACCCTTTCTGTTTATTCTATTTTTGTGATTTTCAATATGGTCTTTTGTTGTATGTTAGCTGCCTCAATAATCTTGGACTGAAAGGCATATTAATTTTTTAATTAAAGTTCGTACGTTCAAAATTGGAGTGGTAGGTATTCTAGTTTAATTAATCTAGAATGAAAGGCATGATATTGTGCATGTATATCAAAACCCTACTGACCTGTTGCTGAATATAATCACAAACTTCAGTGATGGCAACTTTTGCTTTCTCCAGACATGGGCTATTTTCTTTTGGCTTATCTAAAATATGTCTTAAAAGAGAATCTACCCGCTGTTCAGTTCCGGGCTTAATTACTTCATGCTCTGCACCAACTCTCCATTCCTTGCCTTCTTTCTCTTTGCAATTCTTTCTGAAAAGTAGCTTCCCGTTAGCTATGATGATAGATGCAAATCTCTTGATGTCATCTGGAATGGTGCGAGCAATCATAACAAACCGATCCAGATCGTCAGGGTTGTTCTGAGGCTTCTCAATGACTAGAGCATCGAGCGACCATTTGCAGTTATTCAAGGCCTCTCTCGTTTCCACCAGCATCTGAAATGAGTCTGTGAGGATATTCAGCTGCTTTTTAATTCTCGCATGAAGTTTACTGTCCGAGGACCGAGCAGAGTTTCCTTCAATGGCTCTAGCAAAGTCCAAGAATTCTCCCAACGAGACCCTTATGTGGTCAACCGCTCGGCGGATTTCCTCAAGGTTTCCCTCCAGGTGTTCTTGGTACCTCCATCTGCTGCTCACAAAGATCATGAGACTTGCAATTGAACTGGACACGCTATGCTGGAGTTTAGTCAGTGTTTCTATGGCAAACTCAAGTTCCATTGTTGCTTCTTTAGGGGGTTCTTCTGATGATGAAGAAGGAGCAGATGAGGATGCTGCAGATGAACAGGACTCAGTAGAAGAGCTTGACCATGTTGATATGGTGCTGGTTCTGCTGTCCACACTGGAAACAGACAATCGGTCTTGGTCTC
This sequence comes from Podarcis muralis, assembly GCF_964188315.1. Taxonomy (NCBI): domain Eukaryota; kingdom Metazoa; phylum Chordata; class Lepidosauria; order Squamata; family Lacertidae; genus Podarcis; species Podarcis muralis. The sequence continues at coordinate 86,431,866 of NC_135659.1, read as the reverse complement.
GTTTGCTATCTGTGTAATGTGGTAGAGGGAAAACATACGTGTGGTCTCCAGAATTAGGACTCTGTGTGTTTTCTTTCTTTTGAGACGAAACGACAGGCTTTCGTCTTGGTATATCATAGACAGTCTGTTGATGGCTCTCCTTTTCAATCATGGAGGACAGAGCACCCAAAGGAACATCGTAGTTACCATTCTGACGCTGCACTAAGGCTTCATGTGTGGATGGTATGTCATACAGAGGAATTTCTGGAAGAGTTAGTTTCCTTTGTACAGGTGGAACATCATATACTTCCGAAGTTACCAGTTTGACTTCATTATTTGTTGGCAGGATTTTCTGCGTACCAGAATCGAGCCTCGTTGGTGGTATATCATAAAACGCATGTATATTTGGCGAACGATTCTGAAGAGCTGAGTTTATCCCTGCTTTTTCGGGTGACACAGGTATATCATAGATCCATTCTGATTTCCGAAGGTTTGGCAAAGTATTGTAAGGACCCGGATGCTTTCCTTGAGGCCCTCTTTCTATAACGTCACGTTCTCTTGAAAGTGGTGTGGGAATGACATACACCTGGAAAACAGCAAAATGCATGCTATTACAATTGCAATTCTATTCCACTTCTGCAAACTCAAAGCGGTGTACAAAAGAGAAAAAACAGAATCCCATGCTAGCAATTTTTAAACCAAATGAAACAATACAAACATAGCAAAAACTCAAAAAATGCACTAGGCTCAGACCCCCCCGATGCTGCTTGTAGCATTGTTCAGCCAAGTGTCAGGGATTGGGCAGGGGAGGAATGATGGAGACCACCTCCCCAGCTTGACCCTTCCGGGGAGGAGCAAGAGGAAGACAGTTTAGATTTACAACAGAGGTCACAGCTCAGAGGCAGATGAGGGGGAAAGTTGGGAAATAGTGGGAGAGGAGGAAGAAGGACCAGTGGGGCGGCAGCTGACAGACACAATGTCTTTAGAAAGCGTTGCAGACATCCCTCTCCCAGAACCCGGCGAGCCTTGAAAGGAGGAGAGCAAAGAGCTCAAAGACATAGGGCACATAGCAGCACCAGTAGGAGAGATGATGAGATTGACAAATGAGGAAGTGGAGGAGCGGAGGGTGGAGATTCACTCGGGACAACGCCATGATCCAAGAGACTGGGTTATATAGCCTGTCTCTGTAAATACCGAATAAAAAGCAGATGGTAAGATACGTTCCTTGTCTTTGTACATTCCTAGGCAACCGGCTGGGAGTCGCTGGCAGCAGCTTGACACCAAGGAAGCCCAAGATGGCCACCAACAGGGGAGAGGCTCCATCCACTGCCTCCTCATATCTGCAGCTGCCTGTACCTGCAAGCCGACATTGGAGGTAGTAGCCAACCTCTTGTTCTCCCTTCAACCTCCAGCAAGTGACCTGAAGGACCCGGGTTTTGTAGAAGTCACACGCCAGTTCAGCCCATCCACAACCAGTTCCCCATGATAAGAGCAGCATGACTGACAGAGAACGACAAAGCTTCATGATCCACACAACAAAGTATGCTGCACTTACATTTTCTAAGGAAGATTCTTTCAGTGTGTGAGTTCGTGGCTTTTCTGGGCTCAGCGGGATATCGTAAAGCTGCTGTGCTGTTCCCAGGTAGCATTCTTTGGAGGGGGATAGTTTGGAGCCCTTTCTGGAAGAGGGTGGTGTGGCAAGACCCTAGTAAAATTGTTAAAAAGAAATTAATCTGTATGCTTTACCAACAGCGCTGGAGAAATCATTGTATACATTTCTTTCAATGCATGCACAGAAGTTCTTTGGATTTGGTCGTTATGAGTCTCCCTAAGTCTCCCCAAATTAAAAGAGGTAGAGAGAAAAAGAACAGGAGTAGTCCATATGCCATTTTCTGTAACTCTGTGAATGCAACCGTGTAATATTTGGAAGAGGTTTTAATGTCAGGGATCAGGCCTGGCATTACCATACTGAAGCATCAGTCTTCTGCGCAGGGCTCAGAACTGATGCCTGCCCTGGCATCACTTTAACATTTCCATACATTGCACTGGAACATTGTGGGATGTTAAAATGGTACCTAGGGACGCGGGTGGCGCTGTGGGTTAAACCACAGAGCCTAGGACTTGCTGATCAGAAGGTCGGCGGTTCGAATCCCAGCGACGGGGTGAGCTCTCGTTGCTCAGTCCCTGCTCCTGCCAACCTAGCAGTTCGAAAGCACAGCAAAGTGCAAGTAGATAAATAGGTACCGCTCTGGCGGGAAGGTAAACAGAGTTTCTGTGCACTGCTCTGGTTCATCAGAAGTGGCTTAGTCATGCTGGCCACATGACTTGGAAGCTGTATGCCGGCTCCCTCAGTTAATAAAGCGAGATGAGCACCGCGGTCACGACTGGACCTAATGGTCAGGGGTCCCTTTACCTTTTACCTTTAAAATGGTACCTACCTCATGAGGAGTGCTGCTGTTGGGTAAGACAGTGGGACAAGGGCATGGCGTAGAAAAAGGCACAGCAGGGAAAACCATGCTAAGCATGCTGTCAGTCCTGGTGCCAACCTATCAGGGACTCCCGGGAAGTTGGGGCTGGGATCTAGCCAAGTGTTTTGTTTATGTCTCACAGACAGAAAAGAATAGGCCCCCGCTATTGGAAAGTAGTAGCGAGACTCTCAACTGGCCAAGCCTGGTATGAACAGCAGGAGTTTGGCCTTCTGTTTGGTATACCTTAGGTGACATTGGCTGTTCCTGCTTCCCAGTCACTGACCTGCACAATCAATTGTGCATAGCCCAGACTAGCACTAACATTTCAGTGTTTAATTTTTTAAAATTAGTGTCTGCAAATGTGACATGAAGGCTGTCAACATCAACCTTTCCATGTGGGAATCCCTTGCAGACAACTTCAGTACCTGGAGACAGGCAGTCAGGTCACGTATCCATAGCAGTGACAGGAGGAGGAATGACTACTGGGAGTTGCGCAGAGTGAAGAAACGCCATGGTGCATCTGCAGCAGCACAAATGGACACCTTCATCTGCCCCAGCTGCAACAAAACATGCCTGTCCCATATCGGTTTCTACAGCCACAGCAGGCGCCACAACCTTCCAACAGTTTGACTTCACCCGCAAAGCCTTACTCCTCCATTGTCTCCCAAAACAGAAGGTTGCCAACAACAGCACTAGCACTTTTGACTGCAAAGACAAATATGCAAACATTTAAAACCCCAGTGAGCGGCTAGGCAGGAATTTCACTGTTGGAGTTAGAGGGATCTGCATGGCTCCTGGTCATTTCTGTACTGTCAAAAAACATCTGATTGCATTATAATGGCACAATGAAAAAGAATGAGCACTAGATGGCAGAGTAGCTTAATAAACGTATTTCCGGAGATCTGAATTAAAATATGGATCTACTCAATGCGGTGGCATAGCAAGGAATGCTCAGCCTCTACAAAGAGAAGTCGACTTTAAAAGAAAAGCTTGTCTGAAAATAGGGCAGGGAAAGGAGAGCATGTTATCTGACACCTGTGTTGTCACAGGCACTAACTAGCTGTGCGGGTGGTGCTGTGGGTTAAACCACAGAGCCTAGGACTTGTCTATCAGAAGGTCGGCGGTTTGAATCCCTGTGACGGGGTGAGCTCCCGTTGCTCGGTCCCAGCTCCTGCCCACCTAGCAATTCGAAAGCACGTCAAAAGTGCAAGTAGATAAATAGGGACCGTTCCGGTGGGAAGGTAAATGGCGTTTCCGTGCGCTGCTCTGGTTCACCAGAAGTGGCTTAGCCATGCTGGCCACATGACCCGGAAGCTGTACGCCAGCTCCCTCGGCCAATAAAGCGAGATGAGCACCGCAACCCCAGTCGGTCACGACTGGACCTAATGGTCAGGGGTCCCTTTACCTTTAGCTGGTAGGTCTCCACATACTACTGGGCCGTGAAACATTTTCCCCCAGTTGTGTTTTTTTTAGAAGGATAGCTGGCAATGATGTTTAACTGACTGCCTGTTGTTACCTGATAGCCATATCAATCAAGGCAGAAGGCCTCACCTGTGTGAATACATGATGCTGCGGCGATGGGACGTCATATATATCACTTTTCCTCTCCATTGATGATGCCCAGGTTGCTCTGGGAAGAGTGTAGAGGTGCTGGGAAGAAAACGATGAAGAAATTGAAAAGAGGTTACAGGATCTGTGAACATTTTATAAAGATCGGTAGCTACTGTCAGTCTATTTTTGAGCTGGCCCAGGAGCATGTGAGCAGCCAGTGCATGTGTTTTAGCAGAAGTGTCGCATGCTGCCAGCCACCTGGCCCACCAGCAGTCTAGCCGCTGCATTCTGCACTTGCTGGAGGTTCCAGACCACGTCCAAGGCCAGCCCTGACTAAAGCTCAATGCAGTACTCTAGTCCTGAGATTACTAATGCATGGACTATGAAGCTGGTAAAAAGGCACTCGTGTCTGCGGAATGAGATTGTTCTTTGAACAATGATTTCCCATTTTGGCCATTTTTGTCTGGCGGGTTTCTATAATACAATACAATACTATGAATGAGGCATCAGGCATAAGCCTGCATTTTATTAATGTTTGATCAAGGCTTGTATATTAAAGAGGGCTTAGATTTTTAAAAGTTTCACGCCAGGCAAGAAGGCTAGCTGCTTAAGAAAACACTGACAGTGTTTTCTTCCTAGACAAGGGGCCCCTTGATTGATAGCAGAAAACAATTCTCAAAGTCGTAAAAGCTGAAATTACAGACTGAGAGCAGGACATTGACCTACATGTTACAGAAGATAACAAAGGCAGAGATAAACATAATTAGGAATGAGTAAAAATGATACCATGAGCCTCTCTTAAACCTTGAGCTGTATTTTCTAAGGCCAAGAGCAATGGAGAAGCATCTAGCTGGCAGAAAAAGAGCATTTCTGGGAAGTCTTTTTTTAAAGGCAGTTTCTTTCTTAAACTGAGAGAGTTAAGAGAGCAATAAATATTGGGAACAGCTAAAGAGGAGAGCAGATGGCTGAAGGGGGGGTAAACTGAAGGGGTTCCTTTTAAAAGCTGTTTTTTTACTGAGTTCCCTTTTCTACTTCTACTTTGAGAAGCTTTATTCTTTTAAAAGGTTACCTATGATAATGTATGAAATATATTAGCTTAAATATATTGGCTTAAATGTAACTATGCAAAGGATTTAGAAAGTAACAAATTTAGATGTTAGATTCTTATTTCATAGAGTCCTAGAGTTGGAATAGACCACAGGGGCCATTGAGCCCAGCCCCCTGTCAGACAAGAAGACGCCATCCAAGCAGCCATCCAAGCAGTCCTGATATATGGCTGTCAGACATTTGTTTAGAAACCTTCATATGAAGTAGATCTTTCAATGTTGATGTGAAACTCAAGATCCTTGACATATGTTTAAGATAAAAATTTAAGATTAACCATTTGTTTTAGAAGGCAATAGGGCAAGGAGGGCAAAGAGGTGAGCTGGTAATTAAGATTCCTTGTTGAGACACATGTAAAGATATATTAATACTTGTTTGCCAATTATAAATGGAAGGAAATATAGCTCTTTGTCTCCCATAAAAGGCAATAGGAAATGAGTGTATTTTTGTGATTGGTCATACCAATCAGCCAATAGGAATTCCAACCAGGCTGGTTGGACAGATGCAGCCAGAGGAGAAGCAAAGGGGGCTGGATTAAGGAAATATAAGTGCTGGCCATAATGGCAGGAGGCCAGGCCAGAGCTTGGTAATCATATACCACTGTGCCTCACATTTATTTGTCTGACAAATAAATTATTATTTTAATTTCTCTGTTGCTGCGTTGAATATTTCATTCCAGCTAAGCGTTAACCACAAGCAGGGTGCTACATTTTATGGTGCCCTGTGACTCGGATAAGTGGTCTGCTGGAACGCAGCCCCTTCGCTCTACTGAGCAGGGTACAAGAGAGAGGATCTCTAAACTGCCTACCCAGCGCGCATGGAAAAATTTTTTCCAGGGGAACGCAGCAGTCTCGTCTGTCTGATACCCTGCTCACTGGCAGCGACGGACCGGGGGGAAACGGAACCAACCAAGGGGTAAGTGCACAAAGGGATTTTTGGCCCTCCAATTAATTGGGAGGAAGAGAAGTCCTGATCAAACTTCTGCGTCTCAGTAAAGGGGAACTGAGTACGCTAGGTGGCTGGGTACATCAGATGGTGATCTGGTGTAGGGCAAAAGGGAAGATTGGGAGGTAGAGTGTGGGTGAAGTATCTTGCGCATTGCATGTGTGAGAAAGTACAATGTGTAGCTGACCTAAGTGTGGAGTGAGTGCTACTTCGTTTCCCAGTAAGGTGTGTGTGTGAGTGACTGAGTGGATACTTCACAGGGCCATACAATGGGAGTTGGGGGTTCAAAGGGGGGAAATACACCTCTTGAATGTATGTGAAATAATTTTAAGAAAGCCTTCTCAGGGGCATATGGAGTCAAAAGGACGCCAGAGCGCTTGAGAACGTTATGTGAACTAGAATGGCCAAAACAAAATACTGAATGGCCATTTCAAGGAACCTTTGATATAAATTTAGTAAGCAAACTTTGGTCTAACATCACCAAAGAAACTGGAGGGTGCCCAGAACAATTTTCATATATAGATTCCTGGCTGAGCACATTAAATAAAAATCCTCCATGGATAAGGGAATGCAAAGTCCAACGATGCAAATTATTGGCTGTAAAAGCCGAAGCTAGGAAAGGAATCTTGCCAAATAAACTCAAACCCATTTTTGAGGGACCAGAGGAAGAGGTGCTTCCACCTCCACCCTATGCTCCACATCGAAGGGAGCATAATCCAAACCCTCCACCAGTTGTAACCCCAAGGCAAGAAAGTGGAATGAATAATGGGGGTGGAGTCATAGAACTTGATTCCTTGATAGATTATGATAAATATCTTCAGGAGGCATTGGAGTCCTATAATGAAGCCCAAGCAGAAGTGGTTATTCCATCTGTGAGTCCCAGTAGAACTCCATCTACAGTCTCCTTTAGTGGAACAACTGATTGCCTACCCCAAACCCCTGTACATCCAAGTCCTAGAGAATTATTACAGAAGTTACAGGGAGACCTTAATCGGTCAGCAAGCAATACAGCTAGGCGTATAGAGCTGCCAAAAGAACGCCTTGGGACAAATACCATCCCCTATGATTTGAGGCCCCTAGAGCAAAGTGAAGAAAAAGGTCACGTAGTAGCCCCTCTCAGAAGAGTATTTGATGCACTTGAGGAGCCTGTGCTGGTTAATGGGCAACCTGGACCACGGCCACCTCGAACTTCGACCCTGCAATGTATTCCATTCACAACTACAGTCTGATGAATTGGAAAACGCCCCATCTTTCGCAGAAAAACCTCAGGCTATGATGGACTTGGTGACTTCAATAGTAATACTCTCTTCACCACTGAGGAAAGGAGAGACATAATTGAAAAGGCACAGATATATTTGCGTGAGCAGGCCAGAGTGGGAAATATTTATAATATTGACCGTCATCTCCAAGACAACTTTCCCTTGGAAGATCCTAATTGGGATCCAAACAATGCAATTCACCTGGCCAGACTTACCACCTACCGCCAGACGCTTGTGCAAGGTATTTGCAGGGCATGCCAGAAGCCCACTAATGTGTCTAAAGTTTCAGGAGGGTAGATGTGTTACCCATAACACTGTTTCGTGTTCGGTGCGCACCCACAAAAAGACTTAAGTTGTCACCTTTTGAGCTCCTGTATGGGAGGCCGCCCTCCTTTGTTCAGGATATTCCAACTGACCTCAAACAAATAGGAGACCATGTGACACAGGGATAAGTGCAATCTCTCTCCCGTGTTTTTGTCTCTCTCCCGTGTTTGTTTGTTTGTTGTTGTTTTTTTCTTAACAGGTGGGCCCTCGAGCGCACGCCGTGCAGCATTGCCGAGCCGATTCATCAGTTCCAGGCTGGCGATAGCGTATGGGTGAAAGAGTGGAAACGTGATCCACTCGCACCTAAGTGGCGTGGACCTTACACCGTCTTGCTCTCTACTCCAACAGCGGTGAAGGTAGCTGAGGTGACCCCCTGGATTCATCACTCTCGTTTGAAGAAGTCCGAAGGCAGTTGGACGTGCAAAGGTGACCCCTCTAATCCTTTAAAACTGACTCTCTCCAAAAACCCCTGTATCTAGCCCTACCGGGAACGGGCTAGGTCACGGGCAACATTAGACGACCGGCCTGCTGCAGCCACAACCTGGAAGCTGGCTGACCTGCGCACGCCTGAAGCTTGAGGAGCGTCTGAACCAGCGACTGTGAACGGGAAGATTCTCTTATACAATTAATTGACTGGCCCCCCCTTGTGGAACAATTATCAGAGATATTACTCATTGGGGATCCTCGGGATATATGTTTTGGTCTTGGTGGTTCCCCATTCCTGTCACTGGGGGAATTATATTGGGACTAATATTTATTTGCTATCACAATAAGGTACTCTTCTGTGGAAGGAATGCATATGCTAGACATCAACATGATTCTATTATTAATCCTGATCCCTTGGGAAGGGGAAGGGTCCTTGAATCTGACCAAATTGACTAAATATGGATTCCGCCATGACCACAATATGTGGGTAGGTTTAGCTGAAATGGTAGCCAATGTTGCAAATAGGACCAATTGCCTTGTTTGCTCTCTTGGGCCAGATGATTCAGAGGGAGGTATGCCCTTATTACCGATACCATTAGATGCCATTGGTATGGTAAGCGAAATGCCACACCAAACAGAATTACAGAATTTCCACGGATGGAACTCAACTAAACCATTACGAGTTATACCTGTACAAGGGGAATTCTGTGTACATAAATCATCAGATGCAGCTGATTCTATCATGATAGGCTCTTCTCATTGTCACTATACTTGGGATTATTTTAAGAATAGTCATACCTGGGCACACGGTACTACCTATCGAACTCGGAATACCTTGCCCTGTGCACCTCCTTTTATTCATGCATGGAAAGTGGTATGGAACATAACTGTGACAGAAAAAGGCAATCTAACATACTGCACTGTGAACTCTATACCCCTTTTGATATTTCGCCTTATACACTCCACATACCAAAAAAACCTCAGACCCGATGGTTGTGGTGGATATGTGGAGAATGGGCATACAAGAAACTCCCTTCCAAATGGAGTGGGACTTGTTTCCTGGGATGGGTATTACCACCAATGTGGATTTGCCCACTAGTTCAGCTAAGCGAACACGAAGGAATGCTGATATTTCTCGTATAGCAGGAGGAAGTACCCAAAGTTGGAGCGGTACTAATGATTGGCCACCAGAGCGCATTATAGCCTATTATGATCCTGCCTCCTGGAATCCTGGTGAGCTCATACAAGGGGCACGGGATCCTATATATAATCTAAACAGAATAATTCGATTGCAAGCAGTAGTGGAATTGGTAACCAATGCAATGGCCCAGAGTTTGAGACTTATTGCATAACAGCTGGATGAAAGTAGAGCCGCTATTTTGCAGCTGAAAATGGGAATGGATTATGTACTTGCCAAGCAGGGAGGCCTATGTGGAGTCTTGAACTTGACAGGGAATGCCTGTTGCTTTAACATTTCTGATAATGGTGAGGCAATCCGTGTGTTGGCTACAAAGATGGAGAATATAGCACATGTCCCAGTATAAACATGGGAAGGATGGGATATGGGATGGCTCACCAATTGGTTACTTAATGTCACAGGACTCAAAGGGATACTATTGTCTTGCTTGTTTTTCTTGACGGTAGTAATAATGGTTTTATGTATGATGCCATGTATCATCTCATGTTTTAGACGTACAATTAGCAAGATGATTTCGAATGAAACTCTACCTCATATCATGGCCCTATACAGAGCTTTACCTCAGGAATATGATGAAGGTCAAGCTATCAAGGACACTTGGGACGAAGGTCCTTGAGCTTGAAAGGGGGGGAATGAGGCATCAGGCATAAGCCTGCATTTTATTAATGTTTGATCAAGGCTTGTATATTAAAGAGGGCTTAGATTTTTAAAAGTTTCACGCCAGGCAAGAAGGCTAGCTGCTTAAGAAAACACTGACAGTGTTTTCTTCCTAGACAAGGGGCCCCTTGATTGATAGCAGAAAACAATTCTCAAAGTCGTAAAAGCTGAAATTACAGACTGAGAGCAGGACATTGACCTACATGTTACAGAAGATAACAAAGGCAGAGATAAACATAATTAGGAATGAGTAAAAATGATACCATGAGCCTCTCTTAAACCTTGAGCTGTATTTTCTAAGGCCAAGAGCAATGGAGAAGCATCTAGCTGGCAGAAAAAGAGCATTTCTGGGAAGTCTTTTTTTAAAGGCAGTTTCTTTCTTAAACTGAGAGAGTTAAGAGAGCAATAAATATTGGGAACAGCTAAAGAGGAGAGCAGATGGCTGAAGGGGGGGTAAACTGAAGGGGTTCCTTTTAAAAGCTGTTTTTTTACTGAGTTCCCTTTTCTACTTCTACTTTGAGAAGCTTTATTCTTTTAAAAGGTTACCTATGATAATGTATGAAATATATTAGCTTAAATATATTGGCTTAAATGTAACTATGCAAAGGATTTAGAAAGTAACAAATTTAGATGTTAGATTCTTATTTCATAGAGTCCTAGAGTTGGAATAGACCACAGGGGCCATTGAGCCCAGCCCCCTGTCAGACAAGAAGACGCCATCCAAGCAGCCATCCAAGCAGTCCTGATATATGGCTGTCAGACATTTGTTTAGAAACCTTCATATGAAGTAGATCTTTCAATGTTGATGTGAAACTCAAGATCCTTGACATATGTTTAAGATAAAAATTTAAGATTAACCATTTGTTTTAGAAGGCAATAGGGCAAGGAGGGCAAAGAGGTGAGCTGGTAATTAAGATTCCTTGTTGAGACACATGTAAAGATATATTAATACTTGTTTGCCAATTATAAATGGAAGGAAATATAGCTCTTTGTCTCCCATAAAAGGCAATAGGAAATGAGTGTATTTTTGTGATTGGTCATACCAATCAGCCAATAGGAATTCCAACCAGGCTGGTTGGACAGATGCAGCCAGAGGAGAAGCAAAGGGGGCTGGATTAAGGAAATATAAGTGCTGGCCATAATGGCAGGAGGCCAGGCCAGAGCTTGGTAATCATATACCACTGTGCCTCACATTTATTTGTCTGACAAATAAATTATTATTTTAATTTCTCTGTTGCTGCGTTGAATATTTCATTCCAGCTAAGCGTTAACCACAAGCAGGGTGCTACATAATCACTGATTAGTAAACAATGATCTGTGCCACCAAAGTGCTTATTGGAGGGGGAAGTACATCAGGCATCCAAGATTACAATCTAGTGAAGAGAAGTCAGGAGAGGTCCTGCCATTTTCTCCAAACAGATGGCTGTAAAGACAGGAGAAACTTAGTGCTATAAACCCTAGAGGGGAGGACAGGCGAGGTAAGCCCAGTCCCTCTAAAATCCCCACTCAGCCGCCACGTTTACTCCTATAAAAAAATCTGATCAGTTGGAATAGAATGGTAATACAGTGGAACCTTGGGTTAAGAACTTAATTCGTTCTGGAGGTCCGTTCTTAACCTGAAGCTGTTCTTAACCTGAAGCAACACTTTAGCTAATGGGCCCCCCCACTGCCATTGCGCAATTTCTGTTCTCATCCTGAAGCAAAGTTCTTAACCCGAGGTACTATTTCTGGGTCTGTAACCTGAAGCATCTGTAGCCTGAAGCGTCTGTAACCCGAGGTACCACTGTAATGTACTGTGTGTCTTTTGGGAAAGCTATTCTTTCACCAGAGTTTTACATCAGAAACCTATCAATGTTAGCGGCCACACTGCCGAGATGTTGCGACCGTGAAGCCCTATAATTCTATTACAACACTTCACACTAAAGTGCTATTAAAATGAGAACTAAATAAAAGAGACTGCCCCGTTTCCATTATGCTCTAGTTTAAAAGAGTCTGATCAGAGCACTGCTGCATCTGCTGCCACCAGGTAAGCTCACCAGGTGAGCCCACCAATGCAGGTGAAGGCCCAGAGAGCACTTCGCCCTCTCAAACCTGGAGCCAGCTCTGACAAGAATAGACACAGACAGGAACATAGGAAGCTGCCTTAAACTGAGTCAGATCATGAATCCATCTAGCTCAGTATTGATGGAGTCTGGCAGCAGCTTTCCAGGGTTTCAGAAAGCAGATATTTCTAGCCTTACCTGGAGATGCCAGGGATTGAATCTGGAACCTTCTGCATGGAAAGCAGATGTTGCGCCACTCCCTTGAAGGTGCTTACAAGCAAGACCCTGGCATGTGTTTCGTCAGAGAGATGTTGGAAAGTACGACCATTCCAGAGAAAAACCACTCAAACTTCTGAGTTGCTAGCGGCAAGGAAATCTGCCTTGTAAACGCAGTGTGTCTACCTATTCTGAAGCAGTTCATACCCTCCCCACACCACCCAATTTTGTCAACAGATTGCAACACTGGAACACCAAGCGTTTCACCCCAGGAAGTTTCCAGGCGAGGTTAGAAGTATTACAACACGAAAAAGATCAGAAAGGCTGTGAAACGGAAGGGAGGTCCCTTCCCAGGGCCACTGGCAACACTCCATGGGCAGGTCGCCTCTAAAAGGCAGGTTTTCAGCTGCCCAGAAGGCTACCAAAAACTTCCTAGGAAAGTATTGATTCAGGGGCAAAGCAAGCTCCATCCCCTGAGATGGAAATGTTGTGATAGACAGCCAAAGGGTGCAAGAGGTTGACGGAGGAGAACCATAAGTTACAGTGAACCAGCGAAAAACTAAATGTGAGCAATCAACCACATTTCAAACCGCATTTTTAAAAGGAAAGGCCAGCACCCACCTATCAGGAGCCAGTTTACAATATCCTGAGCAACTGGTTAGAATAGTGGGCTGTATCCAATGGTGCCGGGCACTGGATTTTCACTAATTCTTCCCACCATGTGCAGCCCCCAATCTCCTCCAAGGATTATGGCACAGAGAGCTGCAATTGTCAGGGAGGACTGGTGAGAATGGGGTGCCTTGCCCTGTACTGATGGAAGCATTTCCACTAGTTCAGAGCTACCACTGGGTACAACCCACAGTCAGTATATTTTCCTCTATAGCTGCATCCGGGGGTGCGGGGAGAGAATCCAATGGTTAGAGTCATGATTCAAAAACCAACCCAATAACTTTGAATCTTCTGGACCTGAAGAATGATCAGCAATCCTGCCTAATCTAGCAATCTTGGACATGGATATCAAGGGGGTTGTGGCAGTATGTGTGCTTCTACGTACAAACTTAAGAATGTGGAAGGGGTGGGACTGCACCCCACTGGCTCTGCCCCATTGCACCAGCCCCACTTCTTGATGTCCTTTGAATGGGACATGTGGGAAAGGAGCATCTGTTCAACTGGGGGGGGTCATGATCACACCGAGTGCCTACCTACATGCTCCTTTCATGTTATGTAGTGAAGTTCTCACCCTGGGCCAGCAGGGGGATACTGTGGATAGTTTTCACTCAGGTCCACATTTGCAAATAAGGGATTGAAAGTGACATTCAGTGATTGGATAGTTACAGAAAGTGGTTACTGTTGCGTTGTAGTGGAGCGCTATACAGTGGTGCCTCGCAAGACGGAATTAATTCATTCTGCGAGTTTTGTCGTCTTGCGATTTTTTTCGTCTTGTGAAGCACGGTGTCGGGAAAGTTTTGGAAAAGCTTCAAAAATCACCAAAGTCTTTAAAAACCTCAAAAAAGGCTACCACACCGCGTTCTATGAGTTGCTCCTCGAAGTCCAGTCGCAATTGTATTAACGGTGTTAAGAAAAAGGAAACAAAGTTGCAAGACGTTTCCGTCTTGCGAAGCAAGCCCATAGGGAAAATCGTCTTGCAAAGCAGCTCAAAAAACAAAAAACCCTTTCGTCTAGCGAGTTTTTTGTCTTGCGAGGCATTCGTCTTGCGAGGTACCACTGTATAAGCAGGCTGGCTGAACCCTTCAGTTCAGTTCTGTTCTGGCCTGTGAATAACCAAGAACTGTTTGAAGAATTGTTGTGTCGTCTGATATGTTCACCCACAACTTAACACAACCTATGGATGGCAGCAGCACTGTGATTATAGTGAATGTTGAGGTTCAGTCATTTAGTACACTCATGCAGAAGGCTATACCCTCACTGTCGTGTGTGAATTGACTCCTGTTTTTAGGGAAAGTGTTGCTGGAATAGTGGAGATTTCCACTATAGAAGCTTAAAGATTGGGGAGTACACAAGTGAGTCTTCCTCAGACAGATTCCGTATTAAGAGTCTCAAGCAGAATGACAAAGGTTTTGGCCGGCTGCTCGGGGAACAGCTGATCCCCCGCCAGCTGTCTCCCTGCAATTTGGACTACCCTGTTTCTATTCCTGCACCCAGCTGGGGCCATTCACCCTCCACGTTCTTTAAGTGTGTGTGTACACACGTGTGCTGGTGTGTGTTGTGTTGAATTGCTGCGGCACATTTGTCCTTTGTAGCGACAACTGTGATGCAGGGTACGACGTAATCCCAGAGAACTTCCAGTGCTCAAGATTGTGGGTTTTTTTAGCTACCTGTTTCAAAGAACTCATAAAGGGTTGGGTGAGACAGTTTCAGTTACTTGCTCTTTTTCAGCATTTAAAGACATTTAGGAAGATGAAGCATGGAATGCGGGTGGCGCTGTGGGTTAATCCACAGAGCCTAGGTCTTGCCAATCAGAAGGTCGTGGTTTGAATCCTCGAGACGGGGTGAGCTCCCGTTGCTTGGTCCCTGCTCCTGCCAACCTAGCAGTTTGAAAGCACATCAAAGTGCAAGTAGATAAATAGGTACCGCTCCGGCGGGAAGGTAAACGGCGTTTCCGTGCACTGCTCTGGTTCGCCAGAAGCGGCTTAGTCATGCTGGCCACATGACCCGGAAGCTGTACGCCGGCTCCCTCGGCCAATGAAGCGAGATGAGCACCGCAACCCCAGAGTCGACTGGACCTAATAGTCCAGATGAGCACTGCAACCTCAGAGTCGACTGGACCTAATAGTCAGGGGTCCCTTTACCTTTAATCCAAGCTTCAATCCCTGGCGTCTCCAGGTGGAGCTGGGAGAGAACCCTCCCCAAAATCCCAAAGAGCTGCTGCCGGTCAGTGCAGTTAATAGCAATCTAGATGGACCAATGTTCTGACTCAGTATAAGGCAACTTCCTGGGTTCACTCTTTGCAAGAACACCTCTACCAGCAGCAAGCAGGAGATGGTCTACTGAAAATCAGCAAATCTACAGTGGACTACACAACCTACATGAAAGAAAAAGAAATATGTGTGTGATATTATTATACGATGAACACGTGGGCAGGGTTTGAACTATGAGCAACAGGGAAGATAAAAGATTACAGTAGTTTTGCCAAGCTTTAAGAGATAGAAGACAGGATGCAACAGAGGGAGAGAAACAGAAACACTATGGAAAAGGGGGTGGGAAGTCAGAAAAAAAAGCTTTTATCATGTATTGAAATGTATGTGTGGAATTTTGGAAAACTTAATAAAAAACTTCAGAATGTGTGTGTTTAAGGGGAGGGGGAGGCAGAGAGAAGGTGGGTGAGACAAAACAAAACACCACATTATATTGTGGGTGACCATCAGTGCCTGTTTGCCCCCCACTTTCCTCTTTTAGGGTTTGCTTGCCTTTTTACCTGGTCCGATGAACTTTGGGTCTTTTCACTGAGCAGTATAGCCGCCATCGCTGGCACTTGGTAAACTTCTGGTGTCAGCGGGTAAGGAGCAGAGGAAGGAGGAGGAGGCATAATCCAGCCGTCCATTTTTTCATAGATGGGTAGTGGCACAGGAGGCCTACGCCCAGAAGGAACCTGGTAGACAGTCCGTGGCATGGTTGGCGGTCCTGGGGAGCCAGGCTGGATGGAGGGAGGAGCCTGTAGAGTGGTCAGGAGCTGGAGGCGATTTGCAGGCGCCATGCCTTGCTTTCCATGAAGCGAACATTTCCACCAACCCTCGCTTCCGAGGAGATTCTGATCAAGAACCGTCAGGATGTCTCCCCGGCGGAAGGCGAGCTCGTCTGGACACTCTGCTTTGTTGTCGTACAACGCTTTTGCCAAGGTGTTCTGGAAATAATAATAATATAATAATAATTTATTATTTATACCCTGCCCATCTGGCTGGGCTTCCCCAGCCACTCCGGGCGGCTTCCAACAAAATATTAAAATAACATAATACATCAAACATTAAAAGCTTCCCCAAACAGGGCTGCCTTCAGATGTCTTCTAAAAGTCTAATAGTTGTTGTTCTCTTTGACATCTGGTGGGAGGGCGTTCCACAGGGAGGGCGCCACTACCAAGAAGGCCCTCTGCCTGGTTCCCTGTAACTTGGCTTCTCGCATTGAGGGAACCGCCAGAAGGCCCTCAGCGCTGGACCTCAGTGTCTGGGTAGAACGATGGGGGTGGAGACGCTCCTTCAGGTATACTGGACCAAGGCTGTTTAGGGCTTTAAAGGTCAACACCAACACTTTGAATTGTGCTCGGAAACGAACACACTGGGAGCCAATCTTTCAAGACCAGTGTTATGTGGTCTCGGCGGCCGCTCCCAGTCACCAGTCTAGCTGCCGCATTCTGGATTAGTTGTAGTTTCCGGGTCACCTTCAAAGGTAGCCCCACGTAGAGCGCATTGCAGTAGTCCAAGCGGGAGATAACCAGAGCATGCACCACCCTCATGAGGCAGTCTGCGGGCAGGTAGGATCTCAGCCAGCCTACCAGATGGAGCTGGTAAACAGCTGCCCTGGACACAGAATTGACCTCCATGGACAGCTGTGAGTCCAAAATTACTCCCAGGCTAGCCACCTGGTCCTTCAGGGGCACAGTTACCCCATTCAGGACCAGGGAGTCCTCCACACCCGCCTGCCTCCTGTCCCCCAAAAACAGTACTTCTGTCTTGTCAGGATTCACCCTCAATCTGTTAGCTGCCATCCATCCTCCAACTGCCTCCAGACACTCACACAGGATCTTCACCGCCTTCACTGGTTCTGATTGAAAGAGAGGTAGAGCTGGGTATCATCCGCATATTGATGAACACCCAGCCCCAGAAAGAGGCTAGGCATAAGGCAATGATCAAGACTACGGGCAAGGGCTCAGATGATGAAATAACTATCCATATGAAAGCGTATGTTATTTTATTTATCTTATTTGCAGTCCGCCCTTCACTGTATGGTCCAAATGTGGGAAGACATGGCATGGAAACATTATACAGGCAACAACCGTTTTACACTTGTCCAAAATGTGTGCCACCATGCATCGATGCCACCCTGAAATTGGCAGGATGGGGGTGTAACAGGATGGGGCAAGGTGGGTTTATGCATGCTCTGCCGATGTGCATGGGGGTCAGGAATACAACCCCACACAAAACAGCCGTTGCCTATACAACAAAAATAACAGTGCTATAAAATATCACGTTAATAAAATACATTGAATCAGCAACATATAGAAGCAGGCGATAAATAAGCATCTAAGAATGGCTTAAAAATCGCAGCCCCCACCCTCAAGGTCTGGTTAAAGAAGAGCATCTCCAGTTGCTTAGGAGAGGTTAATAATGTTTGTGCTCAGCATTCCTTGGTAGGGGCTCCTGACTAGGCATTTAGCTATACAAAATTGAATGTTATCTGTTCTGTTCTGTTTCCCCTTTGTTTTTGTTTAAACCAATTCATGAACCAGGAACTTACACATCAACCACTAATAACAGGCCACATGTTGTAGATATTACTGCAAATTTCTTGCTCTATTTTTGACATCAGAAGACTTCGTCTATTTATTTGTACCATTTATAATTCCTATGATCCTTATTTATGAAAACCCAAGAAAAGGTTACTTTAAAAAACAACAAGACCATGCCTTAGTGGGGATGTCATTCCAGAGGCAGGGAGCCACCACAAAGAAGACCCACCTACATAT
Organism: Podarcis muralis; assembly: GCF_964188315.1. Classification (NCBI taxonomy): domain Eukaryota; kingdom Metazoa; phylum Chordata; class Lepidosauria; order Squamata; family Lacertidae; genus Podarcis; species Podarcis muralis. The sequence continues at coordinate 86,413,999 of NC_135659.1, read as the reverse complement.
TCCCTGCACACAGAAAATTAGATGTCAGGGATATGAACTCCCTAAATGTTTTATCTTTCATGCCAGTTTTATCTGTCATGCCATTTGTAGTTCTCAGCCATGTGAAAATGTGCAGGCCAAATCTGGAAAGACCCTCCAATTCCCTATTCTGGACCTAACGTTTCAATCTAGCTTTGCAACAACAAGTGCTCTTAAAGCATATCACATTTTCACAATTGAACCTATAATATGCCCAAGAAGAGGGCGAGCAACTGGGACTTCCTGAATCTCGCCACACCTACTATCTGCAAACAAGACTGTAGTAAGAGCTCTTTTGCCGCAGAACCCTTTGGCCGCTTGTGCAAGCGATAAACCATGGGACGCAGTGTGATGCGATGCCTCAGTCGGTTCCTCCACCTCTGTGTTTCTTCATTCTCCCTCACCCCTGGGAACCTCTGCGTGGACAGTATCAACTCAAAACCACTGATGGCATGACAGCAGGAGAAGCACTGGATATTGGTAGGATGCTTTTCCTAGCTACTGCCAACTACAGCACTGATATTATAGGGTTTTTTGTGTGGGTCAGGCTCCCAGGAAAGAGAAACAAGCTGTTGGAAACAAGATAAAGTGAATGCACCACATGCAGGATGCAAGAGTTGAGTAACACCATGCATAGTTGGGCAACTGCTATCAAGGAGTGCTAACTTCCAGGTGTAGCCTTCTGTGCAATGCAGAAAGTGCTGAAATAAGCCAAAGTACAAACTGTTCCACACTATCTGAACAAAACAGGTATGTCTTACCAGGAGACAGGAATTCTCACTCCATTGGGCATGGGATGGAAGACCCTTCTCAGCCTGAAGGCCCTTGTATGGGGCTTCCATACATTCCCTTTTATGGAACTTTCTGGGAGCTACATGTCAGCTGTTGGTTGGGCCAGACGCTGGAGCAATGGACACAACTCTTACCTTTGGACAGTAGGCTACATCAAACCCTTCAAATGTCACTATTTCCCCTATTTTCCAGGGACATCCCTGATTCCGGGACAGCTCTTGCTGTCCCGGTTTCTAATTTGATCCCGGAACATCCCACTTTTCCTTAGGACATCCCTGCTGTATTGTTTTTAACACAGTGGTGCCTCGCAAGACGAAAAGAATCCGTTCCGCGATTCTCTTCGTCTAGCGGTTTTTTTGTCTTGCGAAGCAACCCCATTAGCGGCTAAGCGGATTAGCGCTATTAGCGATTTAGCGCTATTAGCGGCTTAGCGGGCTTAGCGGCTAAGCTGTTAAAAGGCTATTAGCGGCTTTGAATAAGGGGGGGAAGCGGGGGGAAATGGCGAGACTCGCAAGACGTTTTCATCTTGCGAAGCAAGCCCATAGGGAACTTCGTCTTGCGAAGCGCCTCCATGACGGAAAACCCTTTCGTCTTGCGGGTTTTTCGTCTTGTGAGGCATTCGTCTTGCGGGGCACCACTGCACTTGATTGGGAGCGTACCAGAGTGACTGGGGAAACTCAGCCAGATGGGCGGGGTATAAATAGTGAAATTATCATTATGGAATGGGACGTCCCTATTTTCATCAGAGAAATGTTGGAGGGTATGCTATTTCAAGCCATGCAAAAGCCAGAGGTTTAATCACACACTCTCATCCTTCCTCCGCCCAGGCAAACAAGAGGCACACTCACATTCCAGCCAGGCAAAAGCCCTTATGGGGAGGGTGTGGAGCAGGGATGGTGGCGAATATAGCCTGCAGAGAGGGGGTTGGGGAGAGGGCCGAGGGCCGGACAGAAGACCTGGAGGGGTCATGTGAGGTTCTCTCCCACTGACATAGTGCTACAGACACTTATTTGGGATGGAAGGCAGTGTAAGGCAGTGAGTGCTAACAATTTCCTGCCCGGTCTGTTTCTAAGCAAAATGTTTGCCCCACAATGTCATTTCTCTACTCCTCCTGTGTTTCAAAGAGGAAGGATGCACCTGCCAAGCCCCAGCTGCAGTTGAAAGCTAGCATTTCACAAGATCACAATGTCCTTCATGTTTGACAGATAAATCTTCTGCAAAAGCATTCACCCCTTAGCCATTATCTCGCTCCTCTTATTCACCTATCAGCTTTAAAGGTAAAGGGACCCCTGACCATTAGGTCCAGTCATGACCGACTCTGGGGTTGCAGCGCTCATCTTGCTTTACTGGCCGAGGGAGCCGGCATACAGCTTCCGAGTCATGTGGTCAGCATGACTAAGCAGCTTCTGGTGAACCAGAGCAGCGCATGGAAACACCGTTTACCTTCCCACCGGAGCGGTACCTATTTATCTACTTGCACTTTGACGTCCTTTCGAACTGCTAGGTTAGCAGAAGCTATCAGCTTTATTCCCCCTCTAAACTGATCTGGTTGTGCATATGGCAGGCCATATAGTGGTACCTCGGGTTAAGTACTTAATTCGTTCCGGAGGTCCGTTCTTAAGCTGAAACTGTTCTTAACCTGAAGCACCCCTTTAGCTAATGGGGCCTCCTGCTGCCACCGCGCCGCTGGAGCACGATTTCTGTTCTCATCCTGAAGCAAAGTTCTTAACCTAAGGTATTATTTCTGGGTTAGCGGAGTCTGTAACCTGAAGCATATGTAACCTGAAGCATATGTAGCCCGAGGTACCACCAAATGTGTTTGCCCCGCTGTAAATCCTGCTTCACTCTGACCTAGGAATGATGAAGTTGCCAGGGTCAGATTTTCTTACCTTCTCTTTTACCCCTGGTCTTAAATTCATGAACATTTACCAGCATTTTACTGCAAGTTTATCCTAATTAATGTGTTTGCCATTTTCCTTAATATAATGAATTCCACTAACACATGCATAATGTGCACATTTTAAAAAAATAGGTTTTATTAAAATGCTCCTCTTGGGTAGCAATAGAACATGCAGAGTCTCTGTTTTCAAGTCATTCGAACAAATTGTTGTTTTCGGTTGGAAAACTTCAAAATTTCAAAGGAAAGCTGTGTTTCAGACTCAATTGTTTTGGGAAGTGGGAATTAGGTAGGTTTGCAGGAATGGAGGCAGAACCAAATTTCTCCCCTATCCCTACTGTGATCCAGACACCCTAGTCATGCCTGCTCTAATCCATAGAGTAAACAGCATGACCGCAGTGAAACCAGAACGGAACCTAAGAGCAGGAATAAGACATCCATGTGCAAAAAGTAAGAATCCCACTGTGGGAAGAGGGAAACGAAAAGGTGAAGAGGACAGCCCAAGGTGAAGCAGTTACAGGCCTGAACATCTTCCCTGTGTCCACCACCAAAACAAAGAATGTTTAGTGGCCCAAAATCTCAGCTGAGCCAGGTGATCTGAGGAACCAATAGCGGCCTGGCTGGCTCTAGGTAGCTGTTGTTCTAGACTTGGCTCTTTGCTCAGAACAATTTGTCGGATTGAGTAGCCACACACACTAGGTTCCCCTGCGTTGATCTGGACCCACCAGCCATCTTGTGTCTTGGCTCCATTCAGTCCCAACCTGCCTCTTCCAGAACCTCGTCCACACCCCATCCTCAAGCAATATCCGTCAAGAACTTCCAGAGTTGGGAGCCCTGCTCTGCCTGGGCTAGAACTAGATCCCAGCAATGAAACGTCTCTGTTTTTGGCCAAGGTCTGACACTTATTTACCAGAGTAGACATTACAGAGTAGTCATTCACACCCACAGTACCTTGACAAGCTCTGCTGCTTTCAGCCTGTCTCATGATGCTACGATAGAGTAGGGCTGGGAGGAAATTGCTTAATGCAACAGGGGACAGCAAAGTCCTGGGGGAGGCAGGTTTCACTTCACTCCCCCATATGATCCTATTCATGTAAACAGCAGAACTGGCCACCCCTGTTGTATGTGCTTACAGGACAGGTGCATGTATAAAATACATGTGACTGCGCCATCACGCCTAGTTTATTCCTGAGGTCTTCGGAGAACCTGATGTTTTCCTCTCAGATTACGAAGTTACCTGTGAGTCATACAACGTGGGGAGAATCACTGAAGACCTCGTCCCTTTTGTTCACACCCTGTGACTGCTGTGTTGAGCATCAGTAGTTAATGTGATGCCGTCTGAATGTTCTAGGACTACAGCTCCCATGTTATGTACTGAGTTGAATAGGATCCAAAATGCAGCAGTGTGATTGGTCCTAGAACAATAGGATTCAGAATGCAGCAGTCTGATTGGTCCACAGGAGCCACCCAATCCAGCCCCAAGTGGAAGTGAATCTGCAACCTGATTAGCCTACAGGAGAATCCCGGAATTAGCCAATCATGTGGGGCCCAGTGTGTAAATAATGTATATAAAGCAGAAATTCTGGGGAAACTTCCATTCCTCCTCACCACTATGAGCTGAATAAAGAGTATGAAATCCACTCTTGACTCTGAGTATATTTCATCCCATCATCCATGGCCACTCGTCACGCTGGCTGGGTTGATGGGTCCAGCAACATATGGAAGTACAACTTTGGCTATCCCTGGTGTAGAAGATACTGGAGGTGCATAGGTGCCAGCTCCCTGGGGCCTTGGGTGCCCAAGCACCCACCAAATTCTGCAACAAAGAGGCCCCAGGCACCCATAAATTTTGGTGGCAGGGCCATGCACGCTGCATGGCACCCATGGCCCCAGGCACCTACAGTCACAGGGCCAAGCTGGCACTCCTGAGGAGGTGCATGAGTACTACTGGCATCTATTAGACATTGCTTGTGGTGCAATTGGTGTCAAGCAACACAAATCCTTTCACCAGATTAGATTCACCTAAGAAGCCCCATCAGCATGAGCCCTGTGCAAGGACTTCCACTTCTGCAAAGGGGCTTCCGCCCGCCACCTTCTCCATGCCCCCTGAAACTGGTTTGGTGGGTGATCAGGAGAACCCCCAAAACAGTATGCAGCAGGAGGAGAGGGGGATTGTTCCACATGGAAAACTGCAATACTTGCACAGACAGAACATTCTTCGCCATCATCATCACCTGTTAAATTTGTTAGTTGCTTTATCTAGCCCAGGCAACCCAAAGCAATTTACAACCAACCATAGTGCGATGCTGAATACCACCTGCCATTTCTCTTTGTACTCAGTAGGATAGCAGGATTAGCAACCTGGACAGGAATGCAATATATTGTGCCTGTTAAACTAATGTTAAACTGGGCAATATTTTCTTTTTGGCATGGAACAAATTAATCAGGTTCCCAAGGCTCAGAGAAGTCAACAGGCCAGGCAAGGTGGGACACTGTTGTAGCTCCTCAGTGTTCCTGTGGCAGTAAAGCACATCAAGCAATCAATGCTACTGGGGAAGGCAAACACTGGACACATGTAAACACAAGGCAGCAGCGAAGTGCAGCTTTATTGCACAGCAACTGCTGGGCAAGAGCAGTCTATCTGAGCAATCATGACTTACAGTTGTCCACAACTACTCTTAACTGTTTCCTGGAGAGGTGGGAACTGGGAACACACTCTGGATGTCAAAAAGATCAGATGTAGCCCTGTTTTGAGGGCCAGCGTTGATCCTGGAGCCAGGGCATGGTACAGCTGGGGTGGGAGCGTGGTGAATTCCAGAGCTTCCACAGCAAAACAGGAGGTAAACCGCAGGCACTCCTCACTGTGCCAATTTCACCCAGGGCTGCGAAGAATTTCTCACCCAAATTGCAAGTCCCAGGCACAGTGCACGAGGAACACAAGGCTCATATTTTTATCCACAACATTTGCTGAAAAGAAACAGCTGCTCTGGGGCATCAGGGGGAAGGCATGCGCTTGCCAGCTCAGAGGATGAAAGCAACCTGTTGTTGATAACATCGGTTTCTTTCGCAGTGATGGCCTGGGAACAATGGATGTCTTTTAATGCCTGGCTTGGCAGCACTGTGCTTTGCCGACTGCCCAGACAGCTGTCATAGACAGGCGGGAGCAGTCCTGCTTACCTTGCGTAGCAAAGGGCTTCAAACCAACCCGTTTCTTCTTTCAGTTATTACACCCCAACATTCTGTTCTATTTTGGCAATTAAAAAGGAATTCTTGATCTAGCCAAGTCCCGCATCGAGCATCCCTCCAGACAAAGCCTATGTACGTTCGTATCCCACCCATGGGGATTTAACTTTAACGCAGCGTCAAAAAAATGTGTGATGCAACAGGGGAAGTTGTGCAATAATGGACACTAGGCTGGATGGCTTCATAAAATGATTAGACAAGTCCATGGAGAGCATAAACTCCCCACTCTCATCATACTAGAACCCAGGGCGATTCAGTGAATCTGCACCATGCTAGACCAGCGGCTGGCAGATGAGGAGAAGCACCAGCGAGAAGGAAGGAAGAAAGGAAGGGAGGGAGGGAGGGACGGAGGGAGGGACAAGGTTAGGGAGAGGAGGTCACTCCTTCCCCCTTCTCCCTGTTGTCGCTCGCGCTCCTCATCATCTGCACCAACAGCGACTCAGCCTCCATTTTGGGCTGGCCATCCACCTCCCTCTCATGCCCAATGGTGTCAAGGAAGGGAGGAGATACTCCTGCACTTGGGAAGGATAATACAGCAGTGGCAAGGACAGTGACAGTGCCAACCAACCTAATGAACTGGACCCATCCTCTGCCCTGCCCATGCAAACTCACTCTCTCACTTTCCACTGCACCCGCCCTCTGCCTGTGCAGTTTTGAGGATGAGCTCTAATATGGGGGGAAAGGAGTCCAAATGGGACACTTTAGTCCAAAAAACGGGACAATCCTATTTTTCTAGGGATGGGTGGCAACCCTACCTTTCCCTGCAGCCTGCTTCTAGCTTCTAGCTGTCTCACACAAAACTCTCGCCTTTGTCCTTCTAACTACCAAGAGTCAGGGAGCTTTCTCTGGCACAGAGCCGCTTCCTTTGCTTCCATAACAACAACATACTTAGGAGGCCATTACCAAGAAGCTGGTCTGGGACTTCCAACAATTGAATCCTTACTGGGTCTAGGAATTAGGAGGCACTCAGGTATTACCCCCCCCCCCAACACACAACTCACAACTATTGGGATTGGGATAGGGCAAAGCCTGGTGTTTTGCTATTTTCTCTTCACCTGTACAGTGGTACTTCTAGTTACGAACTTAATTCGTTCCGGAGGTCTGTTCTTAACCTGAAACTATTCTTAACTAGAGGCGTGCTTTTGCTAATGGGGCCTCTTGCTGCTGCGCCACCGGCACACGATTTCCATTCTCATCCTGGGGCAAAGTTCTCAACTCGAGGTAACCCTTCCAGGCTAGCAGAATTTGTAACCTGAAGCATTTGTAACCCGAGGTGTTTGCAACTCAAGGTTCCACTGTATTACTATAGAACAGGGGTGGGCAGCCAGTGACTCTCCATATGGTCCACACATCCAGGGACGCGGACTTATAAAAAATATTGGGGGGGGGCCGGGAAAGCTCATGAATAATAAATAAGCTCATGAATATGCAAATAAAGTGGCGCCGCCTCCTCGTGAGCGAATAGGGGAGAGCGTGCTGCGCCTATTAATCAGCTCCAAAGGAAATTGGGTGGAGCTTTTGCTCGGGAGGGAGGGCAGGAGGCATGCAGCCCGCCCCTCCCTGTGCATTTTGGGCTGGGGGAGGGGCGGCGATGGCGCTCTGCTGGAGGGGTGCCGGAGATTATTGGGGGGGCGGAGCCCCCCCAAACGAATTTTTGAGGGGGCTCGGGCCCCCTCAAGCCCCATGGAGTCGGCGCCTATGCACACATCCCCATTTTGGCCATGTTGGCTGGGCCTGAGGATAGGCAAAGAGGCAGCAGAACATCAGCTGCAGTGTCATTTCAAGGATTGGAGGGCTGCAGAAGCTTTTCTTGCAGCTCCTGAGCGCATTTAGAAGAAGCAAGCAAAAATAAGGCTAGCAAAAGCAGTTTTCTTCTGCTCAACAATGCATTGAGTCACAGCTTAAAGTGACCCATCCAATTCCAAAGAGGAAGTCTGATGAAATTATTTAAAAACAAATAAATTGCTCTAAATCAGCATAGTTCCAAGGCAGCCTGCAGATAGCTCAAGAAAGAGAAAGAATAAAGAACAGAATTTAGACCGCTATTCAGACTCAAAGCCTGCAATGAAAGATTTTTAAATTATTTCAAATCAATAAAGCATAGGCTGACCACTTAGCCATCACCCCAAAAAGAGGAAATGCATCACCAAAAGAGTAAAGAGGGGAAATAGTTTGCTTTAATTCTGGGTACCAAGTTCAGCATCAATGAATCTTGTTCCTCTCCTTTTTTATAATATTTTTATTCATTTTCAAATACAAGTTTATATAACCAATATCAAAATTTATCACATAACCTTCTTTTTTTACTTCCCCCAGCTTCTCTGCCAATCTTCCGTTTTGTTTATTTATTCACACATTTGCTAATTTTAATATTGCCTTTAAAATATAACCTCCCCAATCTTATTCCCTTTTTTACAATATTCCTCATATTTTCACAGAACATCTTGAAAACCTACAAGTGTTGTCTGTTCATCACATATTCTTTTCAGATAATCTGTAAATTTTCCCCAGTCCTCGGTGAACTTCTGGTCTTGCAAATATCGAATCCTCCCCGTTAGTTTATCCAGTTCTGCAAAGTCAATTTCAATCTCAATGAATCTTAGTGAGAAACCACATTTTGAATACCTCTAAGAGGCTCATCCTAAGAGAACACAAATGACCCAAAGGTCTTAAAACGAGGGTTTTGAGAGTGAGAAATTCAAATCTTCTATTATTTTTGTGATTGGATAACATTTAGCCTGGTAAGTCTATGTGTGATGAAGAAGCACGCATACTGCTTTTGGAAAACCAAAGAATTTTAATTTTACCTTCTGAAAATGTCAGGTGATGATGATAATAATAATAATAATAATAATAATAATAATAATAATAATAATAGATGTTTTAATGTGCTGTAAACTGCGGGTGGCGCTGTGGGTTAAACCACAGAGCCTAGGACTTGCCGATCAGAAGGTTGGCGGTTCGAACCGTGACGGGGTGAGCTCCCGTTGCTCGGTCCCTGCTCCTGCCAGGGCACGTCAAAGTGCAAGTAGATAAATAGGTGCCACTCTGGCGGGAAGGTAAACGGCTTTTCCGTGCGCTGCTCTGGTTCACCAGAAGTGGCATAGTCATGCTGGCCACATGACCCGGAAGCTGTACGCCGGCTCCCTTGGCCAATAAAGTGAGATGAGTGCCGCAACCCCAGAGTCGGCCACGACTGGACCAAATGGTCAGGGGTCCCTTTACCTTTACTAAACTGAACTGAGATAGTTTTCTTAAAAATATAAAGCGGTATAGAAATGAAATGAACAATCAATCAATAAAGGGTCCAGAAGCCCATCATAAAAGCTAGAAGGAGGATCATGGTACGCTTAGCAAATGCCTTAATATGAGACAAGCTGAAAGTCAAACATATACAATCAATAGGCATTAACTTTCTGCTTCAGGGATACTCCCTCCAAGAAATGCTGCCGCAAGATAAGTGGACAAGATAACATCACCCAAACCCCCTGCATTTCCAAATACAGAAGCCAAACAGAATGGCAGTTGAATCTTACATTGACCCTGATGATGGAAAAACATTCTCCCCATATCTAAGGGCAGCAAGATAGCTTAAGAAGATACAGGGCAGCCTATGTGGAACACAAGCTCTGTCCCTCAACCTGATGCCATGCCTTCCCATCCTGCAGCACCTGACTCTTGAAGCAACAGCCTCACTCTACCCAATGGCAGGACCAGGCCTGCATAATAAACTACTGATGCAATAACTATATAACGTTCATTCAACACTTGCATGGGATCAGTCTTTCTGTGAGGCAGCACCTATGCGCTGGAACTCGCTGCACATTGATAATAGGCAGGCACCTTTGCTATATTGTTTTTGGGACATCCTAAATAAATTTAAAATGCTAACAAAAGCCTACCCAGAAATGTAATTTACACATGTAATATTATCTGCTGATTATACTTTAAAAATCAACTTATTTTTTATTGTTTAGATTCATCAGTATTTTTAGTGACTATTTTATAAAGTTCTATGCAAACTGCTTACGGGACGCGGGTGGCGCTGTGGGTAAAACCTCAGCGCCTAGGACTTGCCGATCGCATGGTCGGCGGTTCGAATCCCGGTGGCGGGGTGCGCTCTCGTCGTTCGGTCCCAGCGCCTGCCAACCTAGCAGTTCGAAATCACCCCCGGGTGCAAGTAGATAAATAGGGACTGCTTACCAGCGGGAAGGTAAACGGCGTTCCGTGTGCTGCGCTGGCTCGCCAGATGCAGCTTGTCACGCTGGCCACGTGACCCAGAAGTGTCTGCGGACAGCCCTGGCTCCCAGCCTATAGAGTGAGATGAGCGCACAACCCTAGAGTCTTAAGGAAATCAGCCCTGAGTGCTCACTGGAAGGACAGATCCTGAAGCTGAGGCTCCAAGACTTTGGCCACCTCATGAGAAGAGAAGACTCCCTGGAAAAGACCCTGATGTTGGGAAAGATGGAGGGCACAAGGAGAAGGGGACGACATAGGACGAGATGGTTGGACAGTGTTCTCGAAGCTACTAAGGTGAGTTTGACCAAACTGCGGGAGGCAGTGGAAGACAGGAGTGCCTGGCGTGCTCTAGTCCATGGGGTCATGAAGAGTCAGACACGACTAAACACAAATCCTGTTGAATTAAGAAAATGGTAGTGTATAGACACTCTTGAAAAAGACTTACTTCAGTGTCCCTTCCAAGTCTATTTGAGTCTATCTGAGCATTCTGCATTTCCCCTTAGAGTCACACTTCCCATCTGCTTTGAGAAGGTACTATCTTGTGAAAACACAACTTCCTTCTCGTTGCTTGAGGGTTCTGTATATTTTTAGTACCCGCTACTAGCAAGGCAAAATTTTTACCCATCTTGTCAAATCGTCAACTTTGCTTGCAGGGCAAAGGAGAAGAGGATTTGGAAACCAAATGCAATGCAGCATTGAAGGCCCATTTCTGGGGTCTCTTTCAGGGCCCAGGAGCACATTTGGAAATCATTAAGAAACTGTTGTAGGCACCACAGAATGACCCTTTCACAGAAGGAAAACTGGCAGCACTCAGGACCTTGAAAAACAGGCAGAGCGCCTTAACATGTGCTTAAAGCAGTACCATACCACTTCAAACAGAATCCTGGGAACTGTAGTTTGTTAAGGGTGCTGAGAGCTGTTAGGAGATCCCTTACAGAGCTACGATTCCCAGCTTGGGCCCATATCTCCTGTTTGTCTTAATTCAGCTTCATCTAAGGACATTAGGCTTGCTAGAGAGGTTAAAAGCAACAAAAAAGGCTTTTATGGGTATGTTCATAGCAAAAGGAAGAACAAAGAAACCGTGGGGTCACTCAGAGGAGAAGATGGTGAAATGCAAACAGGGGACACAGAAAGGGCTGAACTCCTCAATGCCTTCTTTGCCTCAGTCTTCTCCGATAAAGAAAACAATGCCCGACCTGAAGAATTTGGAGCAAATGATTCAGCAGAGGAAACACAGCCCAGAATAACTAAGGAGATAGTACAAGAATACTTGGCTAGTCTAGATGTATTCAAGTCTCCAGGGCCAGATGAACTGCATCCAAGAGTATTAAAAGAACTGGCAGATGTGATTTCAGAACCACTGGCAGTCATCTTTGAGAATTCCTGGAGAACAGGCGAAGTCCCGGCAGACTGGAGGAGGGCAAATGTTGTCCCTATTTTCAAAAAGGGAAAAAGAGAGGACCCAAATAATTACCGCCCAGTCAGTCTGACATCAATACCAGGGAAGATTCTGGAGCAGATCATTAAGCAAACAGTCTGTGAGCACCTAGAAAGGAATGCTGTGATCACCAATAGTCAGCATGGATTTCTGAAAAATAAGTCATGTCAGACTAACCTGATCTCGTTTTTTGACAGAATTACAAGCCTGGTAGATGAAGGGAACGCAGTGGATGTAGTCTACCTTGATTTCAGCAAGGCATTTGACAAGGTGCCCCATGATATTCTTGTAAAGAAGCTGGTAAAATGCGGTCTTGACTATGCTACCACTCAGTGGATTTGTAACTGGCTGACTGACCGAACCCAAAGGGTGCTCATCAATGGTTCCTCTTCATCCTGGAGAAGAGTGACTAGTGGGGTGCCACAGGGTTCTGTCTTGGGCCCGGTCTTATTCAACATCTTTATCAACGACTTGGATGATGGACTCAAGGGCATCCTGATCAAATTTGCAGATGACACCAAACTGGGAGGGGTGGCTAACACCCCAGAGGACAGGATCACACTTCAAAACGACCTTGACAGATTAGAGAACTGGGCCAAAACAAACAAGATGAATTTTAACAGGGAGAAATGTAAAGTATTGCACTTGGGCAAAAAAAATGAGAGGCACAAATACAAGATGGGTGACACCTGGCTTGAGAGCAGTACATGTGAAAAGGATCTAGGTGTCTTGGTTGACCACAAACTTGACATGAGCCAACAGTGTGACGCGGCAGCTAAAAAAGCCAATGCAATTCTGGGCCTCATCAATAGGAGTATAGCATCTAGATCAAGGGAAGTAATAGTGCCACTATATTCTGCTCTGGTCAGACCTCACCTGGAGTACTGTGTCCAGTTCTGGGCACCACAGTTCAAGAAGGACACTGACAAACTGGAACGTGTCCAGAGGAGGGCAACCAAAATGGTCAAAGGCCTGGAAATGATGCCTTATGAGGAACGGCTAAGGGAGCTGGGCATGTTTAGCCTGGAGAAGAGGAGGTTAAGGGGTGATATGATAGCCATGTTCAAATATATAAAAGGATGTCACATAGAGGAGGGAGAAAGGTTGTTTTCTGCTGCTCCAGAGAAGTGGACACGGAGCAATGGATCCAAACTACAAGAAAGAAGATTCCACCTAAACATTAGGAAGAACTTCCTGACAGTAAGAGCTGTTCGACAGTGGAATTTGCTGCCAAGGAGTGTGGTGGAGTCTCCTTCTTTGGAGGTCTTTAAGCAGAGGCTTGACAACCATATGTCAGGAGTGCTCTGATGGTGTTTCCTGCTTGGCAGGGGGTTGGACTCGATGGCCCTTGTGGTCTCTTCCAACTCTATGATTCTATGATTCTATGATTCTACTCAGTGAGTCAAATACTGCTTTTTAAGTTCTCTTTAATGTTTGTCTTCTCTTTCTCTTAGTTTAGAACTCTGTGCCATTATTCTTTAAAAGTATTCTTTCATTTTTCTTTCTTTTTTCGGTACCTGCACATTTAACCTCATATCAAAAAATTTTAACAGGTAAGAGTCTTCCCCTCCCCTTTCTTTAGAGCTCTTGCCTGCAAGGGCATCTTTACAGGATCATTTTCCTGTGAGTAAGAAGTTGCTGAAGTCCTGTGGCGTGTTTTTTGTAATGCTCATTTATTACCAAATATACAGGTCGAGCGGGTGAAAAGCAAGCAGGCAAAACACAGGTAAACCTGGTGGTCACTTAAAGGTAAAAGGTACCCCTGCCCGTATGGGCCAGTCGTGACCGACTCTGGGGTTGCGTGCTCATCTCGCTTAAGAGGCCGGGAGCCAGCGCTGTCCGAGGACACTTCCGGGTCACGTGGCCAGCGTGACGAAGCTGCTCTGGCGAGCCAGCACCAGCGCAGCGCACGGAAACGCCGTTTACCTTCCCGCTATAAAGCAGTACCTATTTATCTACATGCACTTAGGGGTGCTTTCGAACTGCTAGGTGGGCAGGAGCTGGGACCGAATGACGGGAGCTCACCCCGCCTTGGGGATTCGAACCGCCGACCATACGATCGGCAAGTCCTAGGCACTGAGGTTTTACCCACAGCGCCACCCGCGTCTCAACTTACTCATTGCCAAATAAGAGAAGATGAGAGGACACATCCTTGCATATTTGCTCCCTGTCCCCCGCAGGCGGACTTTGATAATCTTTCATAATATAGTGCCCTGTGTGAGCCCAAAATTTGGCACCCCCAAATTTTCTACTCAACTATGGATCTTCTCGGTTTCACACCTGTGTGGCTTGGTGTCCTGAGTAGGGGAACCGCCCACACTGCCCTAAATCCGGCACTGTCCCCCCTCTTCAGATCAAACCTGAATTTCAGCTCTAGACACAGAGGTCTGACCCCCTGAGCTAGCCTTTCCACCTCAAAGGCTGCTGGAAAGATGGCCCCAGAGCCAAGCCAGAAACAGCACCAGCGCTCCTTGGCCGCGGTTATCCACGGGACTTCTTTGAGGTCTTGTTGTGCCGACCATGGCAACCGCACTTGCAGGAAAAGGAAATGAATGCATTTCACACCCAGCCAGAGGAAGGCCTGCCCTTTCAGCTCTGCCTCTGCTTCGGAGCATCTTCCACTTTGTCATGTTATTTCCCCCCGCCTCTCATTTCCCTTTTCGACCTGGTTCAGCGGCAGTGACTCATGCAGCATGATGACAGCTCAGGAGGACTGAAAGAATGAGAAATTGGGCTCTTGTTGTGCAAACCCAGCCACATCAACATTTAAAGCATGTTCACAGTCATGGGATCCTGGGAACTGCAGTTTGTTAAAGGTGCCAAAAGCTGTTCAGAGACCCTTCAGATTAAAGCTGCAGCACCCAGATTCTTTTGGGGGAAGCCACGGCTCTTCAAGTGATATAGGTAAAGGTAAAGGTACCTCTGACCATTAGGTCCAGTCATGGCCGACTCTGGGGTTGTGGCGCTCATCTCGCTTTATTGGTCGAGAGAGCCGGCATACAGCTTCCGGGTCATGTGGCCAGCATGACTAAGCCTCTTCTGGCGAACCAGAGGAGTGCACGGAAACGCCATTTACCTTCCCACCAGAGCGGTACCTATTTATCTACTTGCACTTTAATGTGCTTTCGAACTGCTAGGTTGGCAGGAGCAGGGACCAAGCAACAGGAGCTCACCCCGTCGCGGGGATTCGAACCGCCGACCTTCTGATGGGCAAGTCCTAGGCTTTGTGGTTTAACCCACAGCACCACCCGCATCCCTCAAGTGTTATAAGGGTGCTTTAAATGCTTGATGTGGATGTGACCTATATTACCGTTTTGGCTGCAGTATGGCAAGTGCTGTTAAAATACCTGCTTGGTTTTAAAAACCTTAGACCAGGGGTGGGGAAGCCATACCTCTTTGGATGTTCTTAGACTCCAACTCCCATCAGCCACAGCCAGCATGGTCAGTGGTGAGGGATGATGGGAGTTGAAGTCCTACAGCACCTAGAAGGCCATGAGTCCCCCTAAGCCTGCCATGGACAATAATAATAATAATAAATAATAAATTTTATTTATATCCCGCCCTCCCCAGCCGAAGCCGGGCTCAGGGCGCCTAACAACAATAAATGCTATCTGCTGCTCTGGAGTCAGGACTGTAGTATAGTGGTCCTTTACATATCCACAGAAAGACAGTGCTGGAGAGTAATTGGTGGGTGTTGAACTTTTTTCAGCCTTTTAAAAGCTTTAGCAGTTCCTGTGCCAACTAGCAAAATGAGCCTCAAATATATTCCTACTACAGGGGTGGATATCATAACCACATACAGTGGTACCTCAGGTTAAGTACTTAATTCGTTCCGGAGGTCCGTACTTAACCTGAAACTGTTCTTAACCTGAAGCACCACTTTAGCTAATGGGGCCTCCTGCTGCTGCCGCACCGCCGGAGCCCGATTTCTGTTCTCATCCTGAAGCAAAGTTCTTAACCTGAAGCACTATTTCTGGGTTAGAGGAGTCTGTAACCTGAAGCGTATGTAACCTGAAGCGTATGTAACCCAAGGTACCACTGTATTCAAAATCTGGCCCCTCCTGTCCTCTGAACCTCCTAACAGATTTTGTTTTTCATGTAAGAGTCCAACCATCCCTATGGCCACTGAGATATATCCCTGGGACAGTGGGAGAAGTGACAGTTCCATGTTGAAATCAGCAAGAACTTTGTTCCGAACCGGAAATTGACTTTGAAAGGAGGTTATCTGCTAGAATATCAACTTGGCCAGTGGTGTGTTTTTAAAGAGTTATTTAAATTTCTAATGTGCCTTAACAAGAACTATTTTGTTGTTGTTGTAATCCATCTGCCTCAAGAGACAATGGAATGCACCTCCTGGGGTGAAGTCAAATTGCTGGAGTATCACAAAGCCTGTTGTGGCTGCAGAGGCTGGTAACTCATAACTAATATAGGCTCAATATTCAAGCAGGCAGGTGTGATTCAATGATGGAAAAAGATCTCGGGTGCCACTGTTGTCTGTAGTTGCTGATGAACACTGGTGACAGCTTCAGGAGTGGAGCTGCACCAAAATTCCACATGTATTTTGCCATTTGGCGGATTTATTACATTTAAAACCACCGTTTTTAAATGCAAGAATTTGCCTTGTACCATATCAGACCATTGCCCCATCTAATCTTCGAGGCTTCAGGTACTTCCCTGTGTCATTTCCTAATCCAAACCTACCTGGAGCTTCCCACATTTCAAACATATACATAGATCATCTGTATGACCAGTTAAATTTATCAGAGCAAGCCTGGAGCCATGGAGAGAGGCTGCCAATCAAAATAGACACTATTGGACTGGATGGATCAATGATTCAGAAAAATTCAGCACCATACAGATGGGGAAGGCAAGCTGAGAAAGGCAGTATAGGGCTGATTTACACATGCATGTACATATATGCATGTGCATCAATTGACATCTTATCATTAAATGAGTTATCACTTGATGTTGCACATGAGCTCTCTATGGGAAAGCATTGTACTTGAAGCAGTTGGCAAAGGGCTGTAGCTCAGTGGTAGAACATCTCCCCAACCCATGACATCTCCAGGTAAGGCTGGGAGAGAGCCCTGTCTCAAATTCTGGAGTCTCAATGCCAATCAGCGTAGATGGACCAATCAGTGAGCTAGATGGACCAATAGCTTGACTCAGTATATTGTCCCATGTTCCAGTCTCACACCTTCAGAGCATCACTTGAGCTCTATTCAGGCATTCCACTTAAGGGTTAAATCAACACATGATGGGGTAGAGCATGGGTAGGCAAACTAAGGCCTGGGGGGTTGGATCTGGCCCAATCGCCTTCTAAATCCAGCCCATGGATGGTCCGGGAATCAGCATGATTTTACATGAGTAGAATGTGTCCTTATATTTAAAATGCATCTCTGGGTTATTTGTGGGGCCTGCCTGCTGTTTTTACATGAGTAGAATGTGTGCCTTTATTTAAAATGCATCTCTGGGTTATTTGTGGGGCATAGGAATTTGTTCATCCCCCCCCCCAAGGTCTGAGGGACAGTGGACTGGCCCCCTGCTGAAAAAGTTTGCTGACCCCTGGGGTAGAGGGACTGTTCCCAGCAGACCCAGACCCATGTTCCACCCCAGAGTCACCCCTCCCTCTGGCCCAAAAGCTTTATATACCAACAACTCCCATAAAAATGGTCTCCAAGCAACCAGGTTTGTCATCCACCAAGTCCTGCCAATTTGTGCCCAACCATAATCATCTCTGCTCCTATCCTCAGAACAATGGCACTGTGATGATAACCCACACACCTGTACAGCTACGGTGGCAAATATTTCCATCCTTGGTGGGCCAGATCCAGCACCCCCAATGAGGCACTCTGATGGGTAGATGGGTTCGGCCACCTGTCAACATTGGTTGACCCATATTTCCTTTGTAGTGTGACCTGAATTCAAGCAAGATCCCTGCCAATTAATTCTCCAATACAACTCCAATCAGCTACACTCCATAGTGTGACAACATACAACTGACTTGGAGCAGTTAGCTCCTGCTCCCAAATCCCTTTCCTGTACCAAGGATAACATGAATTGCACTGCCACCCAGAATCCTTGGGAAGAAGCATTTGGGGATTCCACCAGGACTGTGACAAGAAGATTGTCTCGCCTCTTATGTATCCCATTGATCACTTGTGCTCTAGAGATGAGGGCCTCCTGCAGACACCATGTTATCAGGAGTTTCATTCTGCACAGTGTAGGAATTGTCCTTTAGTGTTATGGCATCTGCCCTTTGGAATTCCTTCCTGTTAAATATTAGACATTTCTGTTGCCTTTTCTGCACCTACTAAAAACCTTTCCACTTTCAACAAGCCTTTTAAACTGAGATCTTTCCCACTCTGCATCTGTATTGGAATTGTATTGGAGTATTGATGTTTTCACTGTTGTTGTTTGCCACCCTGGGCTTCACCCTGGGAGGGTGGGCAGGATATAAATTTTACCATCTTCAGAGGCCCTTCCCTGAGTTGTTGTTGTTTAGTTGTTTAGTCCTGTCTGACTCTTCGTGACCCCATGGAGCAGAGAACGCCAGGGACTCCTGTCTTCCACTGCCTCCCACAGCTTGGTCAAACTCATGCTGGTAGCTTCAAGAACACTGTCCAACCATCTTGTCCTCTGCAGTCCCCTTCTCCTTGTGCCCTCCATCTTTCCCAACATCAGGGTTTTTTCCAGGGAGTCTTCCCTTCTCACGAGGTGGCCAAAGTATTGGAGGCTCAGCTTCCTTCCAGTGAGCACTCAGGGCTGATTTCCCTAAGAATTGATAGATTTGATCTTCTTGCAGTCCATGGGACTCTCAAGAGTCTCCTCCAGCACCATAATTCAAAAGCATCAATTCTTCGGCGATCAGCCTTCTTTATGGTCCAGCTCTCACTTCCATACATCACTACTGGGAAAACCATAGCTTTAACGGAGTACCTCTGCCTTATAAGTGATCAAAGAGAGGGTCTTTTTATTCATCCCCCATCTTTTGGAAGAATCATCCCTGAGAAGCTTGCCTTGAACCAGGTGAAGACATTGCATTCTAACATGCCTTTTAATGTGTTATTTAAATTTATTTTGCTACTCATATGTTTTCCTCAGAGCTATGTTTTATCTATTATTTGAATACTACATGCTTGTTTGCTGTTAAAAATATGTACTGATATCTCTCAGGTGTCCTGGAAGTAGAATTGCTGAAGGACATGGTATAATCTTTTAAAACAACTGCATAATTTCTACTCCACTATCAACCTGAATTAGACAAATCTATGTAGCAGGTTCACTTTCTGGACACCCCATTAGAATTATGCAGTGGCTGTAGAACCGCTACCTTATGCCTGATTTGAAAATGCTGCTCACCAGCAATAGACCACAACAGAAACCCAGAAGTCAGTGAGAGAACATTTCAGTCCCCTAGGCTAGTCTCCCCTCAAATTCACCACACTATTTGTTTGTTTGCTTTTGGTCATTTATGTCCCATCTAATCGCTGAAGTTTCTAACTACTAATGCAACAAAAGACTTTGAAGGAAAGCTCAGTATTAAACTGCCATGTCGATTAAGGTCAATTCGGCCTTAATCTAGATTGTGGGCCTCTTTCCCACAACATGTCCTTATTAAGTTACCACAGCATAGCTAGAAAGATGGCATTATGTTGAGCGATTATCACATCACCCACGTCATATTGCATTATTGTATTATCGACATGCCTGCTGTGGTGAATGGGTCGACCCATTCTTGTCTTGTATATATTTGGGCATTTCATAAAAATGACACAAATCTAATGCTTCCCTTTGTAATTCATGACTCTAGTATTTACAACCCCCTGACACCATTTTTCTGCGTCAAAGCATGGATATTAGTTTAGCAAGGCTAACCCTTCAGCATCTGACACACTGGGTTTTGTAGTCCACAAAAGCTTATTCCACAATAAATATGTTAGGTTCACATCCACACCATAACCCATGGTTTTCTCCAAAGAATCCTGGGAACTGTAATTCACTCCTCACAGAACTACAATTTCCAGCACCCTTCAGTTCCCAGGATTCCTTGGGGGAAGCTATGCATGTTAAACTTGATTTAAATGATGGTATTGATGTGACCTGAGACTTTTAGGTGCCACAAGATTATTTATTGTTTCGCTGCAACATAGCTACTCCTCTGGAGTGGACAGAAGTTGCTGTTTAAGCTGCTCAGCTATGAGCAAATAAACACAAAGTCCTTGCTGAGATTCCCAGACAGGTCAAACTGAAACAGCACTCTGAACTGCCATCACTTTATGTTTGACAAGACCCATTTAAAGGCAGACTGGCACGTAACAGTTTTAAAAGTTTGCAATTAAAAGGCTGTGTTGGAATACTGTAGACTTGTAAATGTTTGCTATTTTCTTTTTTTCTTTTCACTTTATGGCACCAAACTTGTGCATTCTTCCTTGCCAGTAAATCCCGCAGAATAAAATTATAAAGGAGACTTGCAGCATCTTAAATTTATTATGGTGTATGTTTTCATGGACTAAAGTCCACTTCATCAAATATATGAAGCACTGCCCTAAGTTGGCAAGTACAGTGGTACCTCGGGTTACAGATGCTTCAGGTTACAGACTCCGCTAACCCAGAAATAGTACCTCGGGTTAAGAACTTTGCTTCAGGATGAGAACAGAAATCGCGCAGCGGCGCAGCGGCAGCGGGAGGCCCCATTAGCTAAAGTGGTGCTTCAGGTTAAGAACAGTTTCAGGTTAAAAATGGACCTCCAGAACGAATGAAGTTCTTAACCCGAGGTACCACTGTACATATACAGATGGGTGCCAAGAGAGAAAATATGTAGACCATGAAGTCAGAGGGAAATGAAATGCAAAAAAGAAAAAGAAAAAAGACAATAGATTGTCATTCTAATAAATTCACTATCTAAAGCAGTGGTTCCTAAACTTTTCTGGGGTCACAGTCCCCTTTGAGAATCTGATGCAAGCCTGGATCCCCTCTCCAGAATAATGGACTTAAACACATGCACGCAACATTTTGCATACAATTTATCTTGTTGCATGGAGGTGGGGTGGGGTCAGAAAGTTTTTGTGCATCAGTGAAGACAATACTAAGCTAGGGGGACCAGTGGTCTGGCTCAATACAAGGCAGCTTCCTGTACTCATTCTTTGCAACAACTAATCAGTAAGCTGCAAGCAGTAGCCGGTCCACCCAGCAAATGGTCTATGTGAAAGAAAGACCATATTGGGGCCACTTGGGACAGATTCAGGACCACAGTTCACTGGTAGAGCACCTGCCTTGAATTCAGAAGTTCTAGCCTTAGTGTCTCCAGGTAAAGTTGGGAAAAGCTGTTCCCAGAAATCGTGGAGAGCTGCTAGAAGTCAGAGGAGACGGTGGTGAGCTAGATGGACCAGTATTCTGATGATGCTGTACAAAGCAGTTTCCTATCTTCCTCCCAAGCAGTTACAAGTAGTCTTTCTCAAAATAAAGGGTGGGTGGGTTAGGCATTTCTGATGTTCAGAAATACATTTCAACTCATCTAAAAGATTATCAAAGTAAAATGGAGAAACTGAACACCCACAATCAGTACATCGTATCTTTTGTACAAGAGGGCAAGGGCATTCAAAGAGCGGTTGTCTCCCCAAAACCATCACACGCAAACCTCCTCTCCGTTCTCGCATATATCAGCTTCTCCTCTTTTCAGAAATCAAAGCTGCAACCCTAAGAACTCTTACTAGAGAGGAAGCCCCACTGAGCCCTGTGGAATTTACACCAGAGTAAGCATGTTCGTTTATGGACTGAATCGTAGGGGAAGGGTGAGGGCAGAGATGCGTGATTTTAAAGTACCGGCATTCACATGAAAAACAATGACAGCACCTACAGAGGAGATGCCCCCAAAGTGTAGATACACCATATAAAACAATTTCATTTTAAAAATAAACCCAATCTTCAAATAAATGCCGCTTAGACACAACCATGCCCCATCCCCATGAAAAGAGAACAGAGCTCAAGGAAACGTCCGCTACACTCACGTTGACTTTCATTTTGCTGTTTTCAGCTGGGAGCCTCTACTCGTCCATCATCCAAATCGCACCCTCCAGATAGACTCTCTTATTCCTGTCTCTCTTTTTTTTCTGTTGTCAAAAGGGGGCAAACAATCAAGCTGGTCTGCAGCACGGCAAGGTTTCCTTGCAGACCTTTTGTGCAGCCTCCTTGCATGGGGAAGTAGCTTTCGAGTGAAGCGAGCAGCCCTCGGGGATGAAAGGCGAGGAGCTAATCGCGCAGCAAATTCCCTTCCAGCGCAGCAATTGGCTTGTAGTTATCTCCATGCAAATGAGGACATCCCATGATCTCCGCCACCCCTGAGGATTTTGGTGCCTCTAGTGTCAAGGGGGCTAAAGGAAGGGGGTGAAACAAAAGCCCAAACAGAGAGTGTTCTTGTTCTTAGATCTCCAACACTTTAGAAACAGCACATCGCTGACTATAATGCAAAACATAAAAAATAAAAAAATGTCTGAGCAGGGCAGATTTTGAGGATGTTTTTTCCAGCAGGCTTGCAAGAACCCAGCTGATGTTTCAAGGTTCGGTCTTGGGCTATGGTGGCGGCTTTGAATTATCCCTGCTCACTCCACCGAGACTGCCCTGCCTCAGTGAACCCTCTTCAAACTACAAAAACAAAGGCTTCGTAATGGCATCGCTTTAGAGGCACACACAGAGAAGGAGAATCGCAAAGAACAAAGCACATTAGCCCTACGAAAATGAAATACTTTCACTGGGGCCCGGCTATTCAAATTGACCATCTGGTCTCCTTGGCTAGAATCTGCTGCTTAATCACTTTTTAACATGCACCGGTTCTGTGCAGCGATCCCCCCGCCCACCGCCCCCGGTTCCTTTTACTCATCATCACCCTTTCCCTTTGTCTTTTGAATTAGACCTTCCTCTTTTCAGAGAAACAATATTTCTG
Source organism: Podarcis muralis (assembly GCF_964188315.1). Lineage (NCBI taxonomy): Eukaryota > Metazoa > Chordata > Lepidosauria > Squamata > Lacertidae > Podarcis > Podarcis muralis. The sequence goes on along the minus strand of NC_135659.1, from coordinate 86,391,430 downwards.
AGAATAAAATGCACACACACACTAGCAAATATTCGATTTACGGTGTCAATATGGCACTACCTTTAACTCAAGACAGGCTTAGGGGAACCTCCAGGTTTACAGAAGTACAGTGGTACCTCGGGTTACAGACGCTTCAGGTTACAGACTCCGCTAACCCAGAAATAGTACCTTGGGTTAAGAACTTTGCTTCAGGATGAGAACAGAAATCGGGCAGTGGCGGCGCAGCGGCAGCAGCGGGAGGCCCCATTAGCCAAAGTGATACCTCAGGTCAAAAACAGTTTCAGGTTAAGAACAGACCTCCAGAGCGAATTAAGTTCTTAACCCGAGGTACCACTGTATGCAAAATCTTTCGGGGAGGGGGGCAGAACCCTCAAAGAGGGAAATTCCCTGAAACAGTCCAATGGGGACTCAGCGGCCACAGAAGACTGACCGATCTTGAGATCCCTGCCCCACAGAAAACCCATGTTAGAAGAGAGCATAGTTCACTGGCTGGAACTGTGACCATGAGCACTCCAAACTACAACCACTACAAAGAGAATTTCTTCAACAGTTTTTCTTAGGCCAGTGTACAAGGACAAATGCAGTTGTGTTTATTTCTGCCCTGTTCGTTTCTGAACATATTGACAATAAAATAATAATATAGATTTCCTCATTGCATCCTACCAGACTTACAGTGCAATCCTATATATGTCTACTCAGAGGTAAGCCACTTTCATATGTGTGGGTATTGGAAGGATACAAATTAATTTTATACATGCTTACTCAAAAGTTCCACTGAGTCCAATATAGTTTATTCCCAGGAAAGTGTGCATTGGGTTTCAACCTCACACTTACATGGGAGTAAGTTGCAGTGTAGAACTTACTTCTGAGTAGTTATTAATAGGCTTGACCTTTTACTCTCTTAAATTCCATCACATTGTTCTCTGCTGACCTACCTTTGCAAATCTGCTACGTCCAATATTTCTATCCATAGTTGTTACCAATAACTGTTGCCCCTTCCTATATCATCATCAGCCATCAAAGCTTTCGTTTTGCAAACTTCTGTGTATGTCACAAAATATATATTTCAAGAAAAAGGATCCAAAATAATATTCTTCAGAAGGCACTGGTGGGGAAAAATGAGCAAATGTTCCTGGAAAAAGGGAATTTCTAAGGCCACAGACAATCAGTACAAAGCATGACAGAAGGGACTCAAGTTACAAAGTGAAGTTCGTTCTCATGACAGTCTTTCTGCAAATAACCCACACACAGGAAAAAGACACACAATATTTTCGCTTTGCTTCATCTTCCTGTGGTTCCTATTTTAGACAGATGATAGGAGGAACAGCCTGACTTGTTAGCTGCAGGCGTCTTTTAAAAAACTTTGCCCATCAGGTGCTTGACTTCCAGAATAGGACAACACAACAGTCACATCTTTTAAAAGAGCATTTTTCTTGATAGACGACACTGGAAATGCCACCAGGAGCTGGGGGACATACTGGTTCCACCCCAAAAAATTTATATACAGCACAGTTGCAATCTACACAAGTCTCTTGGTGGAGGTTAGGGGATGGGCAGGAGAAAAATTATACCAACAAAATTACAAGTTTGTCTGCTCTGAGGGAAGTCCCAGAGAGTTCCAATAAAGCAAGGATCACTTAGCGGGTAACTAGAGGGATCAATGGAACGCAGGTGGCGCTGTGGGTTAAAACACAGAGCCTAGGACTTGCCGATCAGAAGGTTGGCGGTTCCAATCCCCGCGACGGGGTGAGCTGCCGTTGCTCGGTCTCTGCTCTTGCCAACCTAGCAGTTCGAAAGCACGTCAAAGTGCAAGTAGATAAATAGGTACCGCTCCGGCGGGAAGGTAAACGGCTTTTCCGTGCGCTGCTCTGGTTCGCCAGAAGCGGCTTAGTCATGCTGGCCTCATGACCCAGAAGCTGTACGCTGGCTCCCTCGGCCAATAAAGCGAGATGAGCACCGCAACCCCAGAGTCCGCCACGACTGGACCTAATGGTCAGGGGTCCCTTTACCTTTTAGAGGGATCAATGTCTCTCCACAACTATTCCACTGGGCCCAAATGAGGACTTGGTAAGACCTCTCTGACTCCAGCTGTGTCAGGAAATTTCTAGGCAACCTCCAATATTCCATTCTCGGCCAAAATGCTTGAGCATGTGACAGCATCTCCACTCTAGGTCTTTCTGTGTGGTTCATCTAGAGCCATTTCAACAGGGCCAGCCAGTGGCGTAGCGTGGGGGGTGCAGGGGGGGCCGGCCGCACCGGGCGCAACATCTGGGGTTAGGGCAAATCCACGGGTTAGGGGGCGCAAATCCACAGGTTAGGGGGCGCAAATCCACGGGTTAGGGGGCACAAATTACTTGCCTTGCCCCGGGTGCTGACAACCCACGCTACGCCGCTGGGGCCAGCCCACCCTTGAGGCAGTCACCTCAGGCAGCAGATTGGGGAACAGTTGGGAGAGGTGGCAGATATGGGTCCATGCTACTCACCACGCCCTTGGCTTGTCACCCACCTCCTTCTTTGCCTGCTGCAGGTGGTGGTGCCTTCAGTGTGGCAGCTTTGATGGGCTTTGGGAAAGGTAGCTTCAGGGGGCAGTGCCATTTTCTGTTTCGCCTCAAGTAGCAAAACATCCTAGGCCAGCTGTGCATTTCAATTTGGTTTCAGGCCCACTTATATGACTGAGACAGCTTTGGTCCCCTTAGTAGGTAGTTTATGCTGGGAGCAAGATGGGGGGGGGGGGGTGTTGCCATGTTGGTCCTCTTACCAGTTTTTAATACCATCAGCCATGGTATACTTCTGGTTCTCATGGCTGGGATGGGACTAAGTGGCACTGGTTTGTGGTAGTTCCAGTCCTTCCTGGAAGAATGGTTTCAGAAGGTCATGCTGGGAGACTCATGTTTGGTGCTTCAGCTATTTGCCCACGGTGTGGGTGGCCAATCGCATACTCTCAGTTGCTGATTTTACAGTTACCACATATCAAATGCAGGAATGAACAGGGATGCTAAAAATTTTTGCTGGAAGTCAATAACAAGGGTAGTAGAAGCACCTCAATGACCTAGCTCCTTTATTCATGGGTTGTAAAAATTACTGAAATAACAAATTACAAGGATTTTGAATACTGTACCAAAAAGCCCTATTTAAGTGCTTAACAACCCAATTCAAATACTCACAAGTAATTCCCATTAAATTCCCTGGGTCTCACTCTGATGTATGAGTGCAAAAGACAGTACCCAATTATTATTTTCTCGCAGCAGGCCTCAGACTACTGCAAAGCAACCTCATTCATATCTGTAGACAAGACAAAGAATGGGTGATCAATCAAGAAAGGCACCCAGCCAATTCCCACATGCGCAATAAAATCCCCACCCCTTCTGGCCAATTCACCTCCAATAGGTTGATGTTTCAAGGTCTGAATCCCATTCAAGATTTCTCTCTTAGTGCATAAGCCACAGCACCAAAATTAGTAAATTGGTACTGAAGTGTGCTGAATTTTTTAATTTTTTTTTTGCAAGATCTATACCTCAAGCAATTGGAAAACAAGTGGTGACCTTGGAATTCTCACTGTCTTATGTGGGATTTATTTTACATTATTGGTTTCCTGGTCCTAGTTCATTTTTTGACAAAGAGCTGTGGGAATACCCTAAATAGTTTATAAAATATGACTTATAATACCCCATATCATATATTCTCCCCCACTGGAAAGCTCTCCCCTTCAAGATTCTTTGGGACAAAATGTATTCCCCCCCAACGAAGCACTTTAATGAGCAATGACCTCAGTCCTTAGGCAGCCCAAAATAAACATTGGGTCACCTCAAATGACACCACCAGGGGAAGCCCCCCCCCATGACATGTCATCAGAGTTGAGTCTGGCCCACTGGTTTCTGCTTGTGCAAGTCACTGTCAACTAGAGCAACTTCGCAAGAAACGTCACTATTTCACAGGTCAAATGAAATGTTTCGTTTACCTTGGACATATATGGTCTAGCTTGTTTGTTTTCAAATGAGTCATCATAATGATCATCCTCAAATAGATGTTCACCATCCTCTGAACTGAAGTCTTGGCTTACCACAGTTGAGGCCTTGTTTCATACACCCACATCATGGTCCTTCACACTTCTTTGTAGGCTAGTAGACTGAGACTGGCCTCAGGTGCTGGCAGATTCTCTTCCCCATAGAGAACCAACTGCTCACTTCCATCTCTGCCTTCCAACTTCCAGCTCCTGCAAGTGGACTTGCTGTTCTTGGGTCCTGCTCTGAACACCTTCTCCATATCACGGCCGAATACTTTGCACGTTGAGCAGGTTTCACAAAAGTATTTTCTTCTTCTTTGGCAATCACTTGTAGCTGAGTAAGATTGTCTTCCATAAACATGGTTTTAGCAATGAGTCCGTGACTGTGGAGGCCAATTCTGGATCCACACGTTCCACAGTAGGGACACAGGTTTTTGGGCAGGAGTTGATCACAGTGAGGGTTTGCCAAGCGTGCCTTCCTCTTAGCTCGCTACGCCCTTTCATCCTGAGTTCGAGCATCTTCAAAGTCCATGACGCATTTGGTAGAGGCTGTTCTCCAAATGGAGCACTTGCAGGCCAGTGTTTCCCAGTTGTTGGTGTTTATACTACATTTTAAAAGATTTGCCTTGAGAGCGTCTTTGAACTTCTTTTGTTGACCACCAGCATTATGCTTACCATTTTTAAGTTCGGAATAGAGTAGTTCCTTTGGAAGACGATCATCAGACATCCGAACATGACCAGACCAACGAAGTTGATGTTGAAGAATCATTGCTTTGACACTGGTGATCTTTGCTTCTTCCAGTACAAAACAGTATCCGTATGGCGGCAGTTGGTACCTCTCCTTACCTGCTCCAGGCACAGAGCAGAGCACCCATGCCTGCTGGCACCTCCCACTAGTGCATGGATGGTATCATTGGACTTACATATGAAACACCACTCATGCCTGAACGTTTTTATTATTTTTACCCTATTCCATTTATATTCCACCTTCTTCTCCAAGCTCAAGGCAGCATACATGGTTCTTGCCTCCTTATTTAATTTGCACAAGCCTGTGCGGGTAGGTTAGGCTGAGAGACAGTGAGTGGCCCAAGGTCACCCAGTGAGCTTCATGGCTGAGTGGGATTTGAACCCTGGTCTCCCAGGGCCTAGCCCAACCCTAATCACTACACCACACTGGCTCTATGTTGGAAATAAAGGGAATGACAGCATAAGGAAGCCAAGGTGTTCCGTCTTGAACGGGTGGGTTTTATTTTAAAGCTTCCAACTCCCCCTTAATCTCATTCTTGGATTTACTTCTCCCCAGGACTCATCCTTGCTTTGTCCCCTTGCTACTGGGCACATCTGGTTAAGCCAGGCTGATAGGAGAGCAAGCAGGAGGAGAGAAAGAGGGACCAGCTGCTGACTTTTCTAATTTATATGCAGGAGATACAGCAAGGATCACACTGGGAGCTGTCACCTGGGGCAGCCTCCTTTCCGCATAAAATACCTAGAATTTAGCAACCATTTCAGACCCCTGTATACTCCTTTTCTCTTCACTCACTTTCTTACCACCATCTATTGTGTACTGTAGGCTATGCCAGTTTGTCCAAGCTTCTCAATACATTGGGTCCTGCTGACACTTGAGAAAAGCTTTTAACATAATTAAGATTTCAACGGATGCCATCTGCTTATTTGAATGGCAGGCACCATCATATCCCAGTAAGAAATACATTGTGTATCTGAGGAAACAGCTGTATAGGAGACTTAGTTCATTATTTATTGTGCTTCCCTTTATATGCCTATCCTAGAAAGAAATTATCTTATTTTGTGTCGCAATGTAGTGGGTGGACAATTCAGGACATAATGATCTGTCTGCTGTCTGATGAACACAAGTATATATCCTATTAAGTTGCATTATTTGCAATTGCAACAAAGAAAATCCAAGTGAGAATTCTGAACCCAATGTCAGTGGCCTACAAAGGTGACTTGTTATTTGGAGAAAGCTAAAATGAACAGCAACCCTAAGAAGTCTTGAGGTTGATTTTGCCAAGTCGAGGCAATGCAACTGAAAGTTATCAAAAATGAATCTCCGGATGAAAACAATATTACAATAAAAAACCCTTTTATACACTGCTAGGCGTATAATCAGTAGCTTAATGAAAATGCTGCTCTCCTTTTAAACTGGACATGCTGGCTGGCATTTTCCTAGAGAAAATGAATCTTAGTAATCTAAAAGTTGGGATCCAAGACTGCTTTGAAATTGAGAACTATCAAGGAAGACATCTAAAACAGAGCACAAGCTAAATGAGATGTGTAAAAAGCAACATGGGTTTTGGTTTTTTGTATTGTTTATGCAGTGCAACAAAGGTTTCACTTCTTCTTAGGAGTAAAACTATTTTGGTGCTTTAAAGAAGTTAGCCAAAAGAGCCTAAAAAGCAAAACTTGAGAAGGCTAAGAAGCTGAACGCTAGAGTAGCATATGCAGCACTTCACTGTCTATTTAAACGGTTATAATGTAACACACAGCATTATAAATGAGAAAATGAGCCAATGTCACTTACCATGTGTTCCTTAGACATGTATTACAAAAGATATATATTTAATTCAATCTGTGGTTAAGCAGGAATGTCTCTGGCCAATCTCTGATAGGCATTAATAACAACTAAGTAACATCTCATCTCCCATGCTATTCTCATAAAGGTTTCATGTGGAAATTAGCTCTAAACTTCACAAGTGTGTATGGAGAAGAGATTGTCATAACGAAGGAACTAATAATGGGGAAAATATTACCATCAGGGACTTCTTAGGGATCACTCCCAGACTGTTTGATATGTCCTTTAGAGACCCAACAAAAACTGGACTATGACACTACAAAACTTTACCTAACAAATGTATCTGGATCCAAGAACATCATACGAACCTGCTGGACAGACCAATGGTCCCAGGAAACCCAGATCTCGAACAAGAATAGGCTTAAATAGGCTCATAGGTGAATTCTCAGCATACTGTAGGAGAGAGCAACTTGCAATAAACTATCAGAAAACCAAAATTATGGTTTTTGCAAGGAAACACAGACAGTACAGCTGGAGGATGGATAACCAGACAATTGAACAAGTCAAAGCCTTCAAATATCTGGGTATCGTTTTCCAGTCGACCGGGTCCTGGGATGTCCATCAAAAATGTGCCAAAGAAAAAGCAGCTCAAAGTATCAAGATGCTGTCCCGCTTCTTCTACACGAAGGGGGGCAGATACATCCCAGCAGCCCTTGAAGTTTTTCAAGCAAAACCTCTGGCGCAGTTACTGTACGGGGCGCAAATCTGGACGGGGAACCACTGCTCCAGTCTTGAAACTGTCCAGTCTAAATTTCTAAGGCAGATATTCGGCGTCCCCTCCTGTGTTCCAAACGCAGCATTACGACTCGAGGCCTGCCTTCCATCTGTGGAAACTCGGACCTGGCAGAGAACATTCAACTATTGGCTTCGTCTTAATCTGAATCCACCTGGTCTACTGCCTCTAGTAAAGCAAGACCCTCACAAAAGCAAGTGGTTCAAAACTGTGCATCAAAAACTCCTTACATGCGGTCTGCATTCACAGTCCCTACTATCAATGGGCCTCATTAAAGCAAAGAGTCTAATAGGCCAGCGCCTGAAAGACATTGAACGACAAAACAACCTGACTATCTTAAAGAAACTGTGCCCATGGTATACCTACTTTCCCCCTTCTCATTTTGACTCTCCAGCTTCATATTTGTCTAAACCAACCATCCCAAAATACAGACGTGCCTTTACATTGGCTAGATGGGATGTTCTTCCCTCTGCTGTACTCGAAGGTCGTTACCAAAAGACTCCATTTGAAAAACGACTCTGCCCATGTGGAGATGGTAACACGGAAACAGTGTCCCACGTCCTTCTTTCTTGCCCCCTTTACAAAGACCTAAGGAATGAGATTATTACTCCACTCATTCTCTCCAACCCCGGCCGTTCACCAGACATTACACTGTATTTTCTATTATCTGATACGGATAGTCAGATAACAGAGAAGGTCGCGAGGTACATCGAGAGAGCTGCGAAATTGAGGGCCACCATCTGAGTGACAGACTTGTTCATCCGACGGACCTCTTTTTGCCTGTTCTTTTCTTCCTTTTATCCCTATTTTCACTTTTAACTCCTGTACAGCTGTGGCCTGTTGGCTTTGCTAATAAAGTTTTGATTTGATTTGATTTGATTTGAAACCCAGATCCTTTTCTCACAGTGGCCAACCAGATGCCACACTTCCCTCTCCTGCAGTCTTCCACAACTAGTACTCAGATGAATATTGTGCCCAAAACCATGGAGGCAAAGCACAGCCATCATTGTCACTGATAGCCTTTACCCCCATGAGTTTGTCTAATCCTCTTTTAAAGCCAGTACACTAGTACACACGAATTCCATATTCTGACTATGCACTGTGTGAAAGTTCTGATGTAACTTTAAACAGATTGGCTAAATGAATGTTCCAGTGATTTCTAGGTACATAGAGCTCTATGCTTTAGAAGAACTGATCACAGAGGTGACCAAAAGAGGGATTACAATTCTACAGTAAATAGCTCTCAGGACATAGTGGCTTTATAGTAATATATGGTGTGACCATACTTGGAAGACAAGTGTCTAGTTCTGGGTGTCGCACCTCAAAAATGACCCTTCCAAGGGGCTGGAGCATCATATCTATGAGGAAATGTTAGTTTGAAGCTTTTCAGTTAGAAAAATGTTAAAGGCACATAATAGAGGTCTGTTCAAATTATGCATGGTGTGGACAAAGTTAATATAGAGGTTTCCTCCCTCTTATTTGAAGCTAAGGCTATCTAATTAAGCTTAATGGTGAGAAATTGAGGACAACAAAATAAATATTTGTTTTCACAGTACATAGTTAAAACACAGAATTCATTACAAGATTCAGTGATTTCCACCAAACTAGGTGGCTTCAAAAGTAGGGTAATAGCTAATTATGAGAAAAATTAGATACACCTTTATAAGAATGAGTTTAATAAGAGAAGTTTTAAGTATCTACATCATCTACAAATAAGAAAAAAAGGCCACAAGAGAACTGGAAAAAAGCACACACAACATACAGCAATACATGTACATCAAATGAAATAGAGCGAAGAGAGTTAAGGGGTTTAAAAAAACAGGAGGCCAAGTTTTGCTACCGAACATGGGCAAACCTGTCCTGCCAAACATGTACAATTAGGTGAAGAAAAATATTTTCAGCTGTTTTCAACTATGGACCCAACTTTAAAAACTGTCCTTTCAGTAGGGATTGATGTTATTTCTAGAGCAGAGAACTCAATCCAAATACATAAATTCAGAAATGGTAAAAGCAAAATTTTTAAAAAGAAAACAGGCATAAAATTCAGACAACTTTTTCGCAGTTGCAGCTTCAGTCCGTGGTTGACCTTCGGTACCAAAATCGAGCTCTATAGTCATCACTGCAAGTCATGAAGCCAGGGTTGGTAGGAGAGTGGACAATGCAACGAACTATACTGTTATGCCCCAAGGAAAGAAGATTCCTTCGTTCAGCTGTTCGTGAATCCCAGCAGCAGAGGCTAATGGTCCTTTCATCAGGAAGCAGCACATAGTCTTCTGTGTGGTTGAAGACAGCTTGTGTCCTATGAACTTGGCGTCCACTCAAACCAGCTCCTGCAGGTATTGCAACATAAATATTCAGTATCAAAATAAATATTAAAGGAAGACGGCAGATCCTGCTATCCAAATGCTCATCATACCAAAATTCACTTATTCAAACACGAGAAACTAGCATCCAAACCTCGCTATGTACACCACAGATTCAGATGTTTGTGTAATACTGTAAACATATAGCAGCCTTAAACAAGCCTTACTCTTGTTTTGCTGGTCTGTGGCAGCCATTTCGCTAGAAACCATAGGAGGAAAAGGCGAAAGGCGGCCATATCGGACAAATAATGGAGCAATTTATCCTTCCTTGTTTGCCTTTTGCAGAGGGTTTTCCTTTTTTTTTCATAATTTGGAGGTTAAAATTCCTTGATTGGGCATGCATTAGAAACTTTCCCATAGGAAATCAATAGAAAGTGTTGACTTGCTATGCAAACACTTGCCTAACAAATTATTTCCTGAGAATGCATTGTGTTCGGATAGCAGGACCTGTGTATAATGTATATTTGACTGGCAATGGGTGAAATGAACATCAGCAAATATCAGAAAAAAGACAATAAAATAATCAAATATTCCTCTAAGAATCAACAGAATATTTATTAGTAAATTCAGCAAGAGGCTTCATAAAATAAACATCCTTTGCTTGCCTTTAGAAAAGCCTGCACAAAGTGACACAGATCTTTTGAGTCTTCCACAGCTCTAGTTCCACATAGAAAAGTACTCTATTCCCAATTAATGGGAGTAGGATAATTAGGGCTGACTCAAAAGTAGGGGAATACACCTAAAAGGATTAGGCCATTTAGGAGTTCAAAACTTTGAATTGTAGCTGGAAGCTATAAGGCAGCACAGTTGATTAGTGCCCATGTTTCCCCTATTCTATTTGTAACAGAAAACAATTTGCAACATTTTGCACAACTGAAGCTTCTGAATGCTCTTAAAAGAGCTACCCATGTAGAGCGCATTGCAGTAATCAAACATGGAGGCTGAAGAAAAAAGATTGATGGTTGCTAAGGAAACAGTTGACAGAGCAGATGATGCCAAGTGGCAGCATACTCTCTGGGCCTCAACTGATACCTGATTATCTCTTTCCAGAAGGGTTACTGAGTTAATCTGTTGTAGCAGAAGTGAAGTCTTGTGGCATATTAAAGACGAACAAATCAATATGGCATATTCTTATTATTATTTTGCCTACGAAAGCTTATGCCACAAGATTCGTTTGTTTTATGTATAACTCTTCTCAGACTTTCCATTGATTATTAAAGAGGGATAGATCACATCCATCAATAGACACTTCCCTCCTTCCCAAAACTCAGGGAATATTAGCCACTAGCCCTCAAGCTTGTCTGGATTCAGTTTTCAGAGTATGTGTTCTCTTCCAATTAACCAAAGACACAATAACCATTACTGAGGCCACTCAATTAAGTGAGTAAGAAAAAATAGAAGGGTCCCACCATCCTCATTCCAAGAGTTATGTATGATCTTGTTAATGGCCTCTTTTGTTGGCATTTGTCTGTCTTGGAAGACAATGGAGTGCACATCGGGGATGAAGTCAAACTGCTGTGTTAGCAGCACTCAAATGACCTCCCTGGGGCAAAAGCCTGGGCATTGTGTATGGAGGTTTTGAGCTGGCCAGATGACAATACCCCTCTCTTGGTCTTGCTGATAGGCCAAAGGTAAACAGAGCAATACATTTGGCATCAACTTGGCTGCAGAAGTTGCCGGGAGGCATACAAGGCACCATCCAACCATCTTAGAGACTCCACTCTGATTTGTGTAGGGTTTACACATTAGACTTATTTTATCCCAATGATATTCCACAAGGGTGAAGAGGGTCAGGATCACAGTTTTCTTTCTCCTATAGGAGCTATCTTCCTAGGTTGATGAGTCCCAACAGCCTCTTACAAGTACAGTATTAAACAATTGCAGAGATAGAATGGAATGGTGGCACTCTACAAGCCAGCTTCTACAGTGTTATCACAAACTTGCCTATCCGCAATCTCAAAATTTACAACCACAAACAAATCGAACCAGGCCGAACCACTACATTTACAAAGCCCCAAAGGGAACAAGATTTTATTATCTGTAATCTCAAAGGTAAATGAGATATCTAATAGGAACAACTCTGGTGTTACTTCCTTGCCCATGTTAAGAAATGATTGGCTACCAGGGCTATTATGGGAGTCTTTGTCCTGAGCCCATGCTGAAAGCCAGACAGAACAGAGTTTAAGAAAACTGTTTCTTATTCATCCCAGAAAGTAGACAGTAATGGTGCAATTGTCAATTCAATCACCTTCCCAGTTTAAAGGCAAAAATGTAGGAATAGCCAGTACCTGTCAGGATTGGCACATCAAGAAAGATTTTTTAAGCGAACCTATGGTCATCTCGTTGAAAGAAGCTGTAATTTTCCTCAAGTGCAATGAGGTTTAAAATAACTTTTTTAAAAAAATCTGATCCAGCTCAACCACCTTTAACAGAAGCTTCACATCAGCCTATTCCATGCAGTTTTCAGCAAGTATGCTGAGCAAGGGCTTAGATTATATGAAGTTCACAGAATATCATGAAAGAGGAATAAACTGGCCGAAAGTAATCCGAGCATTTGCGGCAAGAGGTTGCCAATGATGATTCCAGTTGAGCTTCTGCTCTGTGGCACCATTACAGGTTCAATTTTATATTTAGCATGCCACAGCAGTCTGTACATGTTTCCTTCTCTGGGTGGGATAATCCATGTCAGGACCTCTCACACCAACTTGAACAACTCTGTGAGAAGTTGCAGTACAGCAATAGCAGAGGAAAGTATTCTTTGGCACCACTACTGCATAAAACTTCTCTCTGATTATGGCTGCACATCTTTTGCCAACTGTGCTTATCGGTGCCTTATACCAGAGAGGTCAATAGGTCAACCCGTCATTCCAGAAAGCAATAAGGTAACTAACTGCAGCTATAGATGACCACCAATAAATCCTCCTAGAAAGAATTCTAAAAACCAACAGGATGCATCAGTATCTGATAGGCACATCTTAATGGTTTTTCACCTGTGTCATTACTAGGTAATGATTTATCCACAACCAAACCCAATAAATCTGAGAAGTTTAGACTAGAACAGCAGCTACTGCATTGACTTCACTATGATCACTGAAAGGATATGAGGCGAAATTAGGGCTAAATTACTGGTTAAATTACTTTATAAGGAAGTTTTAGCCTTCTTTATTACTTTATTAGGAACCAATTCTTGCCCAATTAAACATTTGAATAGTTTACATTAAACAATACTTTCATGGTGTAATCCTACGGCCCCTGTAATACCGACCTCTCTTGTCATGTGGCTAGAGGTAATCTCTGGACAGAGCTGGAGTTTCCAAGCATCATGGCTGCTCCACTGGCTGACTAGGAGCATGCTGGGGCAGTTGAGGGCACACAGGATCCCAAGGCTCCCTCATTTCCCCAAAATATCTCAAAAAAGAGCCAGAAACTACACCAGCCTGAGACCTTGCATAATTTCTTCCCATTGGAGGAAATGGAAGGGAATCAAGAACAGTCACAATTTCCTCCCACTGCAAGCAGTCACAGCTTGGAAATTGCATTAAGTATGGTGCAGATTTCTCCTTCACCTTTTCTAGTAAAATTTCTCTGTTAGTATAATGACACATTATATATACTGTAACTTTCTTAAAAATAATAATAATAGAAGTATACTAGTCTCCCCATCTAAAAAAAGTAAAGAACTTTGTTAGTCAAATCTCAGCTATAGAATGTAGGGCAAGGTTTGAGAACAAGATTACACTAGCAATTCTCAAAATTCAATGTGAAACTGAAAAATTAAAAGAAAGCTGGAGGGATAATTGTTACACACTTGGAAAGAAAGCTTAAAACCAACACTAGCGGCATATACACACACATCTAAGGAAAATATATATTTTACTTTCGGGGGTGCAGGCTGAGTCCAGCTTCTCTCACCTCCGTCTTTCCACTACAAAGATATACTTTGCTTTCAAGCTGATTGCTAATTAAGCTTCACTTTTGGTCCTCATCCTGCACTTTCGGATAAATTTGTCTTTTTTAACTATTGAAAACACTGCTTGAAGGTTTATACATACATAAGTTACTTTGGCATCTTATCAAACCTCCCCCCCCCCCCAAAGTTGAAAAACTGCTCTCGAGAGAAGAGGTGGATTTGCAAAGTCACAGGTTCTAGCCAATCAGCACTGTATAAACCACCTTTTCCTACAAATTGACAGACCTGGATTTCCCTGAACTCAATACTGGAAAGATTGTATATCTGACCAAAATGTGCCAAGTGACATTTCATAGCAGCCCAACCACAGTGAAGAGACCAAGGAGCAGGTATGTAAGAGTAAATGTTAGAAGGAGGAGATTTCAGCAGGGAACAGAAAAAATGCCAAAAGATTGATCCCTTAGCTAGTTAAATGCTCCAAAAGGTTCTGTTAGCAAAAGAAAATATGGTGCTTGAATGTTCAAAGCACAAGAGAAGTTTAATTACAATAAAAATATTTTGTTTTTACAAAGGCTTTTCCATCGAAGAAAATTGCATTAATGTAGATTAGGGATGTCGAACAGGTCTATCGCGATCTACTGGTAGATCCCCATGAGGTTTTGGTAGATTGCGGTCGATCTCTGGCTCCCTTTCCTTAACGTTGCTAAAACTGACTCCTGCCACGCCCCATGCCCCATTGTTGTATGATCTCTGGAAGGGAAGACGAAGCTTTCTCTGTGCTGCTGTTTTGATCCACAGCAATCTTTTTGTGAGTGACTTTATCCCTTTGTCCCTTGCCTTCAAGACCCCCCAAATGGAACTCCCCCCCAATCTTTCCTTCTCCCTAAAAAAAGTTCAACAACTTTGAGCTGAACCCCCCCCAAAACAGTGTTCCCTTCCCCAGAAAAGCTCAACAACTTTGAGCTGAACCCCACAAAAACGGAGGTAGATCACTGCCAGTTTTTAATTCTGAAAGTATATTGCAGTCTCTTGAGAGTTGGCCACCCCTGATGTAGATGATATTTGAGTGTCTTATGCCTCCTATGACAATTGCATTTTGCAATGGTCACCATCAAAATTGGGCAAGAAAAAAGGTACCAGTTTGGTAATCCCTGCTCTAGGTAAATGTACCACATTTGGGTTGGATCCAATCAAGTCAACCTCAGGGCAGATTCAATGAAGTCAATAGACATGATTACCTGATGTCCACCAATTTCAATGGGTCTACCTCTGAACATGACTTGAAACAGACACATCAGACATCAGTTACAATGATTTCACTGGGTGTGCTTTGAGTTCAAGTTAGTTGGCCACTACCCTCTGGATCCCATCTAAGGAATATTCCACATTTTTCTTTACAACTTTTCAAAGAGGGTTAGACTAAGAAAGCAATTCTCCCAGAAATCTTCATTGTTGAGTGGCAATTTGAACTCAAGTCCTGCCAACTGAGTACCATTTATATCACACTATTCTGGAATTTAGATTAAGGAACATTTTATAGCTCAAGGACGACATTCCCTTGAGGGCAAAAGGCTGGGAGCCACAAGTTAGTGGTAGATGGAACCAGATGGAACCAGAGGCAAAAGTGGGCAGGTTGAAGGATGTGACACTTATCTTTGTATAGTAAAATATATCCCAGACACACAGCTGTCAGAGGTTTCTACACACCCACCCACCCCTACCTCTCCATACAGATTATGAAGATGCAATATCACAGTTCAAAGACTCTTTCCAGTCAGACAAAAGCCAAGAAGGGTGCAGTTGAAGGTTATGGCCTAAGAAGAGTTCCCTAGAGTGGCCAGGAGGACAACATTCAGCCCCCAGGTCTGAGGTTCCACACTCCTGTTTAAATTAAGCCTTCAGGCATTTCAATAATATTTTATTGTTTAAAGTTTAACATTATGTAAGAAATAAGATTTTCAGGTGAATACAAACATGTTGCGCTTTCTACTGTTTATAAAGAGGTCGCTCCCAGCACTATCCAATCACTTACTATACCGCTATAAGCTACATACGTAATTGCGACAGACTTCCACACTATCAGAAGTACTGCACTTTCTCTACATGTAAATCCTGCTGTGTTCTGCCAACACATATCTATGGTGGCACAGCATTCATTCATTATTACTTGTCCATTCATTTTTTTATTAAAAAAACCTCATAAAAAAAACCTTACCATTACGGTGTCATGCTTTTTTCATTTAAAAGAACTAGCTGGAAAGGAGTTTTGTACTAATTAACAAGATAAAATAACCACCCCCTCAAGAAAAACAAATGAGATCATAAAATGGTACCCATCATTAAAGCCAATGTGTGCTGAATTGCAACTGGGTCACAGCCCACATAAACCCCTAGCTTTTAAATAAAAAGATGGAAGAATGGCATGAAAGGAAACCTCTTTGCAGAGATTGTCTTTGTGGTCTGAGAAAAGATGCAAAAACCGCAGGGAAAATAACTGGTTTGGATGACTGAGTGAATGCCCACTACAGGAAAGTAAAATGAAGCATGTAAACTTCACACTCAATGCCTAGTGTAGAGGCATCCTAGAGGTTAAGGGAAGCACTACTTTCACAGCAACAATCCAAGCTAGATAGGAATTTGAAGGCTGGCATCAGCAGAAAACTGTGGTTTTGAATATTCATTTCTAAAGACCATAACGTGAAAATTAGTTAGAATGGGTATGTTTCTCAAGGCAACTCTAAGCAAAATTGCTAACGGAGCAATGAGCCAGTCTGGGCTGGCTCTGTAGTTTCAGAGTTGACTGGATTCCAGAATACTCTGCTCTGTTGATGACCTTGCTAACTAATGGAACAGGAGGTGGATGTCAGCCTCTAAAACAGTTGCTTCCAAGGGTCATCTTTACTACTTCGTTGGCACAAGTCACAACTTTACAAAGGGCTCAAAGGAGATGAAGTGAAGTGCAAGATGATTAAGAGTGTTAGATGGTATTTTACTTGCAACAAAGCTGACAGATCTTGCTACAGAAGATCTGCTAAAGCCTGTGGCAAGTAATCCCCCCCCCCCGCTTGCCATAATACCTACAGAGTATCATCCAAAGCTATTTCTGGTGATGAGGGAACATGGGCTGCCTCTACTTCAAGAAAGATATATCTAGTGTCTGTTTTGAAGACTGAGTATCTAATACACAAATATAAGAGTCTTCAGGGATGTAAAGGCCTTATGACTTGTCCAACAAAACTGGGAGAAGCTGGGTTTCCTTGCTGTGCAGTATTTTTCTTCCATTTAGATAGGGCAGTGTCTGCCATTGTTTTGTTCCTATTTAAACGGTGGGCGGGAGTACGTTGGACCTAGCTTTGATACACTTCTAACCTTTCCTTTTGGAAAAGTTACTGAGAGTATTTGCTCTACAGCTTCAGGCATACCTGGATATCAAGTGTTTTGAGGCTGGCCTTGTGAGCCTGAAGATTTTTACCTGAAAACTGGGAAAGGTAGGTTGAGTTTTGAGGTGTTTCTGTTTTTAATCAGATCAAGACCTAGCAACTGTCACGTATTCATAACCTTGAGGCTAGACTACTGTGATGCGCTCTATGTGGGACTGCCCTTAATGTATGCCTGGAAGAGTCAAATATTTCACAGTAAATTTGTTTAGATGAGCTCTCATTGCCAGGGTTAAGCATGAGCAGGGCACTTTTTATTATTTTTAGTTTCAAATTTATTTTGTTGTACTGGGGCAGGGTAGAAATGGAAATTAATCTAATTATGGCAGGACTGGTTAAATACTATTCATAGTTACACAGGTCTGACTCACCCCAAGAAAGAGAGTTCTTTCTTTCTAACGTCCAGATTCCTAAAATTTCAGATGAGGAAAAGAATAGGTTGAACCAACTAGTTGCAGTAAAGAAAGCAAGAGAGACCATTAGTCAACTTATGAGTAGCAAGACTGGTATCAGGATATTACAAAAGATTTGCTGGGATCTTAGCAGACACTGAAGTATCTTTAATCCAAACAGCTGTCTCTGTCTTGAAAAGTGCCACTAAAGAAACTTTACCTCCAAGAGGGTAAGGACTTGTTTACGATCTATTATCACATATATTAAAGAGATCTCAATTCTCCAAGTGATGGTATTTATGTAGCCAAAATGGTATCACATACACAAGCAGGAGATTATCAGCAGGCTCAAAAAACTTCAAAGTTTGAAGAGTACAAAAACTTTAAATCCTAGGCGGGGACCTCCCCCTCAAAAACACCCAGTCCAATGCTAAAATATTTTATTGCAGATCCCACCTGTACCACATTTTCTCTGTCTTCTAAATCTCAGCTATCCACCTTTATTTCCACGTTGGCAGAAAAGGAATCTGTTCAAACCTAAAATACATTATTTATGATTTTTTAAAAAAATTATTCCCAGTTGGAAATGGGAAAAAAAAGTTATATCTGAAAGATTATTCATCTTGTCTTTTAGGGCAGTGTTTCCCAACCTTGGGCCTCCAGCTGTTTTTGGACTACAACTCCCATCATCCCTAGCTAGCAAGATCAGTGGTCAGGGATGATGGGAATTGTAGTTCAAAAACAGCTGGAGGCCCAAGGTTGGGAAACACTGTTTTAGGGATGGAGTAAAAGTTTTCAAATGAAATGAGTAGAACCCCCCCCCCTTCCTTGGGATTTAGGTTGAGCTCTATCTTTGACATCACCACAAATATTTAATGATAAATCTGTCTCTACAATTTTGGTGGATGGAAGTTAATGGAAGCCATATATTAGATAGTTCTACGTGAAAAGGATACTTCAGTTTTATTGTCACAGATGTTTTTGTAGGGATATCGTGGAGTGGGGAGTGTGCTCCCTCCGGACCCCACTCCCCACTCCACGATATCCCTACAGTTTTAACTGTATTTATGGAAACACGAGGATTGCAGGAACAGACCAGAATTTGCAATGTCAGAGATGTCATATCAGAGATGACTTGCAGTTTCAAAATACTGCATTTTTATAAAATGAACCCTCTATTTTATCGAGTCCTTCATGATCATACTGTTATCGACGTAGTACCCATTTCCAAAAATGATCAGAGGCCTCCAAGAAGCTTTCCAACATGGCGCAGAAGCATTTCCCTATCTCTTTTCCATGACTGGTATTCTAATGTTTACTAGTTCTGGACTTCCAAGTTTCTATTTAGCTATTGCAGCAAATAATAATTGATAAACCTAAGCTTCATGCATTTGTCCTTTTGAAACTATCTTAGTACCACCATGTCTTGTGGTAGCCGATTCCTGAAGCTAATACCACTTTGGTGATACTGCCAGCATGAATTAGGTGTGGTAATCCACACACTTTTGTTGCTGGTGCTGGTGGTGTTCATGAAAGGTGGATGTGATATCCCTTTAAAATAATTATCACAGGCAACGAGAAGAATATAATAAACTAAACATCGGAGATACAATTTACAAGTCTCCTTTTAAGTTGACAGTCCTCCTTTTTGTGGAGTACTCTTTAAAATATAATATAATTGGGAGCAGAATTAAACTACGTCTGTTGTAGTACATGGGCTATTGCTAACATATAGTTAAAAAACCCCCCCCACCAAAAATGGTTATCACCTACTACTGGGCAGGGCAAAACAAATTGGGGTAGTTTAAAAGGTTAGAAACTGGACATGAGTCACTGTTATTAAGAAAGAAAAATACTGAAGAAAAACCGTTTTCTCCTAGAAGTATAGGAGGCCGTGAAGTATATTAATATTTATCATAAAACATGTTGGGTAGGAGAAGAGATTTCATGCCCGAACTTAATGGCAGAACTGAGAGAATAACAGACCAGCAACCCAGCTCTAGACAATGACTTAAACTTTAACATAGCAGTGAAACAGTCAACTAAATTGGTTGCAATCTCCAAAACAGAAAACAGAGAATTAGTATTACAAGGCTTTGGTACATCTGTCTTTTTCTTTCTCTCTCTTACAAAAACTACACTGACACACAACACACTTGATGCAATCTTAAAGAAGGGGTGGCTAACGTATGGCCTTCCAGATGGTGCTGGACTGCAACTCTAGGTCATGCTGCCTGAGGCTGATGGGAGTTGGAGTCCAACATTGGGAAGCCACAAGTTAGTACCCTTGTCTTAAATGCCAAACTCTTACTCCAGTATAACGTAGCAAGCCTTTAGTTCTCAGTATCTATACAAACTATTTATGTTCATTAGCTGGTAAACCAATTTTGAGACAAGTATTCTCAAGAGCCTTTAAATTACTGACACTTATCTACTTCCTGGATTGCCTATAAGCAAATTAATTTCAATGCTTTTAATAGGGATAGAAATGTGAAAATATACCACCCAGAATTTAATGTGAAATTATCCATGGTAAAAGTTATTGCAAAGCCTGACATTTTGATATATAGAAACATATTTGAAGTCCCATGCATTAGATTCTAATAAATGATGCCTATGTAGAAAAAATATTTATTCCAAAAATCTCAAAGACACCAATAACATAAAATGACTGAAAGCATTATTAAAACATGTGCCATTCCCATGAACCAAAACAGCTGTTGCTCACAGCATACAAGAGCAACAGAAAATCATCTCTCAGAAAGAAACCCAGTAGTGCACTAGTTGGATTGGTAGAGTCCATCTAGTGAGAAAATAACCAACCACAAACGTTAAATCAAGGTAATGCACTGCTTTCCAACTACGGCTGAGGATGCATACTATGCCCCCCCCCCCCAGTGCCCTTGTTTCTTTGTAAAGGAAGAAAGTACATACATTATTTAAGACTGGAGAAAGAGCCCTGCTAGATCAGGCCATCTAGTACAGTGTTCTGTTCTCACTGTGGCCAACCAGACGCCCATGGGAAGCCTGCAAACAAGACCCTAGTGCAACAGCTCTCTCCTCACTTGCGATTCCAGCAATTGACATTCAGAGGCAGAGTGTCTCTGACAGTGGAGGTATGCCAAGACTTGACTGCACCCTGCTGGTTTAGCATGTTAGAAACTTGGAAATTTGTATAACAAAATATGCCTCTACAGAAAAGGAGCACTTCCAGAGAAGTTAATTCATACAATTTCCTGATTTCTGAGGGAGCTGTTACTGCAGTAGCATCTCACACTGGAAGTATTAGAGAAAGCATTGAGCAGAAAATTGCAAGCTTACATGTTGATGTAGTTTGTTTCCAGCTCAGCAAGATAGAAAAAAGAAGCAACATCATTTGTATATCAAGCAGTATTAGTAGGAAACGAATCAATGTGTGAACCCCAAGGATTTCTCCTAAATAAACCCCTGTGATTTAAAGTAAGAGTTGTGCAAACACACAAGTATGATTTTGGACATGACTGCAGAGCTTATCTGATTTTTCTCCTAGGTCATTATGACCAATATTCCTTATGACCAATATTTTTTAAAATTTCAAGGGAAATGTCTGGATTTAAATGCCACTGTTGCAGACTTTGTACAGAACTTTCAATTTACATTTTTCCTCATGATACACCCAGGAAGGCCATTACATTTAACTAGATGTAATGGAGAATGGGATCATGGCTAAGAGTACGTGAGAGAAATATATACATATCTATTATATTGGTCAACATCTACTCACCTGTATATTTGACTAGTGTTCTCCCTGTAGAGATCTCCCACAGTTTAGCTACAGAGTCTTTTCCACTAGACAGAATATACTTTGAATTCTTGGAGAAAATGGCAGAACAGACTTCAGCCCCATCGTGCGCTTTTTCAAAAGTAGTGATACAACGATTTGAAACGCCATCCCACAATTTGATGCATCCGTCTTTGCTGCCCGTTACATACATGTTAGCACTTGCATTGTAATTAACTGAGCATATGGCATCAGTGTGCTGATCTTGAGGATTGCAAGATACAAAGCACTGGAAAGTATTGACATCATACAGTCGCAGGGTAGGATGCTGGGTACCGACAAGAATGAAGTCTCCAGAAGGATGGAAAGAGATAGAACGCAGCATTTCTGCTTCCTGTTTAGTTGGAAAATAGGAAGTTAACATTAAAAGGCATCTTCCCAGTGCACTGATCCACCTAAACACCAAACTTGTGTTGGCTACTGTATAAAATATACAACAACATTGCTATTTAAAGAAGCCAGGCAGGACTCATGGCACAGCAGAACAGATTTTTCTAAACAAAGTGTGGGAAAGCAGGTCCTCATAAAAGAGGTGAGATTATTATTTATCAGGAAAAAGGTTCTGAAGGGAGTTGTGTCCGAGTCACACCATTTCAAGATCAGTATCACCTACTTTGTAGATTCCCAGAGACCACTCTCATTTTCCTTTAAGTTGGATTCATGCTCTGAATCAATTGGTAAAACTAAGCTACTGTTAGGGAAGAGAAGTATTTAGTTATGCTTAAAGAAGTCACAAACTACTTCAGATCTACTGTAATCTACCCTATGCATTTCGCCCCTTCTCTAGCAGATTGGATGATCATGGTGTTCCATGTTAATTTCTTCTTGAGAGATTGGACAGAGGAGCCACTTAAACCTTCCCCTAGGAATTTTCTAGCTATATTGCCCTTCCCAAGGGGGGAAATATAGGGGAAATAACCCTAAAAACAACTTGTGGTGTTGGTGGCAATTTTATTTATTTGCTACAATTATTTACATCGTACCTTGCAGAATACAAATCCTTCTCAGGCATTTGACATTTAAAATCACACATTATCCCCATATAAAATGTTTTTGAAAGGGGGGGGGGAATTAAGCAGTCCTGTATTCTACTTCTCTGTTCTTCCACTCAACTGCAGCAGCTGATACTGATTTTCAGTTTTTAAAAAGCCAGGGGAAGAATGAAAGAAAACCATTTCATAGCTAGTTTGGCCCCTCAATTAAAGTTAGGAGGAGTCTGAATGGCAATGTCCAAAGTATGTTTTACCAGGATGGTCTTAATCCTAAGAACACTTGTACACACCATTTAATAACATCAACAAGGCTTCAAAAGTCATGCTTTTCTAGTTATTTTTGTTATTCCTTATAAAGTTTTGATTTAAGTGTCTAACCTGGATATATTTGAAGGCTCTTTTGGCAGATGGTTTTGAGTAGTCAAACAATTTAAGTGTGTAATCCCTTGAACCAGAGGCAAGGATTTGTTCTGTTGGATGGAAAGCTAAACATGTCACCTCATCCACGTGATCATAGAGAGTTCTAATAACAGGGTGGTTCTCCATGTTCTGCTGAGCTGTTTCATTCATCATGACCTGAAGAATACATTGCAAAACACAGCACAGTAAGCACAGAATTTTCGCTGCAGGCATAAAGACACAAATGCTGTCTATTGCACATCTGATGGTGTTCCCTTCATAGCGGACACAGTGGATCTGCATCTTCCCACAACTGTTTATGCAGGATGTTTAAAGTGTGAAACAATCTCTCGTATATGTCCAAATAACTCTCTTTAGTGGGTCATTAACAGCCCATCTTACAAATGAAAAAGGAACTCGAGAAATCAGGACTAGTCCAAACTTTGCAAGTCCATGGCTATGCTAGCACTAAATTCAGTCACCAATACCTGCAGCTTCCTGTACCCCACAAAACTCTACAAAATGTGTGTGTGTGTGTGTGTGAGAGAGAGAGAGAGAGAGAGAGAGAGAGAGAGGGAGAGAGAGGGAGAGAGAGATGTGGGTGACTGTAGGGAGAGGGGGGAAATAAAAAAAATTGCCTCATTTTCTTCTGATGCAGTTCTTTAAACACAGGTATAATACGTGCAAAGCTAGGTACTCTGCTCAGAATCCTAGCTGCTGCATTCTGCGCTAGCTGAAGCTTCTGAACAAAGTCCAAAGGCAGACCCATATAAACCACATTAATCTAATTATGAGGTTAACAATGTGTGGATCATGGTGGCCAGGCTATCATTGTCTCGGAAAAGGTGAAGTTGACATACCAACTGAAGTTGGTAGTAGGCTCTCTATGCCTACCTAGGCCTCTAATGCCAGTATCTGTATACCTGTGCCTTAAAGTGAATTCAAGCAACCCAAGTTCCTGGACTCAGGAACCATCCACCCACAGGCTTTTTGTGTTATCAGAGGAGGCTCAGTTTATTGATCCTCATCCAGCCCATGACGGCGTCCAGGCTTCTCCCAACTGAGACTGCTCCCAACAGCTTCATATGACTAGTAAATAGCACTGGCACCCCACAGCTTAACTGGCAGAGTGATGAGATGTTGTCATTCAAAGCTACTCTCTGAAAACAGCCCCACAAATAGAAGCATGACCAGTTTCTTTTGGCAGATAATTCCCAGAGGACCCTAAAGCTGCAAAAGGAAAATGCAAACATTTATTGATTCATTACTATTTGAGCATTTACCTCAATTGGCATAGCACTCTTTGCTAACATTCTCTCTGTATCAAGTATTTTGATTGAAGCATCAGCTGATCCTGTAGCTATTAACTGTCCATCTCTGCTGTATGTAGCTACACGACATGGTCCTTTGTGCGATGTGACATAACAGGTCTCATATTCAGAAGCTTCTGGGGACATGGTCTGCACATCTGCATCAAATTCCAAGTCAATCCCTGTGCCAGGAGCTACTGTATCAGAGCGCCCAATTGCATACTGAACTGCACTATCATCATTTTCCATTCCTGGAAGAAAAGAAATTACAAAAGCTCATTTTCCAAAAGTAAGAAGCCCCAAACTTTATAAACAGGAAAAAACCTGTTATGACAATAGTTCTTAAACCTAATCCATTGGTATTTTGAATGCTTATCAATCTGTGAGTCCTAGAAGACCTGTTCCCTGCCTTATAGGCCTTTCCCACCTGGTCTAGAAGGGTGGGGGCCTGTCTGACCCCAGCTACAAAAGCTGAGGCTGCTAAATACGATTCTTGGACTGGGGTGTTGTTTAAGGTTTTTATAACTTAACTGGAAGCATAAGATAACATCAGAAAATTTGTGGAAAGTAAACTAGCAGAATAATTCATACCGCTAACAACCATTTTTACTCTATATGAGATGTTCACCTGTTTAAAAGAAAGTCTTCCTAAAAAACCCACAAGGTGAAATGCAATTATTCACAACTGTGCCTCTCTAGTTTAGTGTACCTGGCACCCACACAAGTAGATGAGCAGCAACTGATCTTCGCTCCAAAGCGTAAAATGGAGAGATAGCAGATTGGTGGCAAGCTAAGGTGTAGCATGGTTGCAAATTCACTGGACAGATAGGGAAGCTGACCTAGTTTATACACAAACAGCTGCAACAGAGCCATCATGTACATGTCTTTGCTGCTTTACATCCTATTCCAAGCAGAATCACAGAATATAATGGCTCATTTTACATATTTCTCTAGTAAGTACTGATCTGGGACAACTATCAGTGCTATTTGCTAACTATGGTTTTAGAAGACTTAAGTGACTGCAGATAACTTTAATGGCTTAAATATCCAGAGACAAAAGAAGTATTTTGATTACTGATGTTCTGACATTCCATCTAAAATAACAGTCTTAACAGAACTAATAGTGCATACCTGACCTTAAACACAGCATATTAAATTTGTTTCACATCACAACTTACCCACTTTAATAAGATGCAATAGTTGTTCGGAGGGTGCACATACAGACTGTGGTTTTACCTCATTTATCAGACCGTTAGCAATGTTGATATATCCATCATAAAGCAACTGACTAATAATGAGTCTGTAAAGTTGTTGCCTGTCTTTCAGGCTTACTTTTGGTCTATACATTGTGAGTAAGGGCTGTCTTCCAGAAGTCTGAAACGAAGAAGGAAAAAATAACTACATACATGTACAGGAAGAAGGCATTTATGTTTAATTTTATTTTTGAAAGCATTTGTAACCTTCTTTCTTCTTTTTTTAGTAAAATGCCCAAGGTTGCTTTCACAGCAGAAATAAATAAAGCAACCAAGGACAAAAATATATTAAGTAATATAACCTAATAGTTCCCACAAATTTTCTCCCACGGGCCACCTGAAAATTGCCGAGGGTTTTGGTAGATCCCTCCTGCAGCCTTTTCCCCGCGCCGAAATCCGTATTTCCCACCTCCTACAACACCGAGCCTATCGTGACAAAGGCTGCGGGGCTGGGCGGCTCTTCCATTAAAGGGAAAGCGGCGGGTAACCTGGCGTTCTCCACGTGCAGGAAACGGCCACGGCGAAGAGCTGGCCAAACCGCCGGGCCCGGAAAGCGAGACTTGATTCTTACCAGCCCGTCTTTCGGCCTGGGTCGATCTGCGTTCAAAATGGCTGCCGGGGGCCCGACGACGTCGGCGGGCGGCTGCGGCGGCAAAGGCAGCGGGAGCGGAGCCTGCGGAGGGGCCGGCAGCAACCTGGACCGAGGGCCGCTGCGTCGAACAGGCTGCTGCATCGAACCTCCGCACATCGATTGAAGCCGCAGCTGGGAGGAGAAAAGGAGCGCAAGCAAGGGTCACGTGTGCGCATGCGCCACCAGTAAAGCCACGTCTTTTCGAAATACGACGTGAAGATGGATAATGGGAAGGAGTTTGGCGTGCCAGGTTTTTTCTATCACTGTAGCTCCCTCTTGGGGGCAAATGTTTTACAGTACAGTACAGTATTTTTAAATTTTTGGCTACTATAAAACGGTCGAGGCACAGGAGCCTTGCCACACACAAAAAAGGATACTTAGTTGAAAATCCAATTTACATGGATCAGTATCATGGGTGTAGCCTAGAGAGGGGCAGCTCTCCCCATCAATAAACATCAATACAAACTTGAGGTTCTGCCCCTCCTAACAAAAGCCTGTCCCCCTAACAAAATTCCTGGCTATGCCCATAATCACTATACAGTATTTAAAAATGTGCAGTGTGGTAGATATTTCATTCACAAACAAGGAGCTAGGATTTAATTCTAGGGACAGTAAATTCTGCTAAGCCTGATTCATAATTCTGTTGTCACTTCCAGTAAACTGCTGTGCATTTACTCAGATCTAAGCCCTACCCACAATGCGGCTTACTCCTAGGTAAGCACGTACAGAATTGCAGCTTTAAGCACCGATATCCTGAAAATGTGTGTACACAACTTCTTATTAATATTAGGTCTTTAGGAATTTCCAAAAGTTTTAACAAAAATGTTGAGAATGGGCCTGATTATTTGACCTCTTGGGTTCTTTTTTTCTGGCTAAAAGTGGGATAATATACAGTATACTGACTTTAAAAGTCCCAAACACTTCCCTGACCAGTTCTTCATATTTAGAGGTGTGCAACCATTCTAAAAGGCAGGAATCAGATGGTTGAGCTTCCTATTGAATGCCATGCAGCTCAGATGGTGAAATATGGGGTCTCCTCTTAAATCAGGCACCCCCAAACGTGGCCTCCAGATGTTTTGGGACTACAACTCCCATAATCCCTAGCAGAACCAGTGGTTAGGGTTGATGGGAATTGTAGTCCCAAAACATCTGGAGGGCCGAGTTTGGGGATGCCTGTCTTAAATAAAGCATTTACCTGGTAATCTCACAATCGGTTTACTCAGAGGTAAACCCCACTTGAGTTTAATAGGACTTATTTTAAAACTGAATAGAGTTGCAATTGTGCAGCCTGATGCGTTGCATGTTTCCTCAGGGTGTCCCACTGAATTCAAGGGAGTTTACTCCCAAGTAAGTGTACTGTACAGTGGATTGCAACCTTAGACAAGCGGTGCATAAGTAAATGGGCACTGTTCAGTGACAAAAGATAGGAAGAATGACCTTGGGCATGCTTGCTTTGACAGTCTACATTGCAACAGGCCCAAATACCTCATGCCCCCAATCTTATCGAACAATTCTACTCACATCAGCTTCAAGAAATGACAGTCGCATTGGTCGTGGTTCATTGGTAGGCAAGCCCATGTTACTCATGCCCCATGGAAACTGCCGCCTATCACATGGTGGCGTGATACGACGACTTGTCATTTTTTCTCACAACTGTATATCCTTCACACTACCTTTTCAATCCTCTCACTTGTCCTCAAGAATTAAGTTATATGCAGATGACCTTCAACCTGAGAAGCACACATTAATCTGATGTCTGCCCTGGTCCTCAAAGGTCAGTCTCATAATCCAGTCATGGTAGCTTTTCAAAAGACATGGACAGAGGAGTGGGCTTCTCTTCAAATCCACCCTCACATCTGTCAACAGCTGCCTGCTTGAGAGGCATTACAATGTCCATCATACAGAACTGAGCATTATGGGAAATCTAGTCTGGTGCAATGCTGTTTCACATTTGTCAACAGAAAGTCCATCCCGTGGCAAGTTGCTTTTTTTTGACTTAGTAGCCTGATACCTGAACTGATAGACCACCACAGCTCTGATAAAATGTGGTCAAAGTTGTCTTCAGACAAACACTTTTTTGATGCTACAGACTGAAAAACTAAGAATACCAGAATCATTGGTCTTCACCCACCCAGTGCCACCTATTCCTGTTGGGCCCATAGGTTTAAAAAACAATCTGATGCCCTCCACCTGAAAGAAAACAACCGCTCAGCATCTCTTCAAAAACAAAACAAAACATTGGTGTGAATCTGACCTATGCATTCTTTGTGGGCAAACACTACCACTTACTGGAGGTCACCAATGGACCAGAGGGCTGTGGCCCTCTTTGGCTGGGCAGCCCCGCTGCTCCTGACAGTTTGCAGCAAACTAGCTCATTTCAGAATGGCCATTCACACGGTCTTTCAAACTCAGCGTGGTGAACTCTTGGCTTTAGGGAGAGTCACCCCTCATGCAAAATGGCATGCCCCGCTGTCTGTTTTCCCCCTTTGCAGCCAAGGTGCAGAGCCGCACTTCTGCTGGCCTGTCACGTTTCCCCCTTAAAATATGTCACAGTTTCTCTGTGGACACTCAAGCGAGTTTCATTGTCACAAAAAACCAGCCCTGCAGTGTTGGCAGCTGCCCTCACAGGAGCCGCCTCACTCAAGTCTTTCAAAGTGGGGGGTTCGGCCCCAAAGTGTAGAGGCTGGGGGCAGGAATAGACCCAACTCTCAGTCTTAGTCTGAGTCCGTCACACTACAATGAGGCGGTGGATACGAGATTTTTTGCCGTCGACAGCGTAGGGGCTGCGCCACTTGCGCAAGGGAAAAGAGCAATGGGCCCTGTGCGACGGGTTTACGCAACCAGCGTATCGCGAGCCTACTAAAAGAGTGCTCGCGCGCTACGCTGAGAGCGTATCCTGCTTAGCCAAGCGCTCTCTCTCTCTCTCTTGTTCACGGTTCACAACAGACACCAGCAGGAGAAGAGCAGCCTTGCGAAACCCCGCCCCGCTCAGTGTCCCTCCCTCTGCACATGGGCAAATGATCGCAAGCCGCGAGGGCAGCGGCTCTCCCTCAAAGGCGACAGTTAGAAGCCCGCGAATGGGCGGAGCGGTGGTTGCGGAGACCAACGAATCAGCGAGCGGTAGCCTCGTCGACAACAGGGTGAGCTCCGCCAATAGGAGCGCGGCGGCGGTTTAAAGAGCGTTGCTGAGTGGGCGGGCGAAGGTTTGAATTCAAATAGCTCCGGAGGCTGTTGGAGGAACGCGGAGGGTAGGCGGCCGAGGCCTCTGGAGTGCCTAGGAATCGTGAGGTATTCGGCCTGCCTGCGTCTGGTTTCGGGGTGTCGTTAAGGAAAGTGGTTACGACCTTGAGCTGTGGCACTCGTGAGTAAAGGGGGAAGGCGCATCCCAGAGAGCCGTAGCGCTTCTGGTAAAAATTGTGAGCTCATAAATGGCTTGAGTGGCTCTGGGGTGGGATAGGTGCCCAGCACGAAGGAAACTTCTAGAAAGCCCCGTTTTTTCTGCGTAGAATGAGAGGGAGTGTCGTATAGTGGTTAGGCTGTCTGATCCCAATTGAGGAGGCCTCAGTGCTTGGTTGCATGCACCGTATACACTGAAAGCACATCTTTTCCCCTTCCCCAAGATTCCTGGGAACTGGTTTGTTAAGGGCGCTGGGAATTGTAGCTCTGGGAGATGTAAACTGCAGCTCCCAGGTTTTTTGGGGGGTGGGGTGTGTTGTAAATAAAAATATATGCCCTTTTCCCTTATGGGGTATCCAAGAGCCCATATAGAGTCCTTACATAGGTTCCCTATTGGTAGGAGAAAATAACAGAGGCCAACCAGAGAATATTGAGAAGCAAAGCAGCTAGTAAGCTTGATCTTTATTGATCTGTTGCAACAGGGTACTCCCTCACACGCAGGAGAGGAGGAGGACCCAGAAAGATGGTGTGCAAGACCTTATAAAGACTTTTGAAATTCCCATTCTCTAGATCAAGACCACCCCCAGAAAAATTATGCATACATCACAGAAGGGGTGTAACCTAAGACCACCCCTCAGATACATCCCACCTACATCACAGAAATTTAAATGTTGTTTTTCTCTTGTCACAGTTTATCTCCTGTCTGGCAAGTTACTTGATTGGATTTCCCGGGGAGCCTGGCCATTCTTTTGTAGTGGTAAAATACTTATTTCCTGGGCCAGGTCACAGGCTCACACCTTATTCAAACAGGCATATCCTTGAGACAGGATTTGTGAGGAAAGAGACAATGGGGAGGCTTTTCCAGTTTAACCTTGCAGAGAAAGGATTTGGTCAGTTTAGGAATCAAAATGGTTCCAGGTTGGCTTTCCTGTGCTGATCTATGTACGTGTGGTTATGAATGTTGCCATATATCTAAGACCATAAAATTCCTATCACAGGTGCAATGTACTTAAAAACCATAGTTTGAAGCAGTGCTTTATTCCCTAGAAAAAGAGGTACCGGTACTGCATACCCATGAGTACCTTCTGGAAAAAAACACTGGTTTGGAAGGTACCCCAAGCATCAACTGTAATCTTCAATTTTTATTTGTTACATGTTACAAGGTTGAGTTTCATTAGAACAAAGAAACAAGGTTGTGTGGCATGGGTTGTGAGGTAGTTTTGAAGAGTTAAAGAATAAAGGGGCTTATAAGATGTATAGGGATAACACTATGGAAAGAGGCCCAAGGACTGCCATGAAGCTGTAGGTTTTCCAAATGTTTGAGCACATTTTTCAACTTGCCCTACTCCTAGGAAAAAGCAAAGCTGCACTTCACTCTCAAGATACAGGCATATATAGTCCTAGTAGGCAGAGATCCTTCCAGTTGTGGGGATAACCCAGTTTTATTTACTATTTATAGGTTATTAGTGTTTGCATTACAGTCATACCTCATGTTACGTTTGCTTCATGTTACGTTTCTTCAGGTTGTGTTGTGCGGCAACCTGGAAGTACCAGAAAGGGTTACTTCCGGGTTTCGCCGCATGCGCAGACATGCAAAATGACATGCGCAGAAGCGGCGAATCACAACTCGCGCATGCGCAGAGGCGCCACGGTGGGTTGTGTTCTTTTCATGTTGCGAACGGGCCTCCGAAACTGATCCCGTTCGCAACCAGAGGTATTTCAGTAAAAAAGTTATTTTCTTCCTTTCTCACATCCATAAAACACAACCCCATCATTTCTGCTGGATAAGCAGAAACAAACCAGCTACACTTTGACTCATTTACCTACTTGGGCTTCACCCTCTGGGACAACCTGCATATTGTAATAGCCAATAATCCACCTCTGTGGAAAGCATTAAGAATTTCTTCCAAATCAAGTTTATCAGTATACCATAGCTTGTTCCTTCAGATCTTAAAACGGAAAAGCCTTCTGGGCAGTGATAAAATCTTCAGGCATTTCCAAATATCGGGTAGTATGAGCTGCATCAGGGAATTCTAGTGTGTCATTATTTGCTTCTATTAAGCTGCCTAAATATTATCAAGAAGTGGGATTAATGTTTTGGGAGCCTCACTGCTTTGACAGGCATAGAATTGTATATTTTATCAAATATGTCAAGCTAACTGGTTTTAGAATCATTGGCGCCTAGGTTATAGAAGTGAGAGCTTTAAATAACTTGGATTTCATGTTTTACACAAGTTGAATAACTGAATTTCATTTTCTCCAGGCAGTAATGGACAAAGTTTGTAAAGAAAATTTGAATGCTAATTCAGCTCATAATGGCAAGGTAAAGTGCTCTTCAGATACTGAGCATTGTAAATCTTGGCTTTGTTAATCAGAACTACAGTTCTTACTGGATTATTTCTGTATGTGACCAAAACTGATATTTGATAGTGCTGGAGTGAATAATTAACATGTGGAGTAATGTTCCCCATCTATTTAAGGCCAAGTCTAGATGAATGCTTGCATAAATGCAATTTTCTTTTATGTCCGGACTTGGGACTCGGCTATGTAGCTGCAAATGAAATGTTTTAAATGTGTTGTAAAGTGCAGTATACAAATGTGACACTAGATGGCGAGAGTGAGCTATGCCAGATTCAATGTATTTTTCAAAACTTTTTTTTTTTTTTAAAGCATTTTCACAGCGTTTTTATGTGTTTAGATTCCACCTTGGGAAGCTATGGTTTTTTCTCATTGGTCAGTTCAGACAAACCAAACAGTTCTCATTGGTCAGTTCAGACAAAGGATGCAAGATCTCTTAGCTTGCTATGCGTGATATTTACTGTTGTTGTTTTTTAAAAATCAGGCAGCTATTGTGGATGGTGCAAGACGGGTTCCTGTGACCCAGAACCCGACACCTGGAATTGAAGTCCAACAGCAGCGTGTTCTGACTCCTTTAAATGTTGCTCAGCGGGTGCCTATTCAGCCTCAGGCACAGAAACCTACTGTTGCCAGTGCAAAACGTCCCAAACAGTTAACTCAGCATCAACCAACACTTCTTGTTCAACCAACATCTAGGAGTGTAGGTCCAAGTAAAGCCACTGAAACGTCTCGACAGCCCTCTGTTTCTGGTAAATATTGCTGTTCAAATGTGTCCATCTCTGTAACAAATGTGTTGGTTGTATTCTGTATAAAGGCCGTACTAAAATGGTTATAAAGTCAAGAAAGCCAGAAAAAACCAAATTATTGAGTAGCAACCAAAAAACCAAATTATTGAGTAGCAACTTAGGCTTGGGTGCTAACAAGGTATCTGAACAGAAGGGTTCCTTCTCTTCATGGATGACACTGAGATGCTGATTAATATTTGTTACCTGCCTTTCACTTTAAGGTCCCAAGGTGGGTTACATTTAAAAATAATATCATGCAACAAAACAGTCCCACCCCAAAATGATATGCCATATATACATAACAAACCAGATATATACTGTCAAAGGTCAAAAAGGGGTATGCCTTCAGTGTGCACCCCCTATAGACAATCGGCTCCCTGCATTTCCAAAGGCAGTGACACCATATAAGATGAGCTTCTTTTGCAAATTGTCATGTCCTAATTGGCACATAAATGCTCTTGAAGGTATTTGGGACCCAAATCATGTAAAGCATTAATATCAAGGCAAGTACCTTGAATTAGGCCCAGAAAATTAGGTCTCTTTGATAGGAAACAAGAATTCAATTGTAATATATACAGGCAACTCCTGTTTTGTGTACATGCAGGCCATTTTCAAATCTAGAAATGGGGGTGGGGTATGCTTATGTGCCCTCTGCCAACATGCACTATGACCCGGAACATAACCGCTGTCCAAAACGAGGGTTGCCTGTATTACATTTTGCACTGGGGCCTTATTCTCAGTTCCTAGAATGCCCAGCTGGCAGCTAATATGTGGATGTCTCATACAAAACAACCCTTTCACTTGTATAATTGATCCAGGGAAGGCCAATTCTCAGTTCCTAGAATGCCTAAATGGCTCCAGAGAGAAGCAAGAAATTGTTGAATGTCTCCTTGTGTTCAATAGCTGGAGTGTAATACGAATAGGAACCTGCTCTTGGGGCAGGGCTGTCTTTAGCATATGTGCCGCCGGGGTACAAAGATCTGCCCAGTGCCCCCAAATTTAGCTTAGCCCCCAAACTGACCCATCTCTTAGGGGAAAGAAGGGAGAGACGTTTGCATCGCAGCCACAGGAGGCGCCTCCAGATGGCTCCTTCCTTCCATGCCTTGGCTCTGCCTCTGGTGAAGACTCTTCTTCCTTCGTCCCAGAAGAACCACTATATTTAACGTGCTGGAAATAAACTAACCTCTCTCCCCCACACACCCCACCTTAAATCCCGGGAAGCCGGACGGCGTTGCCTCGCCACCCACCTTTGCTGCTGGCACCCTCATCGCTCTGGTTAAACTCAGAGGAAATTGAAATCGAACTTGGTCTCTTCCTTGTCCAGGCTGATCATGGCTTGGGAGGGAGACGCAGATCAAGCAAGCAGAGTTTCCCCACAGGAAACGGGAGATGGTGCGCACTCTTGACTCCTTCCCTTGGAAGTTCTTAAGCAGAGCAAACCTGGATGGCTTGAGCTAAGATTCCTCGTGGTCAGCGGCCCCTTTGACATGACTAATCTCACGCTGCCTGCCTACCCCTAGCACAAGATCAGTAGTGTCAAAGGTGCCACTGACTTTGCTGCCGCATAGCAGCACCCCTTACACCCCTAAGTAAAGATGGCCTTGCCTTGGGGTACTTCCCAATAGAAGCTTAGGCTCCAATTCATTGAGATGGTGGCATGGAGTGTTACGTAGTCAGTGGTGTAAATGACCTAGATACACTCTGCAGAAAGCATCTGCAGTCATTTGTATTTCAGGTGGGAGGACTTGGAAACAGATTGTGAGCTTGCCAAAGGCCCCTTATTGGTCTTGAGCTAGGAGCTTTTGTGTGAGCTTCACCAGCTTCTGGGGGGCAAGTAAGGAAGGAAGTAAGATTGTTACCCAAGCTGCTTATATTCAGAATATTGATTGGTCTGCATGGTTTTCAGGTGAAGATAAATAGTTTTTTATTTTGTGTGCTGGATATAAAGCACAAAGTTTACCTTCTGAGAGGGACATTTTAAAACAAATTGCTAGAGAGCATTGTCGCTTCATAAAGTCTGAGCTTAAGAGTATCAAACTTTTCTACATGCAGGAAAAAAAGCTGAACCAGGTGTATCAAATCAGAAGAAAGAGGCAAAAGGGGCGTCAAATTCAAACAGTGAGACCAAAAAGTAAGTTGTATACTTCATTTACTTCCATACATTATTTTTTTGTAGGAAGATGAAATACAAATCCGTTGTTATTCATGATTACTTCTTTTTGCAGCTTTTGGCAAATCTCTTATAATTACATAGTAAAAGATTAATTTTTTTTACTCTAAATTGATTTCTAAGCTTGCTTCCTTTTCCCAGTCTTACTGATGGTCTCTCAGATAATTAAAATGGGATGCTTTGAGCAAATGTACAACATTTTAGTAAAATATCCTTTAAAAAGAATTAAAAGCTGGATATATTTTCATATAACCTCTAATCGCTTCAGCTTATTGGTCTTCATCAATGTTTATGTTGTGTTTGAAGTGCATTCTGAAATGCACAGTTGTACTCAAGTCTGGATTGCATCCAGTGCCAGCATGAGCACAAGATTTCATTGGCAAGTAAAATCCCTCCTCTCTGCTGTGGCTTTTTACCCCCCTGCCTTAAAGCCTCTTCTGGGGGTTGGGGGGATGCTTGTGAAAGGTCAGGAACATGAGGAGTGAGGAATTGGGCATGGGAGGAGCTTCACACACAAGCTGCCCTATCTGATGCCCCAGGACTTTCTTGAGGATCCCCTAATCCCCATATTCCTTTCAGGGTGCAGAGTATTTCCCTTGTGCAAGCATCTTTTCTATGGCTTTGGATACAGCTCTATGGAGTTGAATGTAGGAATACTGGGATTTATAGGCCTATTAGACTAACCTAACCTCTGTTCGTTAAACTGGTAAGAAAGTATAGGCAGAGTGCAGATAAATCATTGAAGACGGAGGTGTGATTAATCCACACTTCAGTTGTTGAGAAAAGTCCTGTCTCAGAAACCTTGGAATTCTGAAACAACATTAACCAATATGCTAATTTGAACTAGCAGTAATTCCAGACTGAAGGGGAAATGCATGCTGACTAACCCTGCATTCTTGCAAAACACAGATGGTGATTTCAAACAGCCTCAACTATAAGATGTCAAAGATGAAAACTGCAGGAAGACGGAAATGTGATTTGTGAATTGCATTACCACCATTTGACTTTAAATCTTAACCAGTGCACTTAAATTGCAGTTTTGTCTTTCATGCACAGGCAGAGAAGCAAGAGTGATTTATATTGCATATTTTAAATCTTGGAACTGAGTGTTTGAAATGGTGTTTGGCACAATAATGGCCTAGATGCTCTTGTCCCATTTTGCTTACTGCACTGGAGAAATGTACAGTAAAATGACTAAATTACATATAATAAGGAAGCATTAAGTACTGTACCTTATGCCCTGAAGGACAGAAAATAAACCTACCTACGCTGAATAATCATAGAATTGTGGGGTTGGAAGGGATCCTGAGGATCATCTAGTCTAATCCCCTGCAATGCAGAAATTGCAGCTGTCCCATATGGGTATCTAACCTGAAATCTTGACGTCAGCACCACACTCAGAACCTGGTAAGATTTGAGGAACTTGGTCATGGAGCCTAGCTTGGTGAAAATGTCAGCTGGGTATAGTGGCACAGTAAAGCCACACTGATGTGAATGAAGTCGTTGGTTTTCAAAAAAAAAAAAAAGGGACTTGAGTTGGGGATACATGGACAAAGACTCATACAACTTTGAATGCTGTAAAAAGTGGGTAGATAAACACTAGGTATATATATATACTTCCTCAAACAAAGTGCTTGCACAATACAGAGGTAAGCAAAAATACTGGAAACAAAACAAACTTTTGCATGTTATGTTACTGAATGCCTTGTAATTGCCAGCAAGTTTACTATTTTGGGACAGGATCATATGCATGAAAGTAACTTCTCACTTCAGAGAGGCAGCTGTATTATCTTGCAACAACCTAAATAATAGCTTTGTTTTCTAGAAAACAGTGGTCTCTTGATGACTTTGAAATTGGTCGTCCTCTGGGAAAAGGAAAATTTGGAAATGTATATCTGGCTCGTGAAAAGGAGAGCAAATTCATCTTGGCGCTGAAGGTCTTATTTAAAACACAGCTGGAAAAAGCAGGTGTTGAACATCAACTGCGGCGAGAAGTAGAAATACAGTCTCATCTTCGGTAAGATTGATTTTAAATGGCCGTTTTGAATGGGTTTCTATATTTGCTATCTTAAGCAGGTTTCTATTTTTAGAAGCATTCCACATTTGTGTTTGTTTGTGTGTACACACACACACACACACACACACAATGCTATATCATAAAAATCAATCCAGCTTACAAGAATATATAATAAAAGCAAGTAGAAATTTAGAGGCAATCAACTTATGAAAAGATGTTTTCTTAATTGTATGCATATGCCTGGCAGCACAGAAAAGTTTTAAGCAGGTGTTAAAAGTTTGAAACAGGTGCCTGCTGAATCTCTATTGGCAGAATTTTCCATAGGACTAGGCTGATGACACTAAAGGGTCTATTTCATGCTGATGTCAAATGAACTTTATCCTACTCGGGGAATGACCAATGACACTCCTGTCGTTGCTCCCAGTGATCAAACTCTGATTTAGGCAGCCCCTAAGGTATCCTGAATATAAGTTCTTCAGGTTTGTGTAAATAAAAGGACATTGAGCCTGGCTCAGCAGATAGGCACCCAGTGTAGATGTTTTATAAAATGGTGTCACATTTTATTTGCGGCGTGCCCCTATTAGCAATCTGGTTGCCACATTCTATGTGCAGCCCCACATAGAGTACACTGCAGTAATCCAGCATCAAAGTCACTAACACTTGGGCGACGCTGGTCAGACTATCCTCATCCAAGAATGGCCATAGCTGGCAAACCAGACAAAGCTGGTAAAGCACACTCGTAGCCACAGCTGCTCTAACTAACTTGGTGGTGGTTACAGAATTTCTCAAATGATACTTTTATTTATTTAGCAAATTGTAGGCAGATTGAGGGAGGCATGGAGAATTATGTGCATGTCATTTACAAATGAAGCCATCATTATTAAAGATGCATATACTTACTTGTAGGCATCCAAATATTCTCCGACTCTATGGCTACTTCCATGATGCAACAAGAGTCTACCTAATCCTGGAACATGCACCACGTGGAGAAGTATATAAAGAACTCCAAAGGCTTACTAAATTTGATGAGGAACGGACTGCTAATGTATGTTGACCTTGTGAGGATATTTTTTTCAGAACTCTGTATGTGACCACTTGAAGCTAAAACTGCACTTTTAGGACCAAACTCTTCCTTACAGAAGGGCATGAAAGAGTAGATTCTTCTTTCACTGACTTGAGCCAGGGTTATACTAAACAGCTTTGTTTCACTCGTCCAAAAGTGGGAAACAATATCAGTATAAATGGTAGAGTAAGGTATGTTTCCTCAGTTTTGTGGAGTTGAGAAGTTCATAGTTTTTCCAGTAAAAAAGGTAAAGGACCCCTGACAGTTAAGTCCAGTCGCAGACGACTCTGGGGTTGCGGCGCTCATTTGTTTTACAGGCCGAGGGAGCCAGTGTTTGTCCGCAGACAGTTTTTCTGGGTCATGTGGTCAGCATGACTAAGCCGCTTCTGGCACAACGGAACACCTAAACCAGAGCAGCGCACGGAAACATCATTTACCTTCCTGCCGGAGCGGTACCTATTTATCTACTTGCACTTTTGGGCGTGCTTTCGAACTGCTAGGTTGGCTTTTCCAGTAATGAATATCCCAAAATAGGACGGGAGGAATTTCACTGGAATAAATAGGACATTTATATGTGTCAGTCTTTGGCAAGGCTACATGGCGGGTTGCTTGATACAGGACAATGCTTGGCGTGCATGCAGATGAAGCCTATGGAGTTGTTGGAGCAAGATTGGGTGGGGCAGGAGTGTCTATTATTTTATTGGCCTGAATATAAGCGTCACTTTTCCCCCAAATGCCGACTGTGAAAAGTTAGTGCTGCTTATATTCACAACCTTACACTATGCAGCCAGGAGTGCAGGGCAAAAAGCACCAGGAGTGTGGCAAAGTGGCACCCGCCCTGTGCGTAGTCCCCCCCTCTCCCCCAAGACTCGGGAAGGGAGAGAGCAAGGAAGGGGAAAGGCCGTCGGCAACGCAGCCTACCCCCCCCCCCCCCCAGTATTCAGCCAGGAGCAGTGAGGAATAGAGCGGCTTATAGTCGGGTATTTTTTCCTCTCTCTCCCCCCTCTAATTTTAAGGGTGTGGCTTATATTTTGGCCAATACGGTATTAAAAGTAGCTTCTTATGAGGAAGAAGCTACGTTGAGGGCTATACTAATCCAGCTTGGCATCTAATGTTTTGAGTTCTTCGTACTTGGCTGTGGGAAAGAGAGTCTTGAATTAGGTGTGTCTAAAGTTTTTTGTCCCGTATTAAGGACTTGTTTGCATCAGTGATGCAGCATGTTATTGATACACTGAGAAACATTTTCTAGATTGAACTCCTTATATTTGTAATCTTCATTTGTTCTACAGTATATCACTGAACTGGCAGATGCGTTATCATATTGCCACTCGAAAAGAGTAATTCATAGAGACATAAAACCTGAAAACCTGCTGCTGGGATCGAATGGAGAGCTAAAGATTGCTGACTTTGGATGGTCTGTGCATGCTCCATCCTCTAGGTAAGGGAATCATAGAAGTGTAGAGCTGGAAGGGACCAGAGGATAATCTAGACCTACCCACTACAATGCAGGAATCTTTCGCCCAATGTGGGGCTCAAATCCACAATCCTGAGATTAATCTGAGTCTCATGCTTTACTGACCTGCGTTTCTGAGAGCTGAAGAAGCTTGGTACTATGGAGACAGACAACAGAATCAGAACTTGGCTAAGAGGAAATTGTTTTGTTTCTGTAGGCAGTAAGCTTTGTGAAAATAAGTTAGCATTAGTCTCAGATTATAAGAATTGAGTTTAGGGAAACTACTGTTAGTTGAGAATGTTACTTAGATTACAAGGGTATCAAGCATCCTTAGAAGGGATGCTCTTGTTCAGGTTGACCATCAGCCATGTCTTCCTCCAGTATACTGTATACTACTATTCATGGACAAAGTGCTTTAGAAAGTGTTAAATCATGAATGGAGATCTAGATGAGTGCATGGGGAAATATCTTTATAGTTGTGTGTGGCAACCTTCAGTTGTTAATCTGTGCATCATTTTTGTTTCCTAGGAGGTCAACTCTGTGCGGTACCCTTGACTACTTACCACCTGAAATGATTGAAGGGAGAACACATGATGAAAAAGTTGATCTATGGAGTCTTGGTGTCTTGTGTTACGAATTCCTAGTAGGAAAGCCTCCTTTTGAGGCAGACACATACCAGGAAACATACAGAGCCATTTCAAAGGTAAGTTGAATTATAATGCTGCTTGATTTAGAATCTGAGCATTTCGTGGTATAGGAATTAACTCTCAACTAGCTGTTATGGAACTTGTACTTTCCAGGTTTGGGGCCTAACATCATGGACTTTAGTTCAGGAGTTTTCAATTAAAGAACTATAATTTCTGATTTTTAAATGTGTTGTCTTAGTATCTTTTTGTATTCTGGTAAATCCAGGTTGTCCTTCCCAACAGATTCAGTTGCAAGATTTGAGGTGCAATCCTCTGGCACTTACCTGCTCAATTTGCGTTTCCCATTTGCAGTCCACTGTGGAAAAGCAGCCTAGGACAGACAGGCTTGAACAATTTATCTGAGCTAGTTCAAAAATAGAAGTATGGGATAACACTAGTTAAACAGAACCCACAGTGACGCAGAAAGAGACTGCTAAGCAAAAAGGCAAGAGAAAAACCATGATTCCTAATGTATAGTGAGGGGGGGGGGAGTCTAATGGTTATACTTAATGGTTCATGCACCTTGAATGAATGCTTTCATAGAAACATATCTAATGATTACTATTTCTTTGGTTTAAAGGTAGAGTACAAATTTCCTCCATTTGTAACAGAGGGTGCTCAGAATCTGATTTCAAAGCTGCTGAAGCATAATCCATTCCACAGGCTGCCACTGGAGGAGGTGCTCAAACATCCATGGATTATTGCAAGCTCTACAAAAACTCCCAAGTATAAAGTTGCTGAAACTACCACTGCTAAGAATATCCAGTCATAGCATGTAGTTCCCAGGAACAAAGTAGTTCCGATGAGATCTGTGGTAATCCAGCCAATATAGGCTGGTTGGACTCAAAAGGCAGAGCTTATCACATTGTAAGCTCTGATCATGAACCTTGCAAATCAGGTCATAAAGCAGTTTGTCAATATCTAACTTACTTGAAGTCCTCTTTGCACATGCCACTCTGAGGCATAGCTGGTTGAGGATCGTCTCATGTTCATGGCTGGCATTTCCCTTTTGGCCCCTTTTTGATAGCATCATGAAACTGAGCCATGGATTATTGTGCAATATGAAGCAGTTTATGACGCAGCATGTCCTCACAAGATAACATTTGAAACACATGTGCAATGAATGGAATCCACCTTTGAGCGTAACTGTATTGTTTAGTTGTTCTTTTCCTTTAAGTTTTAAATAAAGATTTTTTTAACAAGACAACTTTATGCTACCAAAATGGTCGGTTTAGTGGTCATTCTAAGCACCCACACATTCTGATTGGTGTACCAAATCTGCCAATAATACAACTATGCTTACTGGCTAGCAAAATTACATTACAGAATGCAATCTGACACTGATTTTGCATACCTTACTTGAAGTTGCCTTTGATACTTAAATCTGTTCTGGATTTTTTACATCTGCCTATGCCAGGGCAGGGAACCTTTCTGGCCTAACAGGCCAGATCCTTATTAGTTCCCAGCCCCATGGGCTGATCCACCTGTCAATCACCTGGCATTTTCCACTAGGAACTCACTTGTAAGTCAACCCAGTTGTATCTCTACATATTCCACATCTGACATCACATGAGGTGTGGGGCAGGTGGGCATTTGGGGAAACTGGCCCATGCCAAATTGGGAATAGTGTTGGGCCTGCAAGGTGGATTTTCCCCATTCCTGACTTAACAGTAACTTGAAGAATGTACTGCTTAAATGTCCAGGTGGAATAAATATACTAGTTGAACTAGTCTTGGAAATCAAGACAGAACTAGTGTTCTTGATTATTAAAACCATATTAGAGGGGGAAGGGAAAGACTTCTGTAAAGCTACAGGGTTAAGCATCTTTACTTAAGTGGTGCAAATAATAAAACTTACTGTTGGGATTATTTGAATATGGTTTCATAACTTAAATTTACAGTGGTACCTCGGGTTACAAACGCTTTGGGTTACAAACTCTGCTACCAGGAAGTGGTTGCTCCAGGTTAAGAACTTTGCACCAGGATAAAAACAAATTGTGCGCCAGCAGGAGGCCCCATTAGCAAAAGCACACCTCAGGTTAAGAATGGACCTCTGGAACGAATTAAGTTCTTAACCCAAAGTACCACTGTAATTGGAAGTGATTTGGATTTATTTCTGCAAGGACTTAAATTTGGGGATGAACATGTTAACTGATTTTTAGCCTAAATTTTAAAATATTAAAGAGGCATTGCAGAAATTTTAAAATATTAAAGAGGCATTGCAGAAATGAAGGCATTTGATTTTTTTTTTGTCATTAGCAACAAGTTTCATATCTCACTGAGGAATTCCTACAATGCCGTGTGCAAGGATGTGAGGCTATTATAAAAGGTATGAGTTGAAACATTTGTGGGTCCTGTGTCTGGTTTGTTTTATATGGGCCTGGAAAACAAATGATTATGGCAATTCTTGGTCAGTTTCTGTAGTGTTTGGGTCCACTAGAATGGCCTT
Organism: Podarcis muralis; assembly: GCF_964188315.1. Classification (NCBI taxonomy): domain Eukaryota; kingdom Metazoa; phylum Chordata; class Lepidosauria; order Squamata; family Lacertidae; genus Podarcis; species Podarcis muralis. The sequence continues at coordinate 86,349,221 of NC_135659.1, read as the reverse complement.
CCAACAAATCTGACTTCTCAGTGCCTCAACTGCTGTAGATTAGCAGTATATCCAGGACAGACAAAAGCAGTTCCTCATGCAGCAGAAAACTAATCATGGATTTTGCTACCATAAAATGTGATGGCTGTTAAAAGGGTGACAAATGGATGGAGGATAAATTTACCATTGACTATTACCTAGTGATGGCAATATAGAATATTAGACTTGGTCAAGTGGGAGAACACCTGAGAAAGAGAAGTTAAGTACCCAATACAAATACAAACAAACCCATCTCATCGAAGGCAGTACAATTATTGGTAACAGTCACCTCACCTGAAGTGTATACCAGTTCAGCATTCCTTCCAGTCCTTCCCTTTAAATAGGGTGATCCACTGCCCCTTACCCTGGTCTTTTTCAGTTGACAGGCAACATTATGTGGCTACTGCCTAGGCCCAGTTTTATTGACCTCCTGCTTCAGATTTTTAAAAAGTGTTCTTGTCTTTCTAAAAACCCTGGGATTCCTCCAGGTGTGACGATACCTCATTACCTAGCAGCCCATTCTAGCCTACATGTTTGCTATTAGAATTATAGTCCTCAGACATCTTAAATCAGGGGTCTCCAAGCTTTCCTTGCCTCGAGCTGGTGTCTCCAGCGACGACTGTGCAGAGGGCGGGGGAGCGTGCACCCATACGTGTGCACAAACGCTATTTCCGGTGCTGCTCTGACCCGGTAGTGTGTCCCTGCGGGCTGCATAAACGAGTCCCTCAGGCCTTATCTGGCCCCCAGACCGTGGGTTGGTGACCCCTGTCTTAAATTTTCCATCTTTGCATGTGTGTGCGTGCACACACATGTGCATATATACACACATTTGTGGATTAAAACCCACTTTGTTAGATGTATACCATCTCCCATTTGCATTTATGTGTGAATGCATATGTGTTTATATGCATATGTATACATGCACCCACGAATGGATATGTCATGCATTTAATGAGATGAGGTTTTAGTCCACAAAGCTTATACAGATATCTGTATATGGAGAGGAACCAAAGTTCAACTGTATCAGCATATGTTTTTCTTGCAGAAGGTTTCAAGATCAACCCCTGGCAACTCCAGTTAAAAGCAGCCAGAAAGTGAGGTAAAAGACTACTTACTGTCTTAAAGGCACTGCTGGTCCAAACAGACAATACTGGGCAATGGTCTAAGTTACTATAATAAGGCAGTTTCCTATCTTCCTAGAAGTACCCATATAATTGTTATTAGAACATCTGCCCCTCTGGGCTGGCAAAGGACTTGAGGAAGAAACATAGGTAATCAGTATTTGTGAAGTAGTTTATCAAGAAAAAACACTTGCCCTCCCTCCACCATGAATATACAATGCAAAGGTGGTATTACAGGAATCTGCACAGGCACCACCAGGGTGCAGCAATTTAAAAACATTTTATATTTTATATTAACTGAGGTGGCAGCCTTGTTTTCCTCCAGTGATTTAATCATGGATTTGGAGTCGGAGGTTTGAAGAAACCTATCTTCCGAAAATATCGCACAAGTAATGGCACAGAGACTAAGGTGATGCTGATGCGGACTGGAGCAAACAGTTTGTGGATAGCGTAGGCCAAAACAAAAGTACTCGTCCCAGCGGCCAACTTGGATTGCACAAGAGCGTCATCAAATCCCAACTTGGAGAGGATGGCAGTCATGTCTACTCCACTAAAAGGGGGTAAAAACAAACCACAACTTAGCTTAGTAACATTACAAAAACAAGCATGGATTTTCCAAAGTGTTATATTTTTCACTACTGCAAGATTTCATGATGGGCATCACTTTAGATCAGGGATGGGCAGACTTCAGATGTGTCATATCAACTCCAAGGTCCATCAGTTGGACTCACTACAAAGTGGTGGCTTAGGAGCTGGACCCAATTTGCATGCTTCTCTTCACATACAAGTTGGCCAGTACAACTATTACAAAGACCTGATCAAAGTAATACTTTACAGGTGAGGAACATGTAAAGGGGCTGATCAACAAATCTACCTCTTAAGGAGGCTTAGATGGCTTTAAAAATGACAATTATATGGAGACAAACTGCATGGGGGAGGGGAATCGATGGGTATGAATAATATCCAAAAAGCAGTGGGTTATAGTCAATGCAGGTCTTACTTAGAGTAGACCCACTGAAAATGAGCATAACTAACTTAGGTTCATTAATTTAAGTGGTTCCACTCTGGGTAAAGGTTAGCTGGACACAGCCTAGTGTCTCTTGAATGCCAAACGCTGGGGACAAACTACAAGAAATGGGCATCTTAATTCCATGCTAAAAAACTTCTACAGGGATCTTGCTGGCTGTTGTTGGAAACCAAATGCTGGACTGGATGGATCTCTCTTTGATCCAGCAAATCAATTTTTATATCCAACAGCCATAAATATTTATCCCATGTTATATGTAACATTGTATCAAGTCCTCGCCACACCAAACCCAATTACAAATAGTATGGAAAACATACCTTGACACGGCTAGATAGAACATTCCTAGAGACATCAAAGAAATCCCAACATGGAATACAACTCCTACAGCTCCATATTCCTTAAAAACTTTCTTCAGCTGCTGGGATTTGTTAGGTTTCTTTCCATTCTCCTGGCTAGGATCTGCATGGTCGTTTCCTGCAGTTTCACTAGTCTCCTATGTATAGTGGGGGGAATGGGTGCTCATTAAAATATGTTTCTAGAGTGATTGAGCATTTCACTAAAAATAAAAGTGCAAAGGTTAGTTCATAGATTGCTCTGTTCAAATGCTACAATATAGTCTGTGTGCACCAGTTTCCCTATTTCTTACCTGCATCATTCATATGTATTATATTGTATTTATATGCTGTGAACCGCCCTGGGATCTGTGGATGAAGGGCGTTATACAAATTTTAAAAATTACAATGGTGATGTTCATCATGCCTATTCAGTGCTTGGAATGAACTACTTCAGCTGAACAAAATTCATTGCACTACACCTGAAAGTACCGTAATTCCCATAATTACCAGGTGAATTAATCTGGGAGGTAGAACATGGAATGATTTCTAGTTCATCTTCACAGCCAATTCCCCCCTCCACAAAAAAAGGAGGGCCAGACTCTCTTTTTTAAATTGAGAAAAAGAAAGCTAAGTCACTTGGACAAAGTTAGAAAGCAAAGTGTGGAGACAATGTTCTAAAGCTTATCAGGCAGATATGGAGCTGTTGCTGCTTCTAAGGATGCTTAGTCAATCAATATGGCTAAGCAATTAGAAGGAAGGAAAAAGAGGCTTTTCCTGTATCTTCCTCGCTGAAAATATTTGCTCTCTTCCAAAAGGAGTATCTTGTAGGAAGAACTACAACAACAAAGAAAATGTTGCCTTGTGCCTTTAATAGCTGTGTGGCTGCCACAAATTAAATACAGTGGTACCTCAGGTTAAATACTTAATTCGTTCCGGAGGTCCGTACTTAACCTGAAACTGTTCTTAACCAGAAGCACCAGTTTAGCTAATGGGGCCTCCTGCTGCTGCCGTGCCGCCGAAGCATGATTCTTTTCTCATCCTGAAGCAAAGTTCTTAACCTGAAGCACTATTTCTGGGTTAGCAGAGTCTGTAACCTGAAGTGTATGTAACCTGAAGCATATGTAACCACTGTTAGGTAAACCTAGTATGGAAATACATTTATGAGGAAAACTTCACCTGTTGACATTCTGTCTGTCAGACACTTTACTACTTATGTGTGCCCCCTGGCTTCCATTTGGACCCTTTATTTCAGCTTGTAACATTCTGAACACTCTTTTTGTTTTGCCAAGGATAAACTTTTTATGAACTTGAGCTAAATTATTTTGTAAAAGGACAAACGAACTAGTACCTTTTTGGACGGGATAAAGTTGAACTAGTTTCTTTTTTTCAATGGAACTTTTCAAGCAATGTTTATACTACATCTGATTTCAAAAAATGTGTATAATAAGATGCTATAAGTTACTGATAGCTTGCTGCTTCAGAACAACCACCCTCTTATCCCAGTGAAGGGTACCTACTGCAGAGTACTACACATATTTGTTGATGCTCAAAAGATACTATAATGCCATTTGAAAAACAGTTATAACTAGGTACTACACTGTATTCTGATGTGAACATGCAATGAGTAAAAGGCTGTGAAAGATGGTCAGTTGTCCAAGGAGGACACACTGAATGTGTAGCTGTACAGTCTTCTTAGTGCTGCAAAACATGGTCATTCCCATACTGCAACTGGGAACATGAAGCTGAGAGATGGTGACACGCTTCTAATGAGAGGAATAAATGATTATGGATAAAGTACATAGAGAATTGGCCCAGACTCACTGTGTGTTCTTCAACAATTCACCCTCTTTCAGTTCCAATAACTGGTCTATGAAATGCATAACCTTTTTACAAGGGTGTTGTAAAACACCCACAAGAATATGGCGGCAGACCATCATTTGGAAGAAAAGAGCACATTCTTCACATACATTTCTGAACTATCCAACCCAGCAAGATGAACCAATGGCCTGACATTTTTGCCTATGCTCCAAGGCCATAGAATGTGTGCTTTGCAAAAAGAAGATCCAATCTTCAATTAAAAGGATCTTAAGTAGCAACACTGGGAAAGACCTCTGTCCAAACTTTGGAAGGCCTCTGTGCATGAACAGAGAGTTTAAAGACCCTTGTTCTATGTACCTGACTCTGTGTAAGGCAACTCGATCACAAACTGAAAACCGCAGTATTTCTAAGTCTTCAACCCTACTTTTACAAGTGAGAAGCACATGGGTCAGATGTCAGAGAGACTCCAGTGGCACAATGCGTCAGTCAGTGCATCTGGCTGTTAATCAGAAGGTTGGTGGTTTGAGCCCCCCCACCCCCACTCCAGGGACAACTGTGGGCAGGATTCCTGCATTTGCAGGGGTTGGACTTGATGACCACTGGGGTCCCTTCCAACGCTGAAATTCGATGATTCTAAGCTATAGAATCTGAATCTTATCTTGATTATGGCATAGTAACTTTCAGTTCAAGCTTCAGCCGGCTTTGCTGACATGTGCAAATCCTAGGAGTACTGTACTGCTGCAGGCAAGCAGAAAGCTATTTAGAGACTTGAAATAATTCATCCCGGTATAAAGACCAGCATTTTCAGCTCCCGTGATGTTGTGCAATATGCACGTTTGCAACAAAATGCTGAAAACTCAGGAAAGGGACCACTGGGGAATTGCTGGCAATCGCTTGCTGACAATATGCTTTGCTAGGCTGGTGAAACGACTGCAACTAATAAAAGCAGATCTGGGAGAACAAATTCCAGAGGGGAAGCTCTGTTAGTACTGCAGTGAAAACAACAAAGGCTGTGGCACCTTGGAGGCTTAACATTTACCGTAAACCAGTTACAAATCTGTGAGCCTTAAAATGGTGCTACAGGTTCAGGGTGTTTGTTTGTTTTGCTGGAAGAACAGGTTTAGAACTCCCAGATTCCAGGGGGAGGACATGAGCAAATTCCCAAGGCGACCCTGCCTCTCCATTGCATAAGCAATTTGCGGGGAGGAGAAGTGGAGCCGAGAGAACAAATCCTGCCCTTTTCTTAATGGGAGAGAAGGTGGTGGAAATATGGGAAGAAACAATTCACTGGGAGCCAGGAAAAAAAGGAAATGTAGTAGACCTTGAGCGCCCAGAGTGGATCGCTCCCACACCCTCCCAAACGGTGCAGGGAAAGAGATTATTTTGAGTAGATGGAAGAGGGCTCCTTTTAAAAGGCTGACAAGGAGATTGTTTTTGCGACCCAGCTGGGACTCCAGGGACCACACCACCTCTGGGTTAGAATCATAGAATCAGAATCATAGAGTTGGAAGAGACCACAAGGGCCATCGAGTCCAACCCCCTGCCAAGCAGGAAACACCATCAGAGCACTCATGACATATGGTTGTCAAGCCTCTGCTTAAAGACCTCCAAAGAAGGAGACTCCACCACACTCCTTGGCAGCAAATTCCACTGTCGAACAGCTCTTACTGTCAGGAAGTTCTTCCTAATGCTTAGGTGGAATCTTCTTTCTTGTAGTTTGGATCCATTGCTCCGTGTCCGCTTCTCTGGAGCAGCAGAAACAACCTTTCTCCCTCTATGTGACATCCTTTTATATATTTGAACATGGCTATCATATCACCCCTTAACCTCCTCTTCTCCAGGCTAAACATGCCCAGCTCCCTTAGCCGTTCCTCATAAGTCATCGTTTCCAGGCCTTTGACCATTTTGGTTGCCCTCCTCTGGACACGTTCCAGTTTGTCAGTGTCCTTCTTGAACTGTGGTGCCCAGAACTGGACACAGTACTCCAGGTGAGGTCTGACCAGAGCAGAATACAGTGGCACTATTACTTCCCTTGATCTAGATGCTATACTCCTATTGATGCAGCCCAGAATTGCATTGGCTTTTTTAGCTGCCGCGTCACACTGTTGGCTCATGTCAAGTTTGTGGTCAACCAAGACTCCTAGAATGTTATGTACAGCATTCTAGGTGCTTCTGACAGCTCACCCTACAGGTCCACTGCACACTAATCAGAGGGTCCTGGATCACAGTGGCCTGGTCCTCATGTCTCAGGCTGTTAAATACACGAAGAGCAAAATAAAATTGAAACACTTCTGCCTTAAAACAGCAAGACATAAACGATCCCATACAAACCAAATTTTCCTGAAACGAACTGGTGACATCTGCCAGGAAGGCCTGTAGGCCAGAGTGCAGAGGCATAGCTTTGGCACTTGATGAAACTGAAGAGAGCTGATAGACCTCCAGTGGCAGAGAGTTCCACAGGGAGGGTGCCACAACTGAGAAGGCTCTCTAAGGTTCCCCTCTGACGATCTCAATGGTCAGGCTGGAACATATTGGAGAGGCACTTTTTGAAGCATTTGGGCCGTGATATATTTTGGGATAGATGAGGGGTGGGAAAATCTTTTTTTTCCAGACAGAGGCCACATTTCAAACTGGTCCAAATGTCAGTGGTTGTGAGACCAGAGGCAAAAGTGGTACAGTAACCAGCTTCTACACACACACCTATGTCTTCCACCCAGGCAATCAAGAAGCATTATCAGAATTCAAGGACACTTTCCAGCCAGGAAAAAAAAACCCTCTGGAAGGGTATGAAATAGGGCTGATGGGGTGTCTGGTTGAGGAGGGGATGCAGCCTGGGGAGCCAAGGGCCAGATAGAGGGTTGCATTTCATCCCACCACAGCCCAGCCCTGAGGTTCCCTATCCCACTACTAGGTTGACCAATGGCCTGACTCATAGGTCCCTGAGGATCATCTGGTCCAACCCCTTGCAATGCAGGTGTCAGGAGTGCATGCAGGAAGCCAGGCCTTGTGACCCATAGGACTTTGCAAGACTGGGGCTTTCCTAAGTTTGTTCTGAAGAGGCAAGGCACAGCCTCACAGGTGAGGCCGGTTGGTAACTCACAGCACCTGGTGGCAAGAGCTGGGAAGGGATATAAGGTCAGCATTTACCTTCGACTCTTTGCCACAGCAACACGTTTCCTGCCTTGCTGCGTTTGGCTTCTTGCTTCCTGATCCTTGAACCTCAGCTTCTTGACTCCCTGCTTCTTGATCCTCGGACCCTTGACTTTGTGACTCCCGGCTCTCTGACCCTCTGACTCTTGGCTTCCTGACTCCTGGCTCCCTCTTCCTGCTCCCACCCCGCCATCTTGCCCCTGGTCCTGACGTCCCCTGCCGGGACTTCGATTGCCCATGAACCGGACCGTGACAGCAGGAATATGCAGCTGTCCCTTACGGGGATCAAACCTGCAACCTTGGCGTTATCGGCACCACGCTCTAGCTGAATTTAAGGCAGCTTCCTATCTTCTGAGGCACTTGGTGAATGTCTTTGGTGAGCTCCTGGGCTACATTCAGCTTGGTGGATAACTTGCAGGGCGACAACAGCGTTGTGTGGGCAGGCCGTTCTCCCTCCTCCCTTTCACTTCTGAGCACCCAAGCTTTTTATGCATTTGGTTAGCAGCAAAACCCTAGCCAAGAGAACTGGAGAAAGGCTAACTTGTTTTGATTTGGAATAGTAATTTAAAAAACAAATACCAAAGGAAGCAGCACACACAAACAAAGGAGACTGGGATAGTTTGCAGACGCTTAAAACAGTCACGAGGAGAGGCATGAAGCGAGAGAAAATGCTTTTCCATTTGACAATGAGACTGGCTGTGGCTGCGCCCGACTGGGACACAATTTGGCTTTTGCTCAACAGGGAGCGAAGCTTGAAGAAAATCAATACAATGTTGTGCATTTTCTTTTGGGGCCTTTGTCCTGTGTGTGCTCGTTGGCTGCTGTTTGGATGACTGGCAGCCAGGCCAGAGGGAGGAGGAAGCCAGAAGAAAGAGGTCTTACTTCACCCTCTCCTCGTATTATCTCCCCAAACCATGCCTTGTTCTTTTGGTAGGCGTTTTGCAACTCCCTGGGCGTGTACAGATTACATTTCTCTTGCTGTTGAGGTCACCTTTGAATGAAGGATAGCAGAGGCAACACTAGCTCAATGGCTACTCGTTATGATAGCTGCGCTGCATCTCCATTGTTGGAGGCAGTAGAATCATAGAGTTGGAAGGGACCCAAGGGTCATCTAGTCCAACCCCCTGCCATGCAGGAATCTCAACTACAGCATCCATGACACATGGCCATCCAATCTCTGCTTAAAAACCTCCAAGGAAGGAGAGTCCACAACCTTCCGAGGGAGTCCATTCCACTGTCGAACAGCTATTATTGTCGGGAGGTTCTTCGTGATGTTTAGTCGGAATCTCCTTTGTTGCAACTTGAAGCCATGGGTTCGAGTCCTGCCATCCAAAGCAAAAGGAAACAAGCTTGCTCCATCTTTGAATATGCCTCTGACTACCAGTCGCTGGGAAGTGGGGAAAGTCCTGTGGCCCTCAAGTCCTGTTTGTGGGCATCCCATAGACACCTGTGGTTGGCCTGGCCACTGTGAGAACAAGAACACAGGAAGTTGCCTTACACCAAGACAGGCCATTGGTCCATGTAGCTTAGTACTGTCTTCAGTGACCGGCAGAAAGTCTCCAGAACTATTCCCAGCCTTTGAGTTTGAACTTTTTTTTGTATTGGATCAGACTGTTATTATTAATGTTTGATGTTTTATTATGTTTATTATTAATGTTTGATGTTTTATTAAGTTTTTATATGTGTCGGAAACTGCCCAGAGTGGCTTGGGCAACCCAGCCATATGGGCAGGGCATAAATAAATTAATAAAATTAATAAATTATTATAAATAAATAAATAAATAAATAAAATAATAATAATAATAATAATAATAATAATAATAATAATAGATGGATGCGGGTGGCGCTGTGGGTTAAACTCACCCGCGACGGGGTGAGCTCCCATTGCTCGACCCCTGCTCCTGCCAACCTAGCAGTTCGAAAGCACCTCAAAGTGCAAGTAGATAAATAGGTACCGCTCCGGCGGGAAGGTAAACGGCATTTCTGTGCGCTGCTCTGGTTCGCCAGAAACGGCTTAGTCATGCTGGCCACATGACCCGGAAGCTGTACGCCAGCTCCCTCGGCCAATAAAGCGAGATGAGCGCACAAACCCAGAGTCAGCCATGACTGGACCTAATGGTCAGGGGTCCCTTTACCTTTACTACTACTACTACTACTACTACTACTACTACTACTACTACTACTACTAATAATAATGTGAGAGCTTCTGCATGAAAAGCAGATGCTTCCAGGGAGCTACAACCCTGTCCCAGGATCCTAGACTGGACGGACCTTAGGTCTGATCCAGGAGGACTCTCCTTATGGTTGCGCGTGTGGATTTCTGGCAAACTGGATCCTAGAGCCTCTTTTTCAAAATGAGCCGTTGCTCTCCCTTTCACTACCTTCAGTCCTTTGTTAGCCCTATGCCATTCTGTTCACCCCTGCTGTGTCCACCTAACCCAAAATGCAAACCCGCCATGCCCACATCTATTTTTCGTATATCGTTTTGGCACATTGAACTTGCTCCACGATACCTAGAAGATACGCCCTCCTGAAAGTGCCGTGACCTCTGCTGCCTAACCTGCAAGCTAATCTTGCTTACAGGGCTGCGGCCCTTAATAGGTCGATCAACTGAAGCTTTTGATTTAATTGGTAGAAGCCAGTTTTACATAGCGGAGATGAGGATGAAAAACTGGCTGATTTAATAGGAGGGTATTTTGGTGTGTTGCCGTAACATGTAATGAAAAAAAGGGAAATATCAAGTTCACCCAAACAATGTTTGGCAACATTTGTGTATTATATTGAAAAAATTGTAATATGTATATTCCTTTAAAAGAAAGAAAATTAATCAGTGAACAGCAGAATCCCATATACATCCTCTCACAGATAAGTCCCATTCGGTTTAATGGGCTTACTTGGTATAGGGTAGCAGCCTAGACTGATCTTCCTTCGTTGGCACCTCTAAGTGTTATATTTTGTTTTGGGGCAAGCAGCTTGCTTAAAACTGTGATGTTGAGCAAAAGGCCTATCATGATACCCCCCAAAATTAAATGTGAATTTGAACGGGAGAATTTTTCTTCCTCTGCAAAAATCCCCCCTGCTCACCCCCAAAAAATATGCCATTTGAAACTTTGCTAATCTCATGTTGCCCCCTAAAAACACTTCCATGGTAATATTAGAAAATGTTAAGAGAGGCAAAGGCCATACAATGGGTGCAAATGAAGTGTTTCAACCCAACCAAGAAAAGGGCATATGGATAAAAGCCTGGAAGCCTGTAGGTGGTCTAAAAAAATAGGGAGAGAAAGGAACTTTTGTCAAGGACCTGAAGTGATGGGAACTGGCAGCGATTCAGCTCCCCATCACTATGCGACTCTTCTTCCAACACTTCTGCTCAAAACGGCATCAAGTGCCTCCAGCTGAAAAAAGCAGGCCAGCAATTTAAGAGGGACAATGAGCCTTACAGCTCCTTTTGATTTCTGTCAATAATGAACACAAGGGGCGGCTCAGGGCTAGGGTCATCAGCTCTAGAAAAATACATATATCATGCCAGGCAAGTTTCCAAGGATCGTTCAGAGCAGCTCTAGAAGAGGAAGTTCGATTGCAACAATTAAACTGCACAAATATAAACAAATGCATCAGAAAATGAATTAAGAAATATCCTCAAAAAGGATACTGCAGGGTAGGAAAAGGTTCCGAGAAGGGCAACCAAAATGAAAAAAGGGGATGGAACGACTCCCCAATGAAGAAAGGGTTAGTTTAGAGCAGGGTTTCCCAAACGTGGGTCTCCCGCTGTTTTTGGACTACAACTCCCATCATTCCTAGCTGTCAGGAATGATGGGAATTGTAGTCTAGAAGCAGCTGGAGACCGAAGTTTGGGAAACCCTGGTTTAGAGAAAAGGTGACATGGTAGAAGTTTATGAAATTATACATGGCATGGAGAAAATGGATAGATATTTTTCCCCCTTTCCCCAAAATGCTAGAACTGAACGGGCATCCAATGAAGCCGAATTTTGGAAGATTCATGCCACATAAAAGAAAACACTTAATTCCTGCAGCTCACAGTAAAGCTACGGAACTTGCTCCCACCAACTTGGATATTTTTAACAGAGGACTGAACATGGAGGACAAGCTACTAGCCCTGTTAGCAGTGTTCTGCCTCTATTGTTGGAGGCACTATGTTTCTGTTGCTGAATATCACAGGTGGGCAGAGTGCTGTTGCATCCAAGTCCAGCATCCAGGCTTCCCACAGGTATCTGGTCAGCCCCTGTGAGAAAAGGATGCTGTGCTAGGTGAGATTATTTTTGCTGGTAGGAAAAATAAGGCCACCGCCATCAGGTGGCAGCTTCTCTCTGCCACTCAAATGCAAAACAGTGCTACCCAGATTCTGCCTAGTCGGCTTAGAATCATAGAATCATAGAGTTGGAATAGACCACAAGGGCCATCGAGTCCAACCCCCTGCCAAGCAGGAAACAATGCGCAGGCTTCATGCGCATATAGTGGCATCAGGGAGAGAAAATGTTCACATACTGCCACACATACACATGCGCTTCACACACAACTAATCTGAGAAATTTCGTATGAAGTAAAAATAAGATCACTCTCTTTTGCACAACTGACCTAATGTCAACACGTGCGATAACTGCAGCAGATGTCTCTACAACTCTCTGTCCCCAGGTTTAATTCAGTGCTGAATACTTTTTAAGTATTTAAACAAGGCTGAGAGTTGGTGACTGACCCAAGATCACTCAGTGAACTTATAGCTGAGTGTAGATTTGAACCCTGGCCTCCCAGGCCGTTCAGCTCTCACTGTGCCATGCTAAAATTTTGGAAGGTGTCATAGATTGGTAGGTGTGATATGATTAACATTGCAAATCTAGAAAAACCCCAAGTCACGTCAAAATCAGTGGCAGCTACAACACAGTCGATACCATATAACACTGGTCCTGAAATATCTTCATTGGCTCCCAGTACGTTTCTGAGCATAATTCAGAGTGTTGGTGCTGACCTTTAAAGCCCTAAATGGCCTTGGTCCAGTATACCTGAAGGAGCATCTCCACCCCCATCGTTCAGCCAGGACACTGAGGTCCAGCACCGAGGGCCTTCTGGTGGTTCCCTCACTGCGAGAAGTGAGGTTACAGGGAACCAGGCAGAGGGCCTTCTCGGTAGTGGCACTCGCCCTGTGGAATACCCTCCCATCAGATGTCAAGGAAATAAACAACTATCTGACTTTTAGAAGACATCTGAAAGCAGCTCTGTTTAGGGAAGTATTTAATGTTTGATGTTTCATTGTGTTTTTAATATTCTGTTGGGAGCCGCCCAGAGTGGCTGGGGAGACCCAGCCAGACGGGTGGGGTATAAGTATTATTATTATTATTATTATTATTATTATTATTATTATTATTTATTATATTATTATTATTATGTCATATCCTACCATATACGCATAATGCTGGTGCTGAGGGACTCAGCACTTGGTAGCTACCAATTCACTACCAAATCAAAGTACCAGTACCAGTGAGAGCCAGTGTGGTGTAGTGGTTAAGAGCGGTAGTCTGCTAATCTGGGGAACCGGGTTCGCGTCTCCGCTCCTCCACAGGCAGCTGCTGGGTGACCTTGGGCCAGTCACGCTTCCTTGAAGTCTCTCAGCCCCACTCACCTCACAGAGTGTTTGTTGTGGGGGAGGAAGGGAAAGGAGAATGTTAGCCGCTTTGAGACTCCTTAAAGGGAGTGAAAGGCGGGATATCAAATCCAAACTCTTCTTCTTCTTCTTCTTCTACCAATAAAAGGTAATGATTCTTGGGTGACCAAATAGGGTGAAGGGTGAGTGATGACCAGCCAGGCAATTGCTCCTCCTCCCTAGATGAACCACAATCCCCAAATCCCCCCCCCACTTTTTTAAAGTAAGTGTCTAACATTGCAAAACCTCTCTTAAAAAAAAATCCTGTAGACGTCCATGTAATGATTCAGGATTAATGAAGCCAGTGCTCAGTGACATAATTTTACATGGCACCTGGCCATTGTTATTTAACATTTAGCACCAATGGTTTCCAGATGCTGTACAGAAGCAGAGCAACAGAGTGAAAGGAAGCAGCTGAACAGACTGATACAACAGGACAGGCATACAGTGGTGCCCCGCAAGACGAATGCCTCGCAAGACGAAAAACTCGCTAGATGAAAGGGTTGTCCATTTTTTGAGTCGTTCCGCAAGACGAATTTCCCTATGGGCTTGCTTCGCAAGACGAAATGTCTTGCGAGTTCTTGCGAGTTTGTTTCTTTTTTCTTAAAGCCGCTAAGCCGCTAATAGCCGCTAATAGCCGTGCTTCGCAAGACGAAAAAACCGCAAGACAAAGAGATTCGCGGAATGGATTAATTTCGTCTTGCGAGGCACCACTGTATAGCAACACAGAGGCAAAGACACAGAAGCCTTAACTATTTAGGACTGAGATATCTTCCCCTTCCTCTCATACAACTGGAGAAGTCTCTTCTCTGCTCCCATGACCTTCAGAAGTTCAATGGTTAGTAGTGGCACTCAGGCTTTGGGCCTCCCCATCCCATAATATCTACTTTGCCTCATCAATGGCATTTTGTCACCATGCAAAAACAATTTTGTTCCACAAGCTCTTCAGCTGGATCTTGTTTTCAGATATCACCACTATCAAATTTGTATTTTGATGCTGCTTGATCCATTTTTTTAAAAAAAGTGCATCATATGCCGTTTTTAACATGTTAGTTGAAAGCCGCCTCAGGCTTTGCTCTGCAATGGGAAGGCAGGAGATAAACAAGTAATAACATTAATATGCAAGTAATACAGATAACAAAAATAAGAGAGGCAAGTGCTGGTTCTGATGGATATGAAGAAATAACAGAGCTAGTACAGCAGAGAGCAGTCACCAGGGTGAACTGTCAGTGCAAGTCAAAGTTTTGCTATTAAGCACCTGGCCTGCTGCAAGCCTCAGCCTCTCTCATGCCTTAAGGAATGTTGTGCAAGAGGCCTGTGCAATGCCTGGACTTCCTGATGTTGCTAGACTCCAACTCCCATCAGCCCCAACCAGAAGGGGCAATGGCCGGGGACCATGGGAGTAGAAGTCTGAATGTCCACAGACCGCCCACCCACAGACTAGGTTAACAATATATGCAGTACTTCTATGTAGATTCTTAGTGCCTTTATGAATCAGAGGGCAGGCCTACATACCCAGTGTCATTTCCCAGCCATCAAATCCGGCAACAGTACTGCAAATACTAGTATTGTCATCATTATTAATTAAATGCATACAGGGCCGGATTTAGGTTTGATGAGGCCCTAAGCTACTGAAGGTAATGGGGCCCTTGATATGTCCAACTGGCCTTTGTCAACAACAAACTGTTGCTGTTTTTTGTGTTGAATGTGCTATATGGTAATTTATGGATCTAATAGGTATCTACAGCCATGTGCACATAACAAAATATGTATTTTATCAAAGTAATTGTTGAAAAGTCCATGCAGAATGCAAAGTCCATGCAGAATGTAGGTGCCCTATATATAGAAATGAGCAACCCAGTGATATTTTAGGGAGCAGGCTAGCAGGCGGGGCCCATTACTTACATCATAGGAGCCCACACAACACAAAACACTGTTGCTGTATGTAGGTTTTATTTTATCTTGTATTTTGGAAACGTACATCCAGTTTTTTCCTTCAATTTTTGGGCCCCCTAAGAGTGGGGCCCTAAGCTATAGCTTGTTTATCTTATACGTAAATCTGGCACTGAACGCATATATCGCCCTTCATCCAAAGATCACAAGGCGGTTTTACAGCATAAAAAGACAAAATGAAAAGGCAGAATACCCGCTCTCACAAGCACATTTAAAAGGCCGGAGGGCCTGGTTATAGAGGCACCTAAATATATGCAGTGAAGGCTCCGGGTGAGAGCATTCACTGGGGAGACCATTCCACAAATGGGGAGCCACCGCAGAAAAGGCCCTGCAGAGGGAGAAAGAGAGGTGCCTAGGCCTTAAACCAGGCCTCTGCTGGTCCTGGATCCTAGGAAAGGACACTCTGCCCGTGCTCAGTGGAACTCTTGCCTACGTTTGAGGGGGATCCTAAATGCGATTTCTCCCGCATTTTAACCACCCACAGCGCGCGGGGTGGCTGCTGACTCACCCACCTTCCTGGACCCGAGGCCGCCGCTGCCTCTTCCGCCGCCCCCGACCGCATGCAGGGTGATCTCGGAGAGCAGCTGGCGGGGGCCGCCCGCCTCCCCTTCTGCCTGTGGCAGAGGATATGTCAGCAGCAGCAGCAGCAACGGGTCGCCCTCTCTTCCGCGGCGCAGATCAGCCCCGGCGGCCGGGATCCCGAAGCGCCCGGGGCTTGGCGGCTGCAGCAGCAGAAGCAGCAGCGCTTCCCGCAGGAGCCTCCGGTGCGTCCTGCGCGGCGCCCGCTTCTCGACTCCCGGGCTGGGCTGCACCTGGCCGATCGGGAGGCTGCTGGTTCCCGCTTCCCCGGAGGCGGCGCTCCTGCTGCAGACCTGCAGCAGCCCGCCGGGGCAGAGCGCGTGCAGAGCGCACGGCCGGCCTAGCCGGAGCATGGCCGCGGAGGGGCTGCGCCGGCTTCCCACGGCTGGCAGCCCAAGCGGCCGACGGATCCCGGCGAAGGGAGGCGGCTGATCAGGCCCGGAGAGAGCGCGCAAAACAGCCACCCACCGCCTTGCCAGGCACCCTCCTCCTTAAAGGGACAGCGCCCCGCCTGTCCTGGGCAGGGCAAGGGAGCCTGATTACATACAGCAGATGTACCGCTCAGGCTTGCGCCTTCTTCTTCCAAAAAACTTTCGCCTCTCCGCAGGGAGCGCTTGCAAATCGCCGGGGGTCTCTGTCGGGGGACAGTCAACGAATCTCTCCCCACCACCACCTTTTGGTAGCAATTGCGATGCGCCGCCCTAATTCGCCGCACGATTTCCCCATGTATTTCCAAACGCTTCTTTCGGTTCTTATTTATACTGCATTTTATCCTGTTTACCATAAAACTCTGCGCGGTGAATTGAAAGAAGCGATTAAAAATGTAATTAAAAATCAATATTTAATGCAGTCTTCGACCATAAATCCGCAGAGCAGCTGCTCTAGTCAAACTATCTCTGGCAGGGAATGGCTAGTTAATTAATTAATTAATTAATTAATTAATGCCCTGCCTTTTTCCTTGATGGGACTCATCATATAAAATCTGTCTAAAACATACAAATAATTACAATAAAACAGCTGTACAATAGTATCAAAAGTATCCAAAGCTGGCAAGAAGCACTCATAGTCACCAAGGCTGCTTGTCTGGTGTTTCAGAGGGAGTGCAGTAGAATAGAATAATTCACTTATCCTGTAGCCTTCCCTTCAATCCTTCAAAATGAATGTCATACATCAGGGTGGCCAAGGTTGATTTAGCCCCCAAGCTAGGCTGGAATGGGCCTAGATAATCCATATCCCCCCCCCAAAGGCTTGCAGTTGTGCCCCCATGACCCTCTCAACTCCCTTGCTCAAAAAGGGGGTGTTGTTGCTGGGCTAAAACCTGCTCCTGTCTGGATTTTTTCAAGTGTGTTTTCAGGAGGTACCTAAAACAGATTGCCTTGTGGGTCACGGAGGGAAGGAGAAAAGGGTATTCCAAACTACAGGAGCAACCAGAAAATACTTACAAGCGACTCGACTCCCCTACAGTAATCTGGACATGGAGGTCTATAAATGGCACAGGTGCAAAGCTTATTCACTTATTCCCGTTACAGATAGGTAGCCGTGTTGGTCTGCCATAGTCAAAACAAAAAAAATCCTTCCAGTAGCACCTTAAAGACCAACTAAGTTAGTTCTTGGTATGAGCTTTCGTGTGCATGCACACTTCTTCAGATACCAATCTGTTTTCACTTATTCCCATTTGTCTTGTGTTGGATGCCATGAGTGGATCAGTGGGAATGAGATCAGTTTACAACAAAACTATTGCTCTTTTCTTTTTTGTTGTTTGAAAAGATTCCCATTAACTAAATAAGCAAAATTGTTTGGTGCATTCTTAAAAAATGCAGATCTAGGAATTACACATAAGAGAGGGCAGAGGGGGCCTTTGTAAACTTTGACTTGAAAGGGATTTCTGTTTCAGTATGCATAGGTCCCAAGCCAGCAGGGCTGATGTTTGGCATTCTCTCATCAAAAAGGGTCCTTTTGATCTCTAATTCTCCACCCTTCCTTAGGCACATTGTTTTGTTGTGTCTATAGTGCTGTAGACTTCCAGGCCATAACCTAAACAAGAGCTTTCCTGTCTGGGAAGCCATGCAAATTTGGAGCGAAAGAGAATTCCAGGGATCGGCCCAAGATGATACAGTGCCGAAGCAGCGTTGTAGGAGCATGGGCTGGATGTGTGCGGACTGGAGATGGAATATTCCAGATAAAATTGCACGGCAGAATAGATGGGTCTTGAGAAGAGCATCTTCAAGGGGGCTTTGCATTCCTTCGCTTAGAGCCGGTTCTCAGAAATTTTATGAGCTGGTCCTTTGAATCAAGGCTTTATGCATTGTGTAGAAAGAGATGTATAGGGCTGACGGACCTGGAAGGCTGTGTGACATTTCTAAGGCATGCTGGAACCTTGTCCCCTCAACAGCACTCACCATCATTTCAATCCCCAGCATACCTGGACATTTGCTGGGGCCCACAAGCCAACCAAGTCCCATGGGGCTGACGCCTTGCCTTGCTCTCCCGGGACACCCCACAACTTACGCCCCATGATGGCACTGCTGCTGCTGCTGCATCCACAAGCCTCACCTGGCTAGGAATTGAGCTGAACTCCAGTCCCATAATAGCAAAGCCACACCAAATCCTGGAGATCCAATCATATCTCTCTGCCAACATATCTAGTTTTGTCCCACACTTTCATATTTTATCCTGATCATCGGGTACCAGAGGTGAAGGACATGGGAATGTCACTTACAGTGTGACAATGAAAGAAGACATGGTAGGATGTCTTCAGTTTGCAATAAATGAGTCAACTTTATATTAGGATCCCTATCATTTCCATGATAATAGTCATATGATATATTTGGTTCTTAAATGTGTCTATTTTCATAAATGAAATAAGTACAAAATAACTCAATTTGCAATTTTGTACAAAGTTTAAAGGTAAAGGGACCCCTGACCATTAGGTCCAGTCGTGACCGACTCTGGGGTTGCAGCGCTCATCTCGCATTATTGGCCAAGGGAGCCGGCATACAGCTTCCGGTCATGTGGCCAGCATGACTAAGCCTGGCGAACCAAAGCAGCACACGGAAACGCCGTTTACCTTCCCGCCGGAGCGGTACCTATTTATCTACTTGCACTTTGACATGCTTTCGAACTACTAGGTTGGCAGGAGCAGGGACCGAGCAAGGGGAGCTCACCCCGTCGTGGGGATTCGAACCACCGACCTTCTGATCGGCAAGTCCTAGGCTCTGTGGTTTAACCCACGGCGCCACCTGCGTACAAAGTATGCAGCACCCCACTTGCCCAAATGGATCAACCTCCACTGGCTCCACGAGCAGGAATCACAGAATCATAGAACTGCAGTATTGGAAGGGACACTGGGGGTCATCTAGTCCAACCCCTTGCCATGCAGCAATATTTTGCCCAATGTGGGGTTCAAACCCACAACCCTGAGATTAAGAATCTCATGCTCTACCAACTGAGTTATCCCAGGAGATTTGATTCATCTGAACTCCTCCTCACTCATATCACCTATAATATTCATGTGCACTTTATTTTCTTGCATTTATATCCCAAGGAGCAAAAGGTGGCATGCATGGCTATTTTCATTTTATAACTACCCTGTGAGGTAGACTCTTGAGAGTCCCATGGACTGCAAGAAGATCCAACCTATCCATTCTTAAGGAACTGAGTGTTCACTGGAAGGACAGATCATGAAGCTGAGTTTCCAATACTTTGGCCACCTCATGAGAAGAGAAGACTCCCTGGAAAAGACCCTGATGCTGGGAAAGATGGAGGGCACAAGGAGAAGGGGACGACAGAGGACGAGATGGTTGGACAGTGTTCTCGAAGCTACCAGCATGAGTTTGACCAAACTGCGGGAGGCAGTGGAAGACAGGAGTGCCTGGCGTGCTCTGGTCCATGGGGTCACGAAGAGTCGGACACAACTAAATGACTAAACAACAACAACAACGAGGTAGGTTAGGATAAGGAGCAGTAACTGGCCCAAGGTCAGCTTGTCTCCTCGGTCCTGGTCCGACACTGTAAGCACTTTGCCACAGCAGCTCTCCATTGTGTGTTACATATTCTGATATAACACTGTTTCCCGGTATTCTTTCACAGAGGGAAAAAAATAGAAGTACTGTTTTTGGGGGACAGGAGGCGGGCAGGTGTGGAGGATTCCCTGGTCCTGAATGGCGTAACTGTGCCCCTGAAGGACCAGGTGCGCAGCCTGGGAGTTATTTTGGACTCACAGCTGTCCATGGAGGCACAGGTCAAATCTGTGTCCAGGGCAGCTGTTTACCAGCTCCATCTGGTACGTAGGCTGAGACCCTATCTGCCTGCGGACTGTCTCACCAGAGTGGTGCATGCTCTGGTTATCTCCCGCTTGGACTACTGCAATGCACTCTACGTGGGGCTACCTTTGAAGGTGACTCGGAAACTACAACTAATCCAGAATGCGGCAGCTAGACTGGTGACTGGGGGCGGCCGCCGAGACCATATAACACCGGTCTTGAAAGACCTACATTGGTTCCCAGTACGTTTCCAAGCACAATTCAAAGTGTTGGTGCTGACCTTTAAAGCCCTAAACGGCCTCGGTCCAGTATACCTGAAGGAGCGTCTCCACCCCCATCATTCTGCCCGGACGCTGAGGTCCAGCGCCGAGGGCCTTCTGGCGGTTCCCTCATTGCGAGAAGCAAAGCTACAGGGAACCAGGCAGAGGGCCTTCTCGGTAGTGGCACCCGCCCTGTGGAACGCCCTTCCAGCAGATGTCAAAGTGATAAACAACTACCTGACATTCAGAAGACATCTTAAGGCAGCCCTGTTCAGGGAAGTTTTTAACGTGTGATATTTTACTGTATTTTTGGTTTTTATGGAAGCCGCCCAGAGTGGCTGGGGAGGCCCAGCCAGATGGGCGGGGTATAAATAAATTATTATTATTATTATTATTATTATTATTATTATTATTATTATTATTATTATTATTGTTATTATTAAAATATGCTGTGGTGACACTGGCCTTCTGTGTGCAGGGACAATTTCTGCTGATGACAACATCTGTTGGGTTTGCCTAAGAAGTGCTATCTAAACCCACCACATTGGAGCCGGTGTGCCTGTTGCTCAGATAATGAGCATGTATGTTGTACAGTTCCCTTTTGTGGTTGGCGAGAGGAGGGCAAGACTCTGCTAAGCCTGCTTTGAAACAAAAAATGAGAGCAGGAAAAAACACCTGCATCACCCTACATGTTCATTTTATTGTATTTATAAATGACCCTTCCTTGAACAGAGCAAAGGGCTGTGTGCGACAAAGGATTAAGGAACAAAACAAATACAAAACGAAAGCATTCATTATGTAACCGTAATTTAAAAACACAACCCACACATTGCTGTTCAGGGAAACTATTACCACCTAGGAATGAAAGGGTTAGGAAAATAGAAACCGTTCTAGGTGGCATCTAAACCCCAACCACAAAGGAGACATGCAACTCTGGGGGGAGATCATTCCAGAGTCCAGGTCCCCCAACACAGAAAAGGCCTTTTTATGAGTCCCCTCACCACAGATTCTTGTGCGGACTATGAACAGAGTCCAGTCTTAAGGATGGAGTCGGCTGGTGTTGGATGAGGCTGTATTGCAGATATAGCTGAGCGGAACGAAGCATTGCTCCTTTGGGCAGAAGGATGGGAGCCACTGTGGTGTAGTGGTTAAATTGTTGGACTAAGACCTGGGAGAGTTGGGTTCAAATCCCCACTCAGACATGAAACTCACTGGGTGTCCTTGGACCAGTCACTGTCTCTCAGTTGAACCTCCCTCACAGGGTTGTTGTGAGGACAGAATGGGGAAGGGGAGAACCACGTGTACCACCTTGAACTACTTGGGGATATAAATGTAATAAATAAATGAAGAAATAAATAAATCACTTAAACAAATAAATACTTCAGGCAATTGTGCTAATTCCTCCAATGTCACAATTTCTGCTTCTGCTTCTTTGCGTATTTTAAGGGCCCAGTGTTTCATGGTGGTATGAGGGAGACACTTTAAAAGAAGGGATCCTTCCAAACCCTGTAGGTATTATTATACCCAAACTACATATGTTGGAATTCAAATAAGTAAAAGCCTAACAGTGGTTGTAAAACTCTACCTATTTGAAACGTTTTTGCCACAAAAAAGCCAGTACTGTACAGTGGTAAAGTAAAAGTAAAGGGACCCCTGACCATTAGGTCCAGTCGTGACCGACTCTGGGGCTGCTGCGCTCATCTCGCTTTATTGACCGAGGGAGCCGGCGTACAGCTTCCAGGTCATGTGGCCAGCATGACTAAGCTGCTTCTGGCAAACCAGAGCAACACACGGAAACGCCGCTTACCTTCCCGCCGGAGCGGTACCTATTTATCTACTTGCACTTTGAGGTGCTTTCGAACTGCTAGGTTGGCAGGAGCAGGGACCGAAGAATGGGAGCTCACCCTGTCGCGGGGATTAGAATTGCCGACCTTCTGATCGGCAAGTCCTAGGCTCTGTGGTTTAACCCACAGCGCCACCCGTGTCCCGTGGTACCTAGGGTTAAACACTTAATTTGTTCCGGAGGTCCATTCTTAACCTGAAACTGTTCTTAACCTGAAGCACCACTTTAGCTAATGGGGCCTCCTGCTGCTGCTGCGCCGCCGGAGCACGATTTCTGTTCTCATCCTGAAGCAAAGTTCTTAACCTGAAGCACTATTTCTGGGTTAGCGGAGTCTGTAACCTGAAGCGTTTGTAACCTGAAGCATATGTAACCCGAGGTACAACTGTATTATGAGGTCCTTACAAACCTTCGTAAAGGTATCTAGTTTAAGTTTGGCAAGAAGTCTTCTGCATGCTTGGAAAAGTGAAATAGCAAGCTGCACTGGTTCTTGTGTAACATCTATAGACGCCTTAACTTGGAATCATTATCCCAGGACACCAGCGAGAAAGCCATACCGCTACGAAGCACAGCATGCGGCTTTTAACTACTAAATGCTGCAGCTCGGCCCATTCATATTTAATCTCTGTTCAGCTTTTATGCTGCTCCTTCGCGTTCAGAGTCTCTCCATGGACGTTGTAAAGTATTTACCAAGCTTAGCGCTACAGGTCCCAGAGGGAAACATGGAATTCAAATTACAGACCTGAAGGTGAATGTACTAGCTGCTGAATATTCATGAAGGCAAACATGATCCTCTGGTTCCCAGGGTGATTATCTTCAGTGAAAATACTGTACGTTACTCCAGCTCTTCCGAAAGGTTTGGAAACTGAGGACATATTTTCAGGACCCTCTGTATAGCTGCAAGGTATGTACTGGGCTCCTTGAACACAATGCCCACCCTTCAATAGATGGATGATAAACCAGTAGGTGCTGCTGGCCAAGCTTAAATGTTTGCAGCTTAAGGGCTGGTGCACTTTGCCATTAGGTTATTTATTTGAGCGGTGCGGAGAAGTTTGATGCGTGCAGAATTACTCACTGAAACTGGCAACTGCACCAGACAGCAGATGTGGCCTCTTCTTCTCTGTTGCATTTTCAGAAAAGGAACTGTGCTAAAGTATGAATTTCCCAGACATAGCTGGAACACAGCAGTTGGAAACAGTGTCCTGGTCAGAAATCGCAACCGGTTTTCCTGGTGGCAACCATTGTTGGAAGTACAGTGGTACCTCAGATTAAGTACTTACTTCGTTCCGGAGGTCCGTTCTTAACCTGAAACTGTTCTTAACCTGAAGCACCACTTTAGCTAATGGGGCCTCCTGACGCCCCCGCGCCGCCGGAGCACGATTTCTGTTCTCATCCTGAAGCAAAGTTCTTAACCCGAGGTACTATTTCTGGGTTAGCGGAGTCTGTAACCTGAAGCGTATGTAACCTGAAGTGTATGTAATCCGAGGTACCATTGTATAGATTTTGGCAAATTTCCTTAAAAAGAGCTCAAAAACAACTTTTTAAAAAAGATGTTGCAACATTTGTGTCTGGACTTTCCCTTTTTGAAATATGGAAGCCTAGTGAACAGGCACAAATCATTTCAATGGTAGGGTCCCCACCCTCAAAAAAACCAACTCCAAGGAAATGCACCATAGTGTTATTCTTCCTCAAGCTGTATCACCTTCTCTTCCAGATTGAGCTTGGAGGAAATAGGTCTATCTCATTTCAGCACTAGCCATCAATGCACAGTACTGAAATGCCGTAATGGTGATGTCACCAACCCGCCTTCCATATATACAGAGCTACAATGTGTTTTAACCATCCATCCTTCTTCCCTAACAACTCTGGGAACTGTAGTTCCATGAAGGAAATAGGAGTCCCCCATCAATTCTCAGCATCCCACAGTTCTTGGGATTCTTTTGGGGAAGTCACAACTGTTTAAAGTGGTATGATTCTGCTTTAAATATATAGTGCAGATGAGTCTTAACTCTTTTAGGCACATTTAATAGTTGTGAGCCACCTTGTGACAAGTGGTTGCATGAGGTTCCACTAATGCAGGACGGAAGGATCTTAGAATTTTTATTTTATTTCTTCTGTCCATCCATCCATTATTTGTTATCTTAGATTATTTGTTTTCTTGCTACCAGCCGCTGGGAGTAAATGCATTATTTTAATTCAAATCATCTGTTGCCAAATACAAAACATCTCCTGGAGACTCACACCATATTATGATTATTATATTTATATCAGGCTTCCTCAAACTCAGCCCTCCATATGTTTTTGGCCTACAACTCCCATGATCCCTAGGTAGCAGGACCAGTGGTCAGGGATGATGGGAATTGTAGTCTCAAAACATCTGGAGGGCCGAGTCTGAGAAAGCCTCCCCCCCCCGCCCCCCTGGCGGCTTAGAGCTAAATCAGAAACAGCTAAAAACAGAGAAAAAGCAATACTTAAAAAACACACACAATTAAACAGAACATATATCTCAATGGGGGACGCGGGTGGCGCTGTGGGTAAAAGCCTCAGCGCCTAGGGCTTGCCGATTGAAAGGTCAGCGGTTCGAATCCCTGCGGCGGGGTGCGCTCCCGTTGTTCGGTCCCAGCGCCTGCCAACCTAGCAGTTCGAAAGCACCCCGGGGCGCAAGTAGATAAATAGGGACCGCTTACTAGCGGGAAGGTAAACGGCGTTTCCGTGTGCGGCTCTGGCTCGCCAGAGCAGCGATGTCACGCTGGCCACGTGACCTGGAAGTGTCTCTGGACAGCGCTGGCCCCCGGCCTCTTGAGTGAGATGGGCGCACAACCCTAGAGTCTGTCAAGACTGGCCCGTACGGGCAGGGGTACCTTTACCTTTACCTATATCTCAATAGGTACAGCAGGGACTCTTAATCTCAGGGTCGTGGGTTTGAGTTCTACATTGGGTGAAAGATTCTTCCATTGCAGAAGGTTAAAGACCCATGTGGTCGCTTCAAACTTGACAATTCTTATATGTGTGTGTTCTATAATTAAAACATAGAGATCATTACAATAAAAACACAACAACAGCAGCCATTTCCTTAAAAACAATCCGTTCCCCCAAGCCTGTTGGAACAAGAAATATACACAATTAAAAAATGAAGTTTAATAGTACTTGCCCTCCCAATAACATAGAGCTGACTCCAGTTAAGTCAAACCAGCTTCCGATTGTGCAAATAGTGTCTTCTTCCTCTCCTCTCCCTTCGTGTCTCCTTCACTGCCTCCAAATCTGGAGAACCTCCCAACACATATAAATAATATAAATAACATAATAATAATAATAATAATAATAATAATAATAGAATAAGACGTCCCTACTTTCGTCAGGGAAATGTTGGAGGCGTTTGCTGCTGTGGCACTCCATGGATCAGTTGCTTAGCTGGTCCACTAAGCTTTCCCCTTAATATTCCCTCCAAATACAGCTTGTGATCCCACCTAGGTGAATACAACCCACCAGCAATCTAGGGCGGTCTGCCAGGGACCTCATAGACCTCCTCTGTTATGTACTGAAGTTCTCACCCTGGGCCAGCAGGGGGATACTGTAGATAGTTATGCAAATAAGGGATCAAAAGTGACGTTCAGTGATTGGATAGTTACAGAAAATGGTTACTGTTGCGTTCTAGTGGAGCTCTATATAAGCTGGCTGGCTGAACCCTTCAGTTCAGTTCTGTTCTGGCCTGTGAATAAACAAGAGCTGTTTGAAGAATCGCTGTGTTGTCTGATATGTTCACCCACAACTTAACATCCTCTTTTTGCTGCCTGACTATAACTGTAAAAATGGAACAGGCAGGCCACACTCCATAGTTGGCAAGTGGTTTTCTGCTTCACGGGTCACAGGATTTGCAGGCTTGCTCCAGGGCCTGTGGTGACTGGCTTTTGTTTGCCCCATATTAATTCAATCTGGAATGAAAGGGCGACATCTTGCCTTCCATTGCTGCTTTGCTCTGCAGCTGGAGCCTGGCGCTCAGAAGCAAACTCTCCACTTGCTGGCACGGCAGTAAGACATCTGGGGACCGATTACCTCAAAACAAACACTTTCTTATGCTCAGGCCTCTTCCAGTCTCTGTGGTGAGATCTTTGTTGAAACAGCAGTAAACAACCTCTCGCTACAGAGAGAGTTCAGATTAGCTGGTGTAGGCGGCTGATTAGGAATTCTATTTAGCCAATTAATCTACATTTGCAGAAATCTCAAATCATGCTTGCTTATTTTCCCCCTCTAAGTATTTATGTAGGAGATCCAGTGACTTTGTGAGCATCCGACTTAAAGCCATGCCGGAAGAAAAGGGCAGGGCTCATTGGCGCTCTGACAATCCTGTCTCTCCTTTGATTTGCGATGGTGAGCACTTCGGTGGATCAGTGGCTTGCAGCTTAGCCCAATATGTTGTGGGCACAGGGAGGGTTTCTTCCACTGGGTGCCCTCTGCTTCGGAATGATTAGATGGCAGGAATGATCAGCGCAGACTTCTGAGTGGCCAGAAGAGGCCAGCAAGAGCTGCTTCACACATTACAAAATGGCCACTCAAACAAGGGTGTAGGAAGGGGGGGGGGTGCGGGGAGTGCGTCTGCCCCGGGTGTCATCCTTGAGGGGGGTGACAAAATGGCACTCCGCTGGGGATGGCACTTACTCTGCAGCGCGTCTCTCTTGGGAGTGACGCGGTGGCTTGGGGCCCCGCGTTGCCCGAAACGGCAGCTTGATGCTTGCGCCCACCAGGCGGACTCCTTGGGAAGCTTGTGCCACCGTGTGCAGATCCCCATGGAATGCTGTGGTGCCCCCCTGGATGGAGCGCTGCAGCACCCCAGTTTGCAGATTGCCGCCATGGCCCTGTGTGCGGATCGCCCCTCACCCACCGCTACAGGTGCCAAAGCAGCTAGCTATGCCCCTGCACCCGAAAACCATGCGTTGCAACAATCCCATTGTGATGGCCTGGGATTCCGATTCTGAGAGTGAACCGGAGGAATCCCAGCCGGCACAGGAGTCCCCGCCTCCAGGGCCGGCTGAACTGGGGCAAGGCCTGGATTCTGAGGAGCCTGCACCTGTGCCAGATCCTCAGGAGCAGGCACCAGGTGAATCCATTCTGGCCCCAGAGGTGCTTGAGGACTCAGTGTCTACAGGTGAGTCTCCCCCGGGGCCCAGTAACCCTTCAGCCTTTCCTGAACTGCAGAGGCTTAGGGCAGAGAGGCAAAGGGAACTGGTTTCTCCCAGGAGGAGTGCTCGCCTTAAGGCCAGGAGAGGCGGGGCTCCTGGGGGCCGGGACCGCCCCTGGCCTCAGAGAAGATAAAGGCCAGTCAGCCCGGTCCCAGGTTGCAGGAGCAACGTCGTTATTGAAGAGCTGTTTCGGCCAGCATCCAGTCCTGTTCCTCCAGTGTTCCTGTTCCCCGCCCGGCCTCCTGCTTCTGATCTTCAAGTGTTCCTGTCCCCGCCCGGCTTCCTGCTTCGGACCTCGCCTCGCACCTTGTGGACTATTTCCAGGCTAGTGACTCAGGACTGAGCTTTGACTACGATAACAGTAACCTTTCCCCCCCCCCCCCCCCCCGGGACCAGCACAATTGCACTCTTGGGCATGGGAGGCTAGTCCTTTAGGGCGAATGGGGTGCTTGTTTCCCAACCAACCTTAGTCTGCCCTCCACCACCCTCCAATTGCCTGCTTTCTTACGGGGTGTGGGTGTGTGTGTGTGGCACCACCTGTCCCATACTCTCCAACATGCTGCAGAGGGGAAACCTGAGCACATGTCTTTTTTGGAGCTGGGCTCTTGCTGGAACCAGGTGACTCGCGCAAGAGCCCCCCCAAAAAAAACAGATTTCTTTGGGGGCTGCTCTCTCAGGGGAGCCAAAGCAGGACACCCCAGCATCCAATCAGAAGCCAGGATGGCTTCTGTAATTCTGGGATGTCCACAGTTGAGGGGGTACGTGACCAACTCCCTCACTTTAGAGTTGCTTTTGCTGAACTCGTGGGAAGAGGATGGAGAGAAAAGTAGGATTGGTTGACTCTGCTTGCCCTTGGCTCTGCCTCTGTCTACTGTTGGCTTTCTGCCCTATTAGTCTCAAAGAGCCACAGCCACCACTGGCCATGAGTTTTTTTGTGTGTGTTTTCACTTGCTGAAAGACTTAAGGGCTTAGCCACACTGACCTTTTGTCCTGCTCCTTGCATGCACTGCTCACACTTAAAACCTCTGTGTCCCAGCATTTTGTCTTTTGTTTTTGCCCCGGAGCTTTCCCTGTGAAAGCCCTGTTTAGTGCTCAGTTGCAGCAAACATCCATTTGGGTTTTTCGTGGATTGAGCTTTTGAGCTTTTAAGCACGGACCATGTCTGGAAACAGCAGGGGAAAGCTAAGTGCAGATAAGCCCCAACACAAATTCTTACTTCTCAGATTCCATCTGCACTACACAATCAAAACAGAATCTTACCACTTGAAACAGTCATGGCTTCCTCCCCAAGAATCCTGGGAACTGTAGTTTTGACAAGAGTTTCGAGATCCCTATTCTCTTCACAGAGCTCCAGTTCTCAGAATGGCTTAACAGTTGACCCCCCCCTTTCTAGGAACTCTGAGAACATAGCTCTGTGACTTTCTCTGGATACAATCACACACCAAGTTTTAAGAAAGCTAATCTTTATTATTGGAAATCCATGTTGGTAGGAAAGTTCCCCAGATCTATCATGCTATAATGGAGATGCAATGATCTATGCTTGCCCTCATGGCTGATCTCATGGGAGAAACATGAAGAAGGAAGAAGGAAAGGAAATATGGCATGAGGTCAGCAACCCTAGGAGTATCAGCCTAGCGTTGAAGGAAGATCAACAGAGGTCAGGGCAAGATGGGCAGTCTAGGAAGCTTGGAGGATCCTCTCTTATACCCCTTCTCATAAAGATATACAGTGGTACCTCTGGATGTGAACGGGATCCGTTCCAGACCCCCGTTCGCATCTTGAAGTGAACGCAACCCGCGTCCATGCGTCTGTGCATGTGTGGGTCATGATTTGCCGCTTCCACGTTTGTGCGTGATGTCATTTTGAGCACATGCGCAAGTGGCGAAACCCGGAAGTAACGCGCTCCGTAACTTCCGGGTCGCTGCGGAGTGCAACCCGAAAATGCTTAACCTGAAGCTACATCAACCTGAGGTATGACTGTATCACTCCACAGTGCAAGCTGCGCTGCACCTCAGACAATTCCTGCAAAATGCACCAAGCTCAGCAACTATGCACTCACATAGGGCTCATCCAGACTTCCTTTTGTGTTGTGTTTATGGGTTGCCATACATCCAGAATTTCCTGGACATAGCCAGAATATGGCAGTCAGTGACTAGGCAGAAATCGCTGAGGTGTCTCGGAAAATCCATACGTATGGCAGCCTATATGCCTATGCTTTTGCAAATTTCATTTAAAAAAGCTCAAAAACCTCTTTTTTTGAGATCTTGAAAAAAAAAAAAAGCCCAACAACTTTTGTGTCTGGATTTTCACTTTTTGAAATATGGCAACCCTACTTGAATGTGCCATGTACGAGCACTTTTTGTGTGTGTCCTGTCACTTTCGTGGCAGAAACCCACTCTTTGCAGCTAAATTGAAGCAAACAGCAACCCACAGAAAATCCAAATGGCTGTTTGTTCCGATTCAGTGTTAAAGAGTGGGATTTTGCTGGGAAAGCGCTGGGGGGAAAAAGAAAAAGTGCTCTGACACAGCACTTTAAAATGCAGACCTGTGCCTAAAAAGCACGAGGTGAAAGGTAACTGTGCCTGATCCCCCAAGAGAAATAAAGTATTTGCACCTGTCCTTTGTTTACAACAACCGTGAGGGTGGGTATGGGTCCTGCTATTCAATGAAATGTGGGCATGGTCAGGTTGAGCCAGCACAAACAGGAACTGAGCAAGAAGAACAAACAGTCTCACCAGGGCCCTGTGGGGCAGTTGTTGGGAAAGCCCGATGGAGCTAGTCTTAAAATCATAATGATTTCAAGCTGCCACAGAGGGGGCTTGATTTGGGCTGTGATCAGATGCGGGGATGGACAGACCACCCTTCTAGTTTGCCCTTTTGCAATGAAACTATTGAGCTATTTGGCTCTTTGAGGGAACCACTAGAGATACTTGTGTGTTGCAAAGGATACTTAGTGGCTTTAGGGACGTGGGTGGCACTGTGGTCTAAACCACCGAGCCTCTTGGGCTTGCCGATCAGAAGGTCGGCGGTTTGAATCCCCATGATGGGGTGAGCTCCTGTTGCTCTGTCCCACGTCCTGTCAACCTAGCAGTTCGAAAGCACGCCAGTGCAAGTAGATAAATATGTACCACTGTGGCGGGAAGGTAAACAGCGCTTCCATGTGCTCTGGCTTCCATCATGGTGTCCCGTTGTGCCAGAAGCTGTTTAGTTATGCTGGCCACATGACCTGGAAAGCTGTCTGTGGACAAACAGCGGCTCCCTCGGCCTAAAAGTGAGATGAGCGCCACAACGCCACAGTCGCCTTTGACTGGACTTAACCATCCAGGGGTCCATTACCTTTTCTACCTTACTTAGTGGCTTCAAAAGGGTAGGATTTAAATCAGTAAAATGGCATGGGAAGGAAAGTGTCAAGCCCGTTTCCTGAGCAGCAGTACCGTCCTAATTCTTATATCCCCCCCCCTCCCATTGCAGCTGCCGGAAACATGGGAAAATAACCTATTAATGGATTTCTGCAGCAACTTTGGCTCTCACTCAGCCTGAAATACCAATCAGAATCTGATTACAAACAGGTTCCTAAGGTAAGGCTAAAACCCTCCCAAAGTCTTGAAACGACTGAGCCCGCTAATTAACATTCTACGTCTTTGCCTCCTACACAGTAGGAGAAACCTCCCCACCTTTCAATCAAAGAACTAACGCTTCGGAAAAACGAAGGAGACTAATTTAAGGAATAACTTGTATTTACTTCAAACTCCCCAGGCGACATATGATTCAAGAAGCAATTGTGCAAGTAAGAAACGTATGGTGCCATCTTGTATGTCAGAGTAGTATAATTTGGAATAATTCAATAGGAAATATTAAATGACAGGAAGGAGGGGGGAGAAGACAACACTCAATAGGTTTAATTCTTCCTCTTGGTATGGTGACCCAATGAACATAGAAACCTGGGAAGCTGCTTTAGCCGTTGGTCCATCTAATTCAGTATTGTCAACACTGACTGGTAGGAACTCTCTAAGGCAGGGAGTCTCTCCCAGACTTATCAGGAGATGCCAGGGATCCGCACCAGCATTATTATTATTATTATTATTATTATTATTATTATTATTATTTATTTGTATACTGCCCTTCAATCACAAATCTAGAGGCAGTTCACAACAGAAAAATACAATAATAATAATTGCATGACAAGCTGCCCCTGCTGAAATTGCCTCTTCTAAACAACTGTCTTGCCAAATGCAAGGTGGCTCTTTTAAAATGAGATTCAGAATACAAAACACAAGTGAGTGAGCTTAAAGATTTTATTCTAAACAGCAAGCAATATATATATATATATATATATATATATATATATATATATATATATATATATATATGCAGGTTTTGGTGTCCTCGGGTGTCTTCCCGTGTAAAAGATGGGGTGTCTAGGCGACGTTTCGACGAGGTCTCACTCGTCATCTTCAGGCTGGTGCTTTCGGCTTCTTGTTACTGGAACAGAGCAGGATCTCAGTGTTTGAGTTCCTATAAATACTGTAGAGGAGGTTTGGTGTATAGCCTCCATTGTTCTGGGCAGAGAGGAAGTTCCCAGGCTAGTGTGCCTTTTCTTCTTTTGTTCCTTAATTACTTGAGGGATATCTTGAGTGATTTCTTGAGTGATATCCTGAGTACCACTTAGGTGGGTCATTAGGTGTGGATTAGTTGCTAAGGTCTTTGTGTCTTGACCTCTTGACCTTTGTGAAGAGTTTTTCTGAGAAGATGGCTGTACTGAAATTAGTTGTGCTCTGGCTTGGCTTCGTGTATAGGGGCGAGCTGTGGTTTTGTGGCCTGTGCCAGCCAGATCTGTGTAGGGATTGCAGGGGGGTGCAGCATCCGGAGGTGCCACCATGGTTTGGCTACTGGATGGTGTCTGTAATTTATCTGTGGAGAGGGACTGGGTTTGGATCTGGTGTGGTTGATTGGTGATGGCGTTCTGTGTGCCTCTGGCTCTGGTGTCAGTTTTTGTGGGGAGGGCTAATTTCCAGATGTCTGGCAAGTGGGATGTGTCGTCACGCTTGTTCATGTTGTGAGGGTGTTTCTCTATCTCGATGGCTTCCATGATTATTCTCTTGTGGTGATGTTCCATGTTAAAGAGCAATTTGGAATCTGCAAAATTAATTTCGTGTCCTGTTTCTTTCATGTGTTGGAAAAGAGAGGAAGTTTTTTCTTCTTTTTTGACGGCATTCTTGTGTTCTGCAATACGTGCATTTATTCGTCTGTTTGTTTGTCCAATGTACGTGGCTGGGCAGAAACACCAAAAAGAAACACCCCCAAAAAACCAAGACACAGAAGAAAACAATGGCATGGCCCTCCTTCCTTATATCAAGGGCACTACAGATAAAATTAGCAAAATCCTCCATAAACACAATATCAAAACAGCCTTTTGCACCAACCAAAAAATAGCCAATATCCTCAGAAACCCCAAGGATAAAATCCAGTTGGAAAACCAAGGGGTCTATGAAATACCCTGCAAAGTCTGCCCAGCCACGTACATTGGACAAACAAACAGACGAATAAATGCACGTATTGCAGAACACAAGAATGCCGTCAAAAAAGAAGAAAAAACTTCCTCTCTTTTCCAACACATGAAAGAAACAGGACACGAAATTAATTTTGCAGATTCCAAATTGCTCTTTAACATGGAACATCACCACAAGAGAATAATCATGGAAGCCATCGAGATAGAGAAACACCCTCACAACATGAACAAGCGTGACGACACATCCCGCTTGCCAGACATCTGGAAATTAGCCCTCCCCACAAAAACTGACACCAGAGCCAGAGGCACACAGAACGCCATCACCAATCAACCACACCAGATCCAAACCCAGACCCTCTCCACAGATAAATTACAGACACCATCCAGTAGCCAAACCATGGTGGCACCTCCGGATGCTGCACCCCCCTGCAATCCCTACACAGATCTGGCTGGCACAGGCCACAAAACCACAGCTCGCCCCTATACACGAAGCCAAGCCAGAGCACAACTAAGTGCAGTACAGCCATCTTCTCAGAAAAACTCTTCACAAAGTTCAAGAGGTCAAGACACAAAGGCCTTAGCAACTAATCCACACCTAATGACCCACCTAAGTGGTACTCAGGATATCACTCAAGAAATCACTCAAGATATCCCTCAAGTAATTAAGGAACAAAAGAAGAAAAGGCACACTAGCCTGGGAACTTCCTCTCTGCCCAGAACATTGGAGGCTATACACCACACCTCCTCAACAGTATTTATAGGAACTCAAACACTGAGATCCTGCTCTGTTCCAGTAACAAGAAGCCGAAAGCACCAGCCTGAAGATGACGAGTGAGACCTCGTCGAAACGTCGCCTAGACACCCCATCTTTTACACGGGAAGACACCCGAGGACACCAAAACCTGCATTCCTGTACCCGTGAAAATCTACGAAAGCATATATATATATATATATATATATATATATATATATACCAAGTAAGCACTTCAATCTGCCACTTGGAAGCCCTCAATAAGCGGCAAAGTGACTCCCCCAGGTAGCCTCAGTTTGCACGGCCCCGCAGCCGATCAATTCTGTGCACGAGCTTCTCAAAAAACTCTGCCCACAACCATCCAATTTATAGTTAGCTAGCCTGTGTTGCTTGCCGGACTATCTACATGCAGATCATTCATTACTGGCTAAGTGCAGATTATTCATTAGGCACCCCCTCCTAATGCCTGACTTTCTCAAAACAATGTTCAACATCAAAAAGGTACCTAGCACTATCACTTCCTCCCAACTGATTAGGACACAAAAGGCTGTTCTTCATGCCATCAAATAACTTAACAAGAGACAAGAAGGCCGAGGGTGTGGGGGACAGAGGCAGGAAGGGGAACCGTGTCAGACCACTAACTCCTCAAAATACAATTTATCTTCCGGATAGACTGCCCATACAACAACTAACAAAGGTGCAGGAACCCTGACCTCATTTTCACCTGGCTGTTCCACCTCTTGAAGAGTACCACTGACATATTGTGGTGGAGGATAGGAGAGGATTAAAGAGGCCAGAGACTGGCAGAACTGAACTAATAAAGGGCACATCCACACTGTCATTTAATGGCTATATACCCACCTCCTGGCAAATAGAAGGGGAGGAAATGGAGGCAGTGGGAGATTTTACTTTCTTGGGCTCCATGATCACTGCAGATGGTGACAGCTGTCACGAAATTAAAAGACACCTGCTTCTTGGGAGAAAAGTGATGACAAACCTAGACAGCATCTTAAAAAGCAGAGACATCACCTTGCCGACAAAGGTCCGTATCGTTAAAGCTATGGTTTTCCTAGTATGGAAGTGAGAGCTGGACCATAAAGAAGGCTAATCGCTGAAGAATTGATGCTTTTGAATTATGGTGATGGAGGAGACTCTTAAGAGTCCCATGGACTGCAAGAAGATCAAACTGATCCATTCTGAAGGAAATCAGCCCTGAGTGCTCACTGGAAGGACAGATCCTGAAGCTGAGGCTCCAATACTTTGGCCACCTCATGAGAAGAGAAGACTCCCTGGAAAAGACCCTGATGTTGGGAAAGACGGAGGGCACAAGGAGAAGGGGACGACAGAGGACGAGATGGTGGGCCAGTGTTCTCAAAGCTACCAACATGAGTGTGACCAAACTGCGGGAGGCAGTGGAAGACAGGAGTGCCTGGCGTGCTCTGGTCCATGGGGCCACGAAGAGTCGGATGCGACTAAACGACTAAATAACAACAACCCACAGTAATTATCCATTGCCTGTATGACATTGACCTCTAAATTGCTGCCTTCCCACACTTCTCCCTCAGTCGGCCTAGATTTTCTTGGACCAGGGATATGCCAAAAAACAGGAGAGTATGAGCAGGGGTGTTGTGTCCAGTTTCACTGCCTGAGGGGAGAACAGGAAGGTGCCACCCCACCAAAGCCTCCCTTATCTGGGTCGTGCGGCAGCACCCTCAAAGCAGCATTGGCAACAGGAGGGTCCAGTGAGATCTCACGAGATCTCTGCAGGGCCCTTCCTCTTGGCATTCCACCACCTGAGGCAGCTGCCTCAGCCTGCCCCATGAGCTGGCCAGGCCTGGGTAGGAGAGAATCTGGATTGTGGGAGGGGGAAGTGTGGGAAAGCTGTGATTTGGAGGACAATGAAATATGGATCACTGATAATTAACTGTAAGAGATATTTTTTTTTAGCTAATGTGGGGGGGTGGGGGAACAAAGAGAATTTTATTCTTCAAATTTAATCTTCTTGCATCCAGCTGAGCCGACAGAGATTATGGGAAAGGCTAGATGGTCTGTTTAAAATATACACAGGAAAGGGGAAAATAGAAAACCTGTCCCAGCAGTGCTACCCAGCATATGTTCAGCTGGCTTTTTGACTGAGGAAAGCTGATGAAAAATTGATAGGGTACTTCTAGGCCCCTTGGAAGGATGCCTGATGGAAATGCAAATGACCGCGATGTCTATAAATCTGTAGGTGTTGTTGGCTACAGAGCCTGTTTAGAACAGCAAGTTCTAAGCTACCTTGGCTGCATCCAACATCCCTTCCTGATGATGTGACCCCCCCCCCCCCGTTGCACTGAGAGCTGATCGCACAGCATAGATTTGAAAGAGACCCAAGGGCCTGCTTCAAGGGCTCCTGCCAAGCGAAACAAGGCATGTGACTATCAAATGGATGGCCTTGGCTGTGGGACAGCATCCCCAGAGAGGCTCACCTGGCCCCTTCTTCTCCTTACATAAAAAAATAAAATAAAAATCAAGAAATACAAACATTGAAATATGATCAATGCAAAATAAAACATAAAAGCAATATCTAAACAGCAGCAATAGCAAATGAAAGGTACTTTTTCAGGGTTAGGGTTCAGTATGCCTGCAAAACAGTGATAATATTGAGGCATCCTGTGTTTGCACCTTTAGGATTTTGTCCCAGTTTTCTTTGGGGAGGGGGGGGGGAATAAGAAAAAATCCCTATTGTGGAATATTTTCACAAATTTAGTCAAGGCGAGTGAGATGTTTTTGAGAGTGATGTTTCGCAATAATGCTGTTACGGCCATCTGTTGCTGCAGCAGAGATCTTTGATCCATAATTCAAAAGCAGTGATTTATTCATTATTTAATCCATCTCTATCCATGCTTTTCTTCAACAGAGCACAGGGCAGCAGACCCACAGGGTTCCCAGCTAGTGATGTCAGAGACATCTGATGAAAACAAGCAACGGGAGCTGAAATTCTCAAGGTTTGCTTATTCGTCTCGTCTCTGGAATGGAAATCAATGCTATGAACCTGTCAGGTCTGTGCTGCCGCCGCAAATGATGAACTAATTATTACACCCCCCAACCTGCATTTCATTTCATTTCATTTGCTTTGAAATGAATGGGGTAGAATAATGTAATGATATTGTAACATACGTAACAGCAGACAGCAAGGTGAGTAACAGTTTTTGGCAGAAGACAAACTGCAGCAGAACAGAAATAGTGGTACATGTGGTGAATACGGGAAGAAATGGAAAACAGTGCTTTCTGACACCCCTGAGGCTGCAGTCCTACAACCAGAATTTGGGGAGCAAGCCCCACTAGTTTCCCATCCCTGCTGTAATGTTTATGGCAGATCCATTCCCTGTCCCAGTCCAGGATTTTTGAATGCTCTGGGCTAACCAAAGACTAATCCACTCCAGGATTTTGCAGCAAGGGGAATTCTGGAAGGAAGGGGAATTCTGCAAGAAAAGAACTCTTAAAAAAAAAATCTACTACGCAAAGTCTGGGTCCAGATTCTTATTTCTAAGAGTCCCTGGCTTCTGAACGCAACAGTCTCCAGCTCCCATCGGCTCCAGTAAATGGTCAGGGATAATGACAGTGGTAGTTTTAGGGGATTACGGTTTATGCCCAAATGCACCAAAGTGATGAAAGCTTTAACACTTCATTAATGCGCCCTCTCTGAGTTTCATCCTTCAGCTTTGATCAGTAATAACCCAGTGCCAGTGGCCAGTAATTAGCTAGCCCCAACACCTCCCTGGATAAAGGTGTTATTAAGTGCAAGCTTTGGTTCTGCCTAAATGTGAATGAAGCCAGGGTCAGCAGATTTAATTCACACCTATATCTGCAGTTCTTACTGGAGTGAAGGTTAATTGAA
Source organism: Podarcis muralis (assembly GCF_964188315.1). NCBI lineage: Eukaryota > Metazoa > Chordata > Lepidosauria > Squamata > Lacertidae > Podarcis > Podarcis muralis. The sequence goes on along the minus strand of NC_135659.1, from coordinate 86,311,885 downwards.
ATGGGCCTCTTCAAATTATTTAATGCCGACGTGAAGTCTCATCGTCTCTCCCGCTTTCCAAAGGTGAGGCAAGTGTGCTGTTCACTTGGCAGCCAGAGGGTGGCAGTGCAGACTCTTGGATAGTCCCTAGCCAGGTTTGCCAGCTGGAGAATTATCTGGTAGCATCTTTGCACAGTTCTTAACACTGGGATTGGAGAAGGCAATCTATTTTGCGCTGTGTTAATGCACTATGGGATGTCCATGGGGTTCATGCAAACATGGAAGTGATGCCTAAGTAACAGGGAGCCTATTATTCTGGTTACCCTTCCAACTTCTCCAGGGCTGCAATCTTGCTAGGTGGGGTCAGGGGAGGTGTGCCCCATTTCATTGCTTATGGGGAAATGGGAATGTGCACCTCCCCTCCCCTTCACTGCCCCCCCAGCCCCTTGCTGCCACTCTTACTGGTATTGCACAATGGTGCCGGTGTAACAGTGGCAGTGGCGCCGGCTTCCATTGAGTGTCAGGAGCCAGGTCCTGTGACCAGTAGGACTTTGCAGGACTGGGGCCTTCCTAAGTTTGTTCTGAAGAGGCAAGGTGTGGCCACACAGGTGAGGCCATTTGGTAACTCACAGCACCAGGTGGCAAGAGCCGGGAAGGGATATAAGGTCAGCATTTCCCTTCGGCTCTTTGCCGCAGCAACACGTTTCTTGCCTTGCTGCGTTTGGCTCCTTGACCCCTTGCTTCTTGATCCTTGGACCTTTGACTTTGTGACTCCTTGCTTCCTGACCCTCAGACCCTTGGCTTCTTGACTCCCGGTTCTCTGACCCTCGGACTCTTGGCTTCCTGACTCCTGTTCCTGCTCCCATCCCGCCATCTTGCCCCCGGTCCCGACGTCACCAGCCAGAACTTCAATCACCCATGAACCAGACCGTGACAGCGAGATCTTGCCAGAAACCATTGCCTCTGCTGGTGAGGCTTCTCCACTGGAAGTGGGGTGGGGGGTGGAGGTGATGCAGGTGCCTGCTCTTGGACTTCCACTGCCCGAGGCAAGCGCCTCACCTTGCCTCATCAGTGGGCCGGGCCTGGGTAGGAGGTTTCCGTGGGTTGCAGCTGACAATTATACCCTCCAACGTTTCTCCGATGAAAATAAAGGTAAAGGTAAAGTTAAGTCCTGACAGTTAAGTCCAGTCGCAGACGACTCTGGGGTTGCAACGCTCATCTCGTTTTACAGGCTTAGGGAGCCGGTGTTTGTCTGCAGACAGTTTTTCCGGGTCATGTGGCCAGCATGACTAAGCCGCTTCTGGCAAAACCAGAGCAGCTCATGGAAATGCCGTTTACCTTCCCGCCGGAGTGGTACCTACCGTATTTTTCGATCCGCAAGACACACTTTTTCCCTCCTAAAAAGTAAGGGGAAATGTGTTTGTGTCTTATGGAGCGAATGCAGGTGGGAGGCTCTGCTCAGTGCTCCCTTTAAAGAGCCGTGCAGAGCGTGTGTGCAGCTCTTGCTGGCTTTTCCCCGAGGAGGGAGAAGGGACTGATGTGGTATTTATCTACTTGCATTTTTGACGTGCTTTCGAACTGCTAGGTTGGCAGGAGCTGGGACCGAGCAACGGGAGCTCATCCCATCACAGGGATTCGAACTGCTGACCTTCTGATCGGCAAGCCCAAGAGGCTCAGTGGTTTAGACCACAGCAGCACCCGCGTCCCTCCGATGAAAATAAGGATGTACTATTCCACCACCACCATCATTTTACTACTTATACCCCACCCATCTGACTGGGTTTCCCTGGCCACTCTGGGCAGCTTCCAACATATTTAAAAGCATAATAGAACATGAAACATTAAAAAACTTCCCTATCCATGGCTGCCTCTAGATGTCTTCTAAAGGTTGTATCTCCTTATCTTCTTGGCTGGAGGGGGGAGGGTCACCTAACTCCATGCCCTCCAAAATTTCTCTAATTAAAATAGGGACATCCTAAGGGAATGTCCTATTCACAATACAATAAAAGCCATATACAAATAATTTCCTATATGAAATCACCTATAAACAATTGCATACATAAAACTGAAAACCATTACATGTATAAAAGTTGTTAAAGTGATGGCACATCCTAAAACAGTTTCAAATCCTGTACAGAGGGTTTAAATGCTGATGCCCACCTCTTAATAGGAGTTGAAAGGTACATATTCGAACCACATCTGCAGCAGTTATATGGGCTTGCTGGTTTGCTATGGAAACCAATTCAAGGTAATAGCGGCTTAACCTTTAAAGCCTTGGATGGCCTGGGACTTTCATGCCTTAAGAGCTACATATGCTTCCCTGAATGATTCAGCAGGTTGTACTGTCTGTTCCATTTCGGTGGCAGGTTTAGACGTCAGCAATCAAGAGCATTCTGAGTGATTGTCCCCAAATACAGCTTCCTTTCTGAAGAGGTTGGGAGAGATGCAACTTCATTATCTTGCTGGAGGAGAGGTTGCAAGCCCTGCCTTTTCTCTTCTGGATTTGGATGAAGAAATCAGTTTTTTTGTGTGGCTGCTTTCATCTGTAGTGGCATGTTGTTGATGCTGCTTTTTTTGTCCTCCTAAATGTATTTTTCTTTTATTTGACGCAAGTTGCTTTGAACTGCTGGAACAGCAGCCTAGGAGAAGTTAACTCAATAAATGTACAAAACAGGAACATACAAACAACAGGATACAAATCTGATGTTTAATGGAAATGGATTCTATTGAGAGATGCAGAACTGCTCGGGTTGGTCTTGTTGGTTGGCAGCCGTCTGTCTCAGGAGACAATGACAGAATGCACCTTTGGGGGTGAAATCAAACCATTGGAGAGTTACAGATCAATATGGGAGAGACATATTTTGTTGCAGCTGGGGCAGATGAAGGTGTTTGGTTGTGCTGATCCAGGTGTAGCATGGCGTTTCTTCTTTCTTTGCTCCTCCCAGTTGCCCTTCCTCCTCCAGGGTACTGCCCATTCTCATTATGGTGGTGGTATCTCAGTTTCTGTCCATTAGGCAAGAATGAGATTCAAAATGGAGTAAGGGGAAGCCAGCAGAGGGTGGCTGGGTGGCAGAGGGCTAATCCACACTTACCTTTATCCTGCCCTTTCCAGGCACTGCCTGAGACTGAAAGCTCCATGTCTGAGTATCTTTCTTTGTTTTCGTTTTTGCTCCTGAGCTTTCCCAGTGAAAACCTGCTCTTTAAAGCTCAATCGGAACAAACGTCAATCTGCTGGAAATCCGAATTGATGGAAGTCACCTTCTGACACCACCTCCAGCTTTGAAGGAGCTGCTTTTTCATCACTGTATTTTCAGAAGTCATTTTGGGCACCAGAAAAAAACACCCCATGTGGTGCACAGATGAGTTTAAACAAATAACTGTGCAATTAAATGGAAAGGGCTGATCACACAGGTCTTTCGCGTAGGTAATTCTACAGAGAACCCCCTCCCTGACTTGTCCATGTGCTGCATCATTCACACAGCTGGACATCTGCAGGTGCATGATGGACAAATGGATCCTTCGTGGATGAGGACAGCATCTGAAAGGCTTTGCAAACAAGCCACACACTGGGCATAGGAAAAACAGCAGGCATTTGAAAGCTGAAAAAGAGAAGCAGCAGCAAATATGCGAAGTGGTTTCCATGGTACATAATGTACTGTGGATGGGCTAATTGCTCACTTTCACCCAGGAATTGCTGTCTGGGCAATTTATAATTTTCTGGCTAGTTTTAAAATGGCAATAGCTCTCATGTTAAGACTCCACATGCGGCATGCCTCCTGCTTTTAATGGAGATGTTCTGCATAGTCTACCTTTTGTGGAGTGCCAGCCTTGCTAGGGACTAGAGTTGATAAGGACCTGAGGCTTTTGGGATCCAATTTAGGTACACCAGCCTTCCCTGTTTTGCGTTAGACACAGGCAGCTCATAGGTACCACCTCTTTAATCCTCTACCTCAGGCAGGAGATATAGAAGATATAGAAGTATCAGCCATACCAACAGGCTAAAAAATAGCTTCTATCCGTGGGCTGTCAGGCTGTTGAATGGAAAATAACATAGCAAAATTGACTTGCGAGGTGGTGCGTTGTTTGATAAGAGATTGAGTGTTGGGGGGAGAGGGAGGCTCATTTAATTTCATTGTACACAGGTTGTACAATGACAATAAAGGTATTATTATTATTATAATGTTTGGACCACTTGGGAGATCCATGGTGCTTTGGATCCAGCGGATTCTAAGCTCCTAGTGCCCCATCCTGAAATAATAATTTTGAGGCTTTCCTCCGGCTGTCCACAGTGGTACCCTACTGCCTACATGTGTGGAGCGGGAGCCCCTGCCACAGCAAAACTACCGCCTGAATCAGAGGTGCACCTCTCTGGTGACAGAGGTTGGCGGAGAGGCAACTGTGCTCCATCCTGCCCCTGCCCCATGGCCATTTGGGGTGTGTTAGGATTGCTCTGTAAGATGTCATAGCAGGAGAATAAAAACACATCAAAGCAGAAAGTAATTTTAAAGTGTGCAGTCTTCACTGCAGAATCTTACCGCAGTTGCCGATTGAAGTTGTCCTCACTTTGGGTGCACAGTCTTAACATTCATTCTCATGACAAAACACATAAAGGGCCCCTCGAGTCTGGTGTTTCATTGAGGGCATATTCTGCAACGTAATTTTTGAGACAAGAGTAGTGCCTCAGTGGAGCATTTTCTCTGCTTCATTTAGTTATTTTGCAATGCTTTCCCAATGCTATCACATTATTGCTGCCCGGGGGGGCGGGGAAACGGGACTGCAGCGCAACAAAAGCAAGACAGAGATAAACCAGAGGAATCTGTGGTATAGAAAGTTGTGAGTTTTAATAAATAAATATAAACAACAGGACTTGAGCAGAAAGTTATGGGATATTCACATATGGGATATGGGAAAGGAAATAGTGCAATCGTCCCCAAACATTTTCAGGAACAAACAGTATTGGAAGCGGCATCCCCAATAAGGGTTTTGAGCACAAATAATCAGGAATGCACAAGCAAAACAACATCTGGAAGGCCCTGTGGTAAAACTAAAGAGATGCCTTTACAGCATTTGTAATAACACACTGTTCTAAATTTATTTTTACAAACAATTCCTTGCCTAAGGTAGTCTTTGCATTTTATTCTTTCTTCTACATTAGTGTTGCTAAATCAGACATACAATTAACATTTTTCATTCTCATTCCTAAACTATCTTCTTCTTCTAGGAAGGTTGTTGTTACGAATGTTTTTTCCCCCCTGGTTCCATGTTACCTAAAGCAAAGTATTGTTCTTCCATCTGAATCCTTTTGAATCCCACCGAAATACACAGTGGGGCTGACAGATCAACATTCAAAAGGTAAAAACATTGCTAAATCTAGTTACGAGAAGAAGAAAGGCCTGTCAAAGTGAAAAAGAATCAGATCAATATTTTTAGGGTCAATATCTGTGAGTTCAGACCCACCTGTCTTTATTCCAGGACTCTGAGACAAATAACTCCCAAGGGTTGTGTGGGCAGCCAGCAGAGTAAACGTGTGGGAGAAATTGCTGCTGCAAATTACTTGTTGCAAGGTACTTGCTGGAAAGCTGCAAATTCAGAAACTTGCTTTCTTCTTCAGTTTTGGGTCTCCACGGTTGCAAAGCCAAAGCAGAACCACCTATCCTTTGAGGAGTCATCCCATCACGTTTCTGTGAGAGTCTGCGCTCTGGGATTTCCCCCCTTCCAATCAGGAAGGCAGTGGCAGAAACATAGAGTGGGTTCCTTTAGGATGGGTATTTCGTACACTTTCCAGAGTTAAAGTGAAGTGTAGATGGGTTCCCACAAGGCAAGACACAGCGATAAGATACCTTTATTGAGCTACATAACTGGGAAACAGAGGCAAAGCAACTGCTTAAATACATTTCTGAAAGCCTAAGCCACTCCCACTCCCAACGTGATTGGCTGTCTAAACTTACAAACTGCGAATCACGACGCAGAGTTCAAGGGCCAATGGCAGAGGCCCAAATCCTGAAATGTTCTGTGATTGGACAACATGTATCAAATCAGAACACAGGAGCTCAGATTCCTTAGTCTAGACGCAAGCTGAGGCAAACACAGACCACTGAATACATAACATAAAGTACGGCCTATAGATCACGCACCAATAGAAGGGAGAGCAGGGGCATCTGGAGAGGAGACTGAGAATGGTGCACAGGTGTGTTTACATTACCTCTCTAGAGTGAAGTGGGGACTGTGAACACAACTATGCCCTTCCCCACTAGGGTTGGACGAACAAGGTGGGATTGGCTCCATCAGCAGAAGTCCTGCACAAGGACCTCCACTTGCTCAGCAGGGCTTTCAGGCGGTGCCCTGGGCAAGGCCAAAATTCAGTGCCCCCTGCTTTCCGTTCTGCTCAATTTACCATGTCATCGTTGCGGTGGCCTGCAGTGCCCCCTAGTTTTGGCGCTCAGTGCTGCAGAACTGGTTGCGAGGCTCTAATTCCACCTCTGCAGGGCTTATGCTCTCTCTTCTCCCCATAGCCCCCTCCATGCTCCCCAATATTGGCTCAGGGTCAGGTGAGCCTCCAGAACAACAGCTGGGGAGAGGAAAGTGGAGATGGTTCTGTCTGGTAAGCTGCAATGCTTGTGCAGATGGAACGATGGGATGAGCATGACAAAGTTCACCCGCAGCATTATAGTAATTTTTTTGAGATTTGCGCGCGGGCGCACACACACACGTTAACACAAGGAAATTTTATGCAACACAAGGTCCTCTTTTAGTGGCCTAATTGGTGATGAATTTCTTCATTTGGAGCAATGTGAAAGCAGCCACCCCAGAAACCTGATACACTGCCAGGTTCCACGCTGCTTCTGTGCTTGATACAAGCTTATTAATAGCCTTCTCACTGTCTACCACATGAAAACTTATCAAGGCCGCACTGTGTATTGTGTTGGATTGTGAACCAAGCTTCAGCAGCTATTTTTATTAATAACACTTTAAAAAAAAAAAAAAGAAAACATGTTTTTGGTTCCCCCACCACATCACCTAGCTAAGCTTTTTTTTTTTAAAAAAAAAAACAAGCTTGAGTGCTAGCCCTGTATTGTATGCTATTTTCTCAAGTTAAAGCATGTACAGTGGTACCTTGGGTTACATACCCTTCAGGTTACAGACGCTTCAGGTTACATACTCCGGTAACCCAGAAATAGTGCTTCAGGTTAAGAACTTTGCTTCAGGATGAGAACAGAAATCGTGCTCCGGTGGCGCAGTGGCAGCGGGAGGCCCCATTAGCTAAAGTGGTGCTTCAGGTTAAGAACAGTTTCAGGTTAAGAACAGACCTCCGGAACGAATTAAGTACTTAACCCAAGGTACCACTGTATGTTGCTTTTGCTATGCGGCTGTTTCGCTGGACATGAAGGCAAGCAGCCATGTTTTCCTTTGTTCCTGAACTACACTGAATAAAGCTGTAAATATGCTCTCTCTCTGTCTGCCTCTTCCGTTGTGGATGATTTATACACTCTGCTGACAGAGTTGCATGGGTCTTGGAATGTATCTGAGGCTTGTGTCACTAATTGACTGATGCTGTTCCACGGGAGACTGGTGATCGTCCGGAGCCAGCTGGGGGCCTGCCTGATGCCCCCGTCTCCCTGGCAGTATCCCAACATCTGCCACAAGAAGTCCACCTTAAGGGATTGCAGAACAGCTCACATTTCCCATCTCTTCTGTGTCAGTGAGGGTTAGGACTAGTCATTAGGCAGGGTGAAGCTGTTGCCTCAGCTGGCAGAAGACCATCAGGCAGCATGCCCATAGGTGCCCTGCCAGTCTCGTCACCTGTGCCAGTGGCAGAGAAGTAGCAACACCACTGGCACCGATGGGGGCAAGATCCTGTCCCTGTTGGGCGAGATCTCATCCAAAATTGCATGCGATTTTGTGGAGTGCCCAGGATCTCATCGGATTTGGGGGAGAAATTTCACCCAATATAGGCAGGAACTTGCCCCTAAAGCAGCACCAATGGCAGAAGCACTTCACCACCAAAGGATTTTTTACAAAACTGTAAAAATAAAGAAAAAATAAGTTTGCAAAACAATAATTACCATGTGGTTAGGGTAGATCAACCTGTCAGTGTCCACTTATCCCCAGTGCAAATATGACATAATGGCAAAAGTCAGAAATTGAAAAATAACTATAGCATGTACACAAAAATCGATTTCAGATTTTAAATCAGCATTGAAAGAACACATAAGAACAGTTGAAAAATCTCATGCAAAAGAAAATGGGGAAAAAATTGTTCCCCAGTATACTGTGTATCCCAAGGAAATACAGTACATTTTTTTGCATACCTCCAACTGTACATAGATATACACATCATTTTCAATGCTATACATGTCATGTTCAATGCTATATAAGTCACTTACATTTATACTCATATCGTACTACTTTGGCTATGTGTTTAATAAAATATTGAATTCTTGCATTGTGAAAAACAAAGATTATGGAGATAAGTGAAAAACATTAATTGCAAAAAAACCCTAGAGCTTACAGAACAAAACCAACTTTAGATATGAAATCAGCACGTCGAAATTAGGTTAGAACAACTGCAGGTGTCAATGCAACAAAATTTTTGTTCCCCAGTGTAGTTATTATGGTCTTCGTATGCTAGCTGTTTCAGTTTATATTGCTGTTTTAAAAGGATAGATTGCCCGGTTGTTTTGTGCTGCTAAACAATATGGCATTTTTATTGTAACTTTTGTACTCATTTGCGATATTTTTATGATGTTGTAAACCACTCAGAGATTTCAGAGATGTGGAGAAGTATATAAATTACTCAAAGAACACAAATAAACTAGCAAGGAATCTGGAGAACTGTACCTTATTGATTGATTGGATTTATACTCCAAATGTCAAATGCTAGAAAAATCTGTCTACCCCAAGAGAAATTCAACTTGGAAAGAAGCCCTGTAGAATTGCATAAGGACCCCTAACCATTAGGTCCAGTAGTGGCCGACTCTGGGGTTGCAGCACTCATCTCGCTTTATTGGCTGCTGGAGCCGGCGTACAGCTTCCGGGTCATGTGGCCAGCATGACTAAGCCGCTTCTGGCGAACCAGAGCAGCGCACGGAAACGCCGTTTACCTTCCCGCCAGAGCGGTACCTATTTATCTACTTGCACTTTGATGTGCTTTTGAACTGCTAAGTGGGCAGGAGCAGGGACCGAGCAACGGGAGCTCACCCCATTGCGGGGATTCGAACCACGACCTTCTGATCAGCAAGTCCTAGGCTCTGTGGTTTAACCCACAGCGCCACCCGTGTCCCATGTAGAATTGCATACTTAAGGCTTTATTGGGATTTTCTAGTTTTATTTGCAGGGGTCTGTAGGTTCAAACTGGAGGCTTTCCCTGTGCATGGAAGGAAGTGGAGCAGACCCCTCTGAAATGCACTACTGAGAAATGGGCGTAAAGGATAGATAACACTACTGCACATTTTTTAACATTCAAAGAATGGCAGGTTTGGTCCCTAGCCTCTTCAGCGGAAGGTCTCCAGGTAGCAAGTTTGGGAAAGATTTCTCCTTGAGAACATGGATACCCACTTACTACTATTATAGTTATTGATCGAGGCATTTATATTCTGCCCAATGAATGTCTGGTTTACAAATTTTAAAAATCAGCAAAATACAGAAGCAATACGAAAACTGTAACCAGTACAAAACACAGCTTGAAACCAGCATAAAACAATCAAGAAATAGCATAAGGTCAACAACAACAATAATAATCCAGCAAGGGGAGAAACAAAATAGTTCCAAGAGCAAACAATGCATCCAATCTTCCAGCCTAAATGCAAAGACATGCACTCTGGCTTTCACTGGTATTGGCCAACTGAAAAAGTGGGATAGGGCCCATTTTAGTACTTTCTGCTTTCAAGGAGATGTTGGCTCTTTACAATAGTGCAATTCCATCTTGGAGTCAGGAAATACTACATGTTACATATGGCCTCTCTTTGGGCATTGTGGGCTTGTTGGACCTAAAGGTGGAATCTCGCCACATGAAATCTTATATTTGGAAACATCATTTTTCTGTTGATCACACAAAACTGATGGCCAAACAATAGAACCATGTGCCCCCCTGTATGCCAAACTATTCATTCAGACCCCTCACCCTCCTTCTTCTTTGGCGATCACTCGTAGCCGAGTAAGATTGTCTTCCATAAACATGGTTTTAACAATGAGTCCGTAAGGGACTGTGGAGGCCAGTTCTGGATCCACACATCCTTCCACAGTGGGGACATTGGTTTCCAGGCAGGAGTTGATCATGGTGTGGATTTGCCAAGCGTGCCTTCCTCCTAGCACGTTTCTCCCTTGCAACCTGAGTTTGAGTATCTTCAAAGCCCATGACACCTTTGGTAAAGGCTGTTCTCCAACTGGAGTGCTCGCAGGCCAGTGTTTCCCAGTTGTCAGTGTTTATACTACATTTTTTTCGATTTGCCTTGAGACAGTCTTTAAACCTCTCTTGTTGACCACCAGCATTACGCTTTCCATTTTTAAGTTCGGAATAGAGTAGTTGCTCTGGAAGACGATCATCAGGCATCCGCACAACATGACCAGTCCAACGAAGTTGATGTTGAAGAATCATTGCTTCAACACTGGTGACCTTTGCTTCTTCCAGTACACTGGCATTAGTTCACCTGTCTTCCCAAGTCTGTGTAACTAGCATAACCGGTGCTAAGTGGAGAAAAGCCTTAAGACTCTGAGGTTCCAGTCTATGCACTCTGCCATAGTTGACGGATGCTATTGTTGGATTCCTTACAAAGAGAGAGTTTGGCCATGTGGAGGAAATGTGCCTACAGATTTACCCCCAATACTTACTGGTTTGCCCAGTGTATGAAGACTTAAGAGCAGCTTTGTTGAAAGATTTCTGTCTTCCAGTTGGGAGACTGATTTGGCATCTGATTAAGAAGCTTTATGGCTGCAAACAAGAGGTGCAGATCTTTCCTTCCAAAGCCACATTCCATTTCTTCCTGATCAGTGTGGAAGCTGTCCCGATGACTTCTGCGTATATGAAGGGCTTATGGAGCAGAGATTCTGTGCTGACAAATAGTTGAACGGTTCTTAGACTCCCTGCATAGATCAAAGCGCTTGGGGGAGAGGATGTAACATCTCGGCAAACCCTCAGAACACATTGCGTTATGCCAGGTTCCCCCAGAGATCCATTTAATTTACAGCTGCCACGTTTGAATGCTGCAATCTGAAAGCCTCGTTCAGCAGGATGAGGTCCCACCAGATGGCTGTGCCTGCCTGAGAGTTCAAGGGGACCAAGGTTGTTTCATGCATCCTGACCACGGAAGGATGCATAAGCAGGCATCTTAAACAGTTCCCAAGAAACAGCCCACAAGTCTGCTTCAGCAGGAACCAAGAGCGGAGAAGAAGGAAATGATTTCTCAGTCCCAGAGCACAATTATCATGATTATTATTTTTCAACTGCAAATGAGATACGCAACAAAATGTTGTAGTGTGGAGTGCTCCTGTTCAGGGTTCCAGCCAACCAACCATGCCATGTACCCCATTCCGTTCCTCCTTCCCATTGTTTCCCCATTTCCTACCTCAACACGGAGCCAGAATTCTTTGCTTGTGTTTAGTATTGTCAGAATAGACAATACTGGCCTTGACTGAGGTGGGGAATCTCAGGCCTGGGGGCCAAATGTGGCCCTCCAGGTCACTCTATCTGGCCCCAGGACTCTCTCCAGGCCACACGACCTACTCAGTCACACCTCCTAGACTCTTATCATCCTCAAATGTTTCTTCCCGGCTGGCACATGTTCATTAGCTTGGATAATGCCTCTTGGTTGTCTGAATGGGGAATGGAGAGGAATATTTGTGTGAAGAAACTAACCTTCTGTACAAAGGTAAATTTTACATTTGCTGCTCTGCTGGCTTTCACTTCTGACTCTGCCCACCAATAGCATGCAGTCTCTGAATAGCTGCGGGGGGGGGGGGGGGTAATAATAATAATAATAATAATAATAATAATAATAATAATAAATTTATAGCCCACACATCTGGCTGGGTTGCCCAAGCCACTCTTATCAGCTTCCAAGACATAAAAACATAATAAAACATCAAACATTAACAGTAACAATCTGACCCAATATAAAAGTCACAATAACTTTAAAATAAACAACTTATATCAAACAAAGCAACATTCAACAATGCATCAGAATCTAATAATAAACAGTAAAATTAAACACCAGCAAATAATAATTAAACAGTTCAACCACAACAAAGAATTACCAATCTATAATCAATAAGGTAAAGGTAAAGGTAAAGGGACCCCTGACCATTAGGTCCAGTCGTGACCGACTCTGGGGTTGTGGGAATCATCTCGCTTTATTGGCCGAGGGAGCCGGCGTACAGCTTCCAGGTCATGCGGCCAGCATGACTAAGCTGCTTCTGGCGAACCAGAGCAGCGCACGGAAATGCCATTTATCTTCCCACTGGAGCAGTACCTATTTATCTACTTGCACTTTGACGTGCTTTCGAACTGCTAGGTTGGCAGGAGCAGGGACCGAGCAACGGGAACTCACCCCGTCGCGGGGATTTGAACCGCTGACCTTCTGATTGGCAAGTCCTAGGCTCTGTGGTTTAACCCACAGCACCACCCGTGTCCCTAGGCTGTATGCTGAGACCCTTCTAATTCCTGGAATAGTCAATCAAGTTTCCTGGTGAGGTCCATACAAAACCCTGTCAAAGGGTCAAATTGAGAAACAAAGAAGCACAACTTATAAAACTATTTTTTAAAAAAATCTCCCTGTATTCTTCTCTTCCCAGCTGAGAAGTTGCTGTTCTCAAAGTCATAGTCTGGGAAAGGGTAGGTGGGGCAAGACTAGGGTTACCAGACGTCCCCGGTTCCCGGGGACAGTCCATGGATTTGCAAATCTGTCCCTGGAAAATTCTGTCCCTGGAATGTCCCCAGATTTGCAAATCTGTCCCTGGGAAACTTGGCAGCGGCAGCCTCAGCAGCCAGCTTGGTAGCGCAGTTGGCTCTGGCTGGCTTCAGGAGCTGCCCGCTGCTGTGGCACCCACCATTTTTCATTGCCCCCATATGATGTGTCTTGTGTGCATAGGATGTGTCTTGTGTGATCTCCTGCCCCCTTCCCCCTTTGTTTTGACCGATCAGGGGAGGCTCAGGAGTTGTGGGCAGGCAGCCGTTGCCCAATTTTTTAAAAACTCTGTGCATTTATGTTTCACAGGGTGCAAAAGAAGGGCTTTGCACCTTTATACAATATGCATGCATGCTTGGGCCCAGGGTCTTTTGCCTCACCATCCCCACTACTGACTCCCTGTTGCTACTCAGCCTCCCCCACCCAAAAAAAAGTGTCCCTGGATTCATTGAAAAAAATCTGGTAACCATAGGCAAGACAGGTGGAAACACCACTGCCTGATGAATTTGAACCTTGATCATAAAAAAGAGTCCTCACAGTGGTGTGCTGTCAGTGGACTAGGGAGGCTAGGCTAGTCCCCTGAATGTTGCCCTGGCACACCTCCTTCCCAAAGCCCAGGAAGCTTCTGCCTGGTTTAGAGAGGGAGGTGCGATTCTCACACATGCAATGTTGGGACGTCGCAATGTGATGTGCACTATGCCAGGGTCCCCCCCCATCACCCTTGCAAGCTGGAGCCTCTGACACTAACAGTCCCCCTATGAAAAAAATCATCTGATTCCTCATCCCTGAAATGGACAAATTATCTGATGGCATAAAGCACTTTCTTGCCTTTCTAATCAAGCAGCATAATAGCAAACAGCGACCGCCAGCCCTCTCTTTCTCTGAGACCTTGTGCTGGTTCTGTGAGCATCTGTTAAAGGCAGGAGCTGTTCCTTTTGGCCCTTCAGATCAATGCACGGAGTTTCCAAAGAGTCCCAGTTGCCATGCAACACAAGCTGAGTTTGAAAGGAAGGTGGTAGCTTCCAGTTAACACCACCTTTTATATCGATCTGCCCTGGGCCATGCAGCCTGATGTACCAGTAGCAGCAAGATGCATCCATCACATGTGAAAATCTCCACATAGCCACCCAAAAGATGGTTTGGCGGTATGGTGGGGTGGCGTGGAATGGGGGGGGAAGGCAGACGAGATTTAGATGGGATGCCCGAGTTCAAATGAGTGTGATAAATACTACTTCTCACTTTGAGCACATCAAATGCAAGGTGATGTGAAAAGAACAAATGTAATTTTCAGAAAATTGCTTTCCGTTTCCTGGAATTGCTAAATATAAGTTCTCTCTCTCTCTCCCTCTCCACTTTTTCTCGGTTGTATGGATAAGATAGAATGGATGGAACTGGGTACAGTGGGGCCATTTATTTTGCAAAACGCATTTAGAGTAAGTTGCTGTGATGGTTGGGCTTATTCCCCCTTTCTCTTTCAACAACATTTGCATTAGGGGAAAAAAGCCCTAATGCATAATCTTCTGTGCGCTGGCTGCTCTCTCTGAAGTGTCAGGAAAATATCCTCTAGTACAAGTCTACAGGAACATATTTCAGTAGCTGTGTAGCCCATGTTAACGTTTATCTCTTGGGCTGGCTTTCTGGATCCCGCTGAGTTTATTTGGAAGGAGTGTATAATGAGAAGGCTGATCACGCTATGGCAGTCCAGAGAGCCTTAATAAGTTAACCGTGGCTTCTGCTGCCTCCACTTCAGACACCTGCAGATGAAAAGGAAAATCGGAGTAGAAGCAAAAGAACAAGGAGGTTTGGGGAAAAGTTTTAATGGTTTGGGAATTAAGGAAATCCTACCCGACAATGGCGCAGGAAAAAATTGTTAAGAGTGAATCAGCACTTCAGGAAATCTACTGAGTAATAAAGAAAGGAAAGAAAGTCTCAGCACCTCGAGGGGTAAAAGAGACATAGACAAAAGGTAAACAAAATAAATTTAACTGTGGGATATAAGACAATGTTTCAAATGCCCATGGAATTCAGTACATTCAAGAGAAACTTGGAACTGATGCCTGATGATTGTCTTCCAAAGCAACTACTCTATTCCAAACTTAAAAACGGAAAACGTAATGCAAGCCAGGCTGTCATTTCCCCTAATTTTACCTGCACACAAACATTTTACATGTAATAAAGAGAAAATGGAGAACAGTATCAGAATATTAGGAGTGCACATGTCTGCATTTCTGAACATGTAATGAAGTCAACACTATTAGAAGCAGAGAAGGGAAACAGGAATACATGCATGTAAAGTAGATTAGTAGAGATGTTTCAGAGAAGGTTGGGACAAAGCTTAGAATACAGGTAAAATGACAAGTCTGTTTGACAGGCATTTAAATTGGAAAAAATTGCAGTTAACTGTGCCTAACCACGGTAGACTTTGCAAATGAAGTAACAATTTCAGACTGAAGCCTGGAAATTAACACAAAGAGAGAAAATTTTCAAATGAAAATGGAAACATTGTATGTCCAAGAACAAAAGAGAAGAAAATAAGATAAAATTTAAAAGCCTTAGGTAAGATTTGGAAGATAAACTGTGGGAAATGAAACAAGGAAGAATGGAATATATGATGGGAGGGGTGGAATTTAGTAGTTTTGAAATTGGTAGATGAGGAAATGCCATTCCCAAAAAATCTTGCTTGAAATAATGGCAGACAGATACAAAATTGAGACTGAGTGCTATAAAGAAGTAATAATGAACTCAATCTTGAGAATAGACTTCTGAATGCACCAAATCAAAAGTTCCTGAGAAGAAGTTGTAGAGGAAGTAGAGGAAAAAAATATGCCTGAGAATTACTACAAAAATGCTGCAGGAAAGGCATTTTAGAAGACGGCTTTGAAAAAGTTAGTTTGAAAAAGTTGGAACAATTAATATATTTTAAAGGGGGAAATATTAAAAAAAAGATGTTCGTCTGTCCCTCTCCCCACTCTCCTGCTAGCTGCATCTCTTTCATTTAATTCCTCCTGCGGCATTACTCTATCAGAAAAGACTAATAGGCTGAAAGCATAAGCCAAAGACAAAAGGGGCACTTGCTATCCATTTACACAAAGACATGAAACAAACTTTGCAAATGATCTGCACAGTTGCAAAGGCGACTCACCCACGCATTTGCAGATCATTTGAAACTAATGGACCCGAAGACCAAAATCGTCATCTCAAATGGCAGGATGTTATTAATACTCAGGGATGATGATATCTAAACTGGTTCACGCAGAGAGTGTTTTGCTGAGTGGCAGTGGTGTCATCTGAACAAAGCTTGTTTTCAGAAACCAAAAGTTTTGTGGTTTTGTGAAATTGAAAGGACACTGTGGCATTGTGGGGGTGGGGTGGGGAGGGTTACCCTCAAAATCTTCTAGCCCTCGGGCTACACAGGCATTCTGCTTCAGTTAATTCCTCCATCCTCAATTCCTCACCCCCCAGTTCATTTCCCTCTCAGATCCTGTATATGCAGAGGAGGAGGCAGGGCCAAGTTTGGACACAGGTGGCATCTTCCACAATGATGCCAGACTCTTTCATCCTGCTGAATAAGGTTGCTATCTTTTCCACCAACCAGTGTATCTATGCCCTTATTGGCAGCTTGATGTGTGTGGATATTGTTGTGAGTGCTTGGTGTGTGTGTTTGTGTGCACGCGCATGCGCGTTAAGCTTTATGCCTGAGTCTTCATTTCCTTCCTCTCATCTCCTAATAATAATAATAATAATAATAATAATAATAATAATAATAGGGTTTCCCCAGCCACTCTGGGCTGCTTCCAACAAAATATTAAAATACAATAGTCATTCAGATATTAAAAGCTTCCCTCAACAGGGCTGCCTTCAGATATCTTCTAAAAGTCTGGTAGTTGTTTTTTCCTTTGACATCTGGTGGGAGGGTGTTCCACAGGGCGAACGCCACTACCGAGAAGGCCCTCTGCCTGATTCCCTGCAACTTTGCTTCTTGCAGTGAGGGAACTGGCAGAAGGCCCTCTGCGGTGGACCTCAGTGTCTGGGCAGAACGGTGGGGGTGGAGACGTTCCTTCAGGTATACAGGACTGAGGCCGTTTAGGGCTTTAAAGGTCAGCACCAACAGTTTGAATTGTCCTCGTAAACGTACTGGGAGCCAATGTAGGTCTTTCAAGACTGGTGTTATGTGGTCTCGGGGACTGCTCCTAGTCACCAGTCTAACTGCCGCATTCTGGATTAGTTGTAGTTTCTGGGTCACCTTCAAAGGTAGCCCCACGTAGAGTGCATTGCAGTAGTCCAAGCGAGAGATAACTAGAGCATGAACCACTCTGGTGAGACAGTCTGCGAGCAGATAGGGGCTCAGCCTGCGTACCAGCTGCCCTGGACATAGAATTGACCTGCGCCTCCATGGACAGCTGCGAGTCCAAAATGACTCCCAGACTGCACACCTGGTCCTTCAGGGGTACAGTTACCCATTCAGGACCAGGGAGTCCTCCACACCTGGCCGCCTCCTGTCCCCCCAAAACAGTACTTCTGTCTTGTCAGGATTCAACCTCAATCTGTTAGCTGCTATCCATCCTCCAACTGTCTCCAGATACTCACACAGGACCTTCACCGCCTTCAGTGGTTCTGATTTGAAAGAGAGGTAAGGCTGGGTATCATCTGCATACTGATGAACACCCAGCACAAACACCCTGATGATCTCTCCCAGTGGCTGCATGTAGACGTTGAAAAGCATGTGGGGAGAGGACGGAACCCTGAGGCACCCCACAAGTGAGAGCCCAGGGGTCTGAACACTCATTCCCCAACACAACTTTCTGAACACGGCTGAGGCGGAAGGAGCAGAACCACTGTATAACAGTGCCCTAATACCTGTTCCTCCATGTGTTTTCCTTTGCTTCTTCCTCGTCTCTCACCATCAGCCATCCCCATTTCCCCAGTGTAGCTAGAATCCAACCCAACTAAACAACGTTTGGATGTCTGTGAAGGTTCCCTGCAATATCTTTTCTCCACAGCACTTTAAATGACAATAAAATACACCCACTGGAAAATAATAAATTCCTAGCTGTGTTTATGTTTCTGCTGTGTTTATGTTCCTAGTTTCTAGAACTGGAGAAACACTTCACAGTAGGAACAGTTGCTGCAATCATGTGTGAGAGGGAAAGGGATTGTGCCCTTTGTGGGGGATTTTGCCATCAAATGAACAATGCATGCCTATGCTAGTTAGGAAATAAAGGGGTTAAAGACCACAGAGTTGAAAATTGCTAGAGAAGCCTCAGCTATGACTCACCCCCTCATCTTTGGGGAGGGAGGAAGTAAGGCTTATTTCCTGTTCCTTTCTGTCTCTCCTTCTTCTCCTTTGAACCATGTCACCAGACATTTGAAACTGGGACTCCAGACTCAGGCCATGTGTTTGAGACTAACTTCTGCATTTTGCAACTAAAATTACCTTGCCTGTGTCATGCATTAAACGATGCATGAGTGAGACCTCAGATTACGGTAAGTAAAGCATTTAAACTTCCTTACTGTTGTGGTATATTCACTCCGAGAGGGGTAGAGGCGGGGGAGCACAATTGTGAGCTCTTAATGCTAGGACATTTAAAGGTCTAACAACCTACATGTCCTGCACTTTGCAAATGCACATTTCTGTTTTAAACTATTCAGACAGTCAGCCATTTTTCTTTTGCAGTTTCCTACACCCATGGAACTTCAGTATTAACTGGTATTCCCCAGTTATTTCCCAACATCCTAAATTTGGGGTTAATTTGGTTAGCTTATGTGTGATCAGATTTGCACATTAGCAGCTCGGGGGGGGGGTGTCAGGGAGAAAAGCATAACCAGTGATAAAAACAACAGACTCAATATTGTAATGGAAAAGAATAAAAAAAAAGATTGATTGATGTACAGTGTTTAAATCAAAACATATTGTTATGCATTTGCTGGGAAGGGGTAGGCTGTATGCTGTAAAGGTAAAGGTAAAGGGACCCCTGACTATTAGGTCCAGTAGTGACTGACTCTGGGGTTGCGGTGCTCATTTCGCTTTACTGGCCAAGGGAGCCGGCATACAGCTTCCGGGTCATGTGGCCAGCATGACTAAGCCGCTTCTGGCGAACCAGAGCAGCACACCGAAACGCCATTTACCTTCCCACTGGAGCGGTATCTATTTATCTACTTGGACTTTGATGTGCTTTCGAACTGCTAGGTTGGCAGGAGCAGGGACCGAGCAATGGGAGCTCACCCCGTCGCGGGGATTTGAACCGCTGACCTTCTGATTGGCAAGTCCTAGGCTCTGTGGTTTAACCTACAGCACCACCCGCATCCCTAGGCTGTATGCTGAGACCCTTCTAATTCCTGGAATAGTCAGTCAAGTTTCCTGGTGAGGTCCATTAAGGAAACAGAGTGAGTAGCTCTGTGCCAGAGAGAAAATGGGTTGGCCCCCTACATCAACTCATTGGTAGTTAGAAAGATAAAAGCCAGAGTTGAAAATTGAGTTACGTGAGCAGGAAGGTACAAGATGGAAGCAAGCCAGTAGGCTGGGAAGGCAGAGAGTCAGAGCAAAGCCTAATTTCTGCTGGAATCCAATGCTGTGGGTTCCAGAGAGTTAATCATGTTGAGCCTCAGGTTGTATATATGTGCAAATATAATAAAGATACAATGGTCTCTGCACACAGTAGCGCAGAGTTGTGCTTCTCCTTCCTTGCCATCCATTTTGGTCCACCGTGGCTCCTCTGCTGTTTGCTGAACGTGATGGATTTTTTTTAGGCCCAACAGGACCGTTTCATTTTCATTTATTTATTTTAAACAGTGAAGCAGGAATATTAACTGGTCAATTAGAGGCAATGGCAATTTTTTGAGCAGAGGCAGTCAAAATTGCCACTAATTCTCAAGGCGGGTGATGTGTGCTCTGACATCTATCAACAACATTTGACTGTTCTGGACTGATGTCAATGGAAATGTCCTCATCTGCAGTGAATAGATTCTATCCACTTACTAGATTTTTGTGTTGTGTTCCAAAGGAATTATCCTTCCCTGGACTGGAGCAGCAACACTTGTGCATAAGGGAATCCCAACAGAGCAGAACAGAGTTGTCTGCCCCAGGGCTGTTACCTAGCTCACTAGGGCAGCAGCATTAACCCCACACACCTGGGAGCAAGCCTACTTCTAAGAAGACATGTCTAGGATTCTGTTGTAATGTTTGAAATATTAGAAAGAGGAGAGGGGGCATTGATTTTACCTCCTCCCAAAATGACAACTTCATGCCATGTTTACCTCAAGCTCTATCTGATTTAGAACAGGATCATCAACAGTACTAAGCAGCAGTGGCGTAGCGTGGGGGTGCCAGGGGTGCCGGCCGCACCGGGCGCAACATCTGGGGGGGGGCGCGAGTCCAGAGGGAAGGGACAAGTTCCTTCCTCCGCCAGGCTCCCCACCGCCACCGCCAGCCTTGTGCCCTAGTGCGTGCGCGCCCCCCGTCGCCGCCGCTGCGGCTGCGCTCCACTCACTGCTCGCAGGAGGAGCAGCCGCTGCAGCAGCGCAGACGCCGCCACCGACGCCTGGCCGGGCACGGGCAGCCTCCGCACCCTGACGCCGCCGCCATCCCCTCGGCCCAGCCACAGGCGGCGGCTGCTTCTGCCGACTGGGAGGGAGGAGAGCTCCGAGGGGCCTTGCTTGCTCCCCAAAACCCTCCGAGAGGAAGCTGGCGGGCGGGCGAGGGTCTCCTGGCGGAAGGGGGCACCGCTGGCTCCGGCTCTCAGCGCAAGTCTCAGCCGCGTGGGGGGGGGGGCGAGGACGGAGCGCGGCTGGAAGCCCCAGGACCCGGCCGGGAGGAGGAGAGGCGCTCGCCAAGCCCGGATCTGGAGCGCCTCGGAGCGCGGGCTCCACCTACAGCCCAAGGAGAGGAGGGGGCGGTGAGGCGCCCGAGGGGAGGGGGCTTCGGCTGCCTCGGCCCGCGGGGGCTCCGCAAATAATAAATTTAATAAATTCCTGCTGAGCCTTTGGGGGGGGGTCCTTGGCTCCTTCGCTCGCCCCCAGCCCCAGTGGCGTAGCGTGGGGCGTGCAGGGGGGCGGGCCGCAACATCTGGGGGGCGCGCTCGCACTCGAGTGCTAAAATCCATGGGTTAGGGGGCGCAAATTACTTGCTTTGCCCCGGGTGCTGACAACCCACGCTACGCCACTGCTAAGCAGCCATGGCTTCTGCCAATGGGGAACTGTAGTCTGTTAAAGATGCAAAGCAGAGACATCACCTTGCCAACAAAGGTCCATATAGTAAAAGCTATGGTTTTCCCAGTAGTGATGTATGGAAGTGAGAGCTGGACCATAAAGAAAGCTGATCGCCGAAGAATTGATGCTTTTGAATTATGGTGCTGGAGGAGACTCTTGATAGTCCTATGGACTGCAAGAAGATCAAACATCTCCATTCTTAAGGAAATCAGCCCTGAGTGCTCCCTGGAAGGATAGATCGTAAAGCTGAGGCTCCAATACTTTGGCCACCTCATGAGAAGAGAAGACTCCCTGGAAAAGACCCTGATGTTGGGAAAGATGGAGGGCACAAGGAGAAGGGGACGACAGAGGACGAGATGGTTGGATAGTGTTCTCGAAGCTACCAGCAGGAGGCAGTGGAAGACAGAAGTGCCTGGCGTGCTCTGGTCCATGGGGTCACGAAGAGTCGGACACAACTAAATGACTAAACAACAACAAAAAAGATGCAGAGCATTGCTAGGGGACTCTTGTTCCCTCCACAGAGCTTCTATTTCCAGAATCGTATAATGATAGCATGGTATCGACATCCATCAAGACATCAAGGATAATGTACAGTTCATTGGCAAAGGTAACCCACCAGCAAAACCAAGGCCATTTCAGTTCCAAACCCAGGCCTGAATCATTTCCCCCCAAGCAGGTCCACCCCTCTTGAGCACCTTGCCAAAAAGGGAAATATTTGTGACTGGGTGGTACTTCTAGGTCTAGGAATGTCCTCTTAAGGATGGGATGTATCTCTTTAAGGACCCATGCCACCACTTCCTCCTGCATTAACCACTCCCTGGACCCACCTAGTCAACCCCTCTCTGCTAGGGTTGTCATATATCCTCTTTTCCCAGGACACATCCTCTTTTTCAGGTCTGGCTGCCCTATGCCCTCTTTCCCCCGGGCATGTCCTCTTTTTCAGGATTAAAATTTCTGTCCAGGGACATTTTTAAAATTTGGCAAAATGTCTGGGGGGGGTTGTTTGTTTGTTTGTTTGTTTTTATTTACAGTAACACAAGAATTTTTTTCTAGCGCATTAGACTCAGGTTTAAGGCACCTGGCTAAGCTAGTCTGCAGCAGAGAATCACAACAGAGCAGCATCTTCAAAATATGGCAGCCCTACTCTCAGCTAGCTTTCATAAGCTAGTTTGACATCAACTGATAGGAAGTGCCTACAGAGGGTGGTGAATACAGCACAAGATATTATGGGCTGTCCCGTGAATCCGCTGGATGAAATAGCGGAAGAACGTTGCCTCAGGAGAGTGAGGAAAATTCTCAGGGATGATTCACACCCTGGCTGGCACTTTCTTGATCTCCTGCCCTCAGGCAGAAGATATAAAAGCATGATTAGTCACACCAACAGGGTAAAGAACAGCTTCTATCTGTGGGCTGTTAGGCTGCTGAATGAAAAGCAGGGCAACTGACTTTTGGGTTTGGTGGGTGTGCGTCAGTAAACGAGGGGAATTAAGACTAAGAGAGCTGAGTGGGGGGTGCTCGTGTAATCTCACTGTATACAAGTTGTACAAGTGACAATAAAGTTTTTCAATTTCAATAAGCTATGATGGACCAGGATCAACAGAGCAAGTGGTTGCCCAAACTCTTATAGAAGGTCTGGGGACAGCATTATCTGAGGCCAGTTTCCTTTGGATACTCTGAGGACTGCTAACTCAGGGTATCATTGCAATAATTGCTATATTTATAAAGCCATTGTGGTGTAGTGGTTAGAGTGTTAAACCAGGACCTGGACCTCAGCCATGAAGCTCACTGGGTGACCATGGGCCAGTCACAGCCTCTCAGCCTAACATAGGTTGTTGTGAGGATAAGATGGAGGAGGAGAACTAGGCATGCTGCCTTGTTCTCCTTGGAGGGAACATGGGATATAAATTTTAAAAATGCAAAAGACGAAGAACAGGCAGGATATCTGCAACCCCACACCAGATCTCCAGAGAGAACCCAAGAACCCTCCAGGTGCCTTTGACTGGATGACAACGTCCTCTCTTTCCACCGCTGTTCCAAATGGCTGTGCCAGTTTCATATGTGTTCTTTCAGAAGCCTGTCTCATTCCATTTCTGCACCAATCTGCATCTTTCTTTTTAGAAAGAATCCATATGGAAACAAGCTTGTAAAGAACCATTTCAACTCAGTTTTATTTATTTACAATCATCAGTAAAAATATTCAGTCAAAAACCAACTCTACCTTACAATGAAATACAAAAATGCATAAAACGGTACAACTAAAACCAGCAATAAGGTGGATTACAGAGGCAGAATAAACAAATGATTTAAAAAGAACAGAACAGAAAAGAAAGAACAAGAGTTTAAAACTGGAGAAATGAAATAGGCTCATTTGGGAAGACTTGGGAGAAAAGTTTTCAATAGGATATTGAGCATATATAACAATGTTGGGGCTCACTTAACTTCCCAAGGCAACATAATTGCATAGAACTGTTGCCACAACACGAAATCCCTGTGCTTTACCAGAACAGTGTAATTTATTTGGAAAAAAGACAATAACAGGCATTTTTGTACTTTTTTTTTGAGCCGGAAATTGCATGAAATGGTTCAGAGAAGTGCAAAATCCAAAGGATAATTATATTCTAGTCTACACATTAATCCAGGAAATCAGCTCTGCCTGCATCAAAAGTCACATAAATTGCATTCCTCAAGCATCCCTACTTCACACACCCCTTCTAACAACCCCTTCTCCTTAGTTGGGGAAGCACTCTATCTGAGCTCTGTTAGATATTTCCTTTAAAATGCTCAAAAGCACTCTCCAGGCCCCCAGAAACCATAACTAAATAAACAATTAGCTGATACCAGCTGACCTTGCTGAACAATTACCAGGATCTACTTGACAGAAGGACTGGTCAGCTGGACAGGCCACAGGAATAAATTCACTTGTGGCAATTCCTGCAGTTACCAGTTTCCTGCAGTTACCAGTTTCAAAAGTGCTGCCTTCCCTCATTATCCTGGGTATTAACGTGAGAGCAGTGGCGTAGCGTGGGGGGTGCAGGGGGGGCTGGCCGCACCGGCCGCAACATCGGGGGGGGGGGCGCACGCTCGCACTCGCAGTGCTAAAATCCACGGGTTAGGGGGCGCAAATTACTTGCCTTGCCCCGGGTGCTGACAACCCACGCTATGCCACTGCGTGAGAGTACTGCCTGCCAAAATGTCCTCTTCCTTCGAAGACATCAGGCTTCTTCCCTGAATTGCATCTGCTGGTCATGTGAGACAATCTCTGCTGACTTCTTAATTGGTTTACTTTGGGCCAGAGAAGACTTCTGCTGAGAAGATGCTTGCTGAGCAAAAGACAAAATAGACTCATTCTGTCAAAGTTTCCTTTCCAATGGTGGGTTAATCAGCAATATGCCAGCAGCATGAATTGTGGTTGTTGATTTCAAAACCCATAGCTTCTCCCAGAAGAAGGCAGCTGTGCTGCTGGGATGGAGACAAAGGTGCAAGAAACCCGTGTTTACGACATTAATTAGGTGGGTACAGAGACAATGGCTGTGAGGAGGAATATGCAGGATAAAAGAATCACATTTGACCTTCATGTGTATTTGCCTTGGAAGGTAAAAACCAGCTCTTTATTGATGATAATAGCAATGTTCCTGCTGTCAGACTGGAAGAATCAGGGAAGAATGGCAAGTTCTCAACGCCACCAACGCGCATGCTAGGCTTGTCAATCCAAGTAATATTCTTTCTGGGCTTGGTGAATGAAAGCAGAGTATTTAGGACCTTGGACAACAACAATAGGGAGGAAAGGGAAGGAATGCAAATTGGTAGTCTTGACAGCTCTCCAAGGACTCCTGCTTCCTAGACTAATGGAACACATAGAAAACTAATGGCTCTACAGTTTTCGAAAAATGTTTTTATTAAACAATTCCTTGGGTAGCAGTTTGGCAGCTGTGGCTTTTTGTCACTTACTGGACAGTCCACGCTGGCCAAAATGACCACTTTAAGGCAAATATTTAAAGTCATTTTTGCATCTGTTCCATCTGAACCCTACTGGATTGCGCTCCTCCGCCCCCAGGGGTGGGGAAGGTTGGAAAAGGAAGATGGAGTGGTTTTATGTTTTGAAGCTGCTGCAGGGTTCTGCCAAGGCTTTGGCAACTGTCTGCCTTGAAGGAGCTGGAATGTGTTTTAGAGCAGGATGGCTTCATTTCAATGCCACCCATCATAACAGAATTCTACGGTCCACCAGAATGTTGCAATTAAGTGTGCACCTTCAGAATCCCTTAAGTGTTAAAGCAATTAGCATCTGGCGAAATGAACCGTAGTTCATAGAAGTGTATGTCATAATAAATTAGTTAGCCTAAGGCAGGAGTGTTGGCATCTACACAGCTGACTCCTTAGATGTCTGCCAATGCATGGCCGAGAACTGCAGAACCAATTTCATTGTTTTGGAGAATGAAAAGCAGTAACTCCAGAAAATCTACCTCTGGCCTAAAGTCACAACCCAATCACACATTTAAAGCACTCCTTTACCACTTTAACAGCCATTGCTTCTCCCAAAGAATCATGGGAAGTGTAGTTTGGTCAGGGTGCTGAGAGTTGTTAGCAGACCCCTCATAGCACTACAATTCCCAGCACCCTGAGCAAACTACAGTTCCCAGGATTCTTTGGGGGAAGCCATGCCAGTTACAATGGTATAAGAGTGCTTTAATTGTATGCATGCACATAGCCAGGATTTGGGGGGGGGGTTGGGGGGGCAGAACCTCAGTTAAGTATTTTTATTATTTTTTATTGAGTTGGGGGCAGTTTCCCCCTTGCCCCCCTGACTACACCCTTGAATATATGGTGGGGATGCGATACTACAAGATCCTGCTGTAGTATCAATCTCAGGGTCGTGGGTTGGACAAAAGTTTCCTGCATTGCAGGGGGTTGGACTAGATGACCCACGTGGTCCCATCACATCCTGTTGCCACAGTGGCCAACCAGATGATCATGGGAGGGATTCTATGGAATTCAAATTTTAATACAATAAAATACAGTGCAAAGAAGTAATTAAAAAATATATACAATTACGTAGATCTAGCACAGTGCATTACGATTGCTACCACAGGCAGAAAAATCATTAAGTACAATGCCAGGAGTCTCAGAAATTATTAAGAGTCAGGGGGGTAGGGTGGAGTGGGGTTGGGAACCACTAGACTAAAATACAGTCCATGTTGCCTTCTATAATCTCAGTCAGTGCCAGTGCTTTTTTACCTTGCCCAGTAAAACTGGCTGCTTACCAAGTTAACTGCGAAGATTTTCGCCCTCTAACTATTCCAAAGATGTTTTGTGGGTTGTTTCTTGTGCATGGAAGCAAGATGATGCATTCTTCTAAATGAGCAGAGACTGGAGATATGACTACATTAAGTAATTGCTTATCCGTATGTCACTTAAATCGCACAATGATGTTACAGTATGTTCTACCTTTGCACGATATGCATTCAGAAACATGTATTGTTGAAATTTAAAGTTCCTCCTGAAAGCATATGGGAAATAAGGTACTTAGCTGAATGTCCCCCCCGCCTTCTGCCAGGATATGTGTCTAGAACAGTGATTTGGCAGGTGGAAGCTCAAAGGGTTTCAAACTCAAAGTACAGTGATGCCCTGCCAGTTGAGGTTTAGGCATATGCACCACTTTTAAAGAGGCTTTTCTGGGGGCGATGGGGGAGCAAACATCTGGCAACCTTAGCCAGAGCTTCTCTTCTACTTGCCAAAACATCTCATAGCCTTCTCAGAGTCTTTTAAAATCCCAGTGCAAAACCCCATATATAGTAAATAGCAAACTCAAATTCTCCAGGTGTGGGTAAGACTGTTGGCAAAATGGCACTGTGGGTTAAACCACAGAGCCTAGGACTTGCCGATCAGAAGGTCGGCGGTTCTAATCCCCACGACGGGGTGAGCTCCCGTTGCTCGGTCCCTGCTCCTGCCAACCTAGCAGTTTGAAAGCACGTCAAAGTCCAAGTAGATAAATAGGTACCGCTCGGGCGGGAAGGTAAACGGCGTTTCCGTGCGCTGCTCTGGTTCGCCAGAAGTGGCTTAGTCATGCTGGCCACATGACCCGGAAGCTGTACGCCAGCTCCCTCGGCCAATAAAGCGAGATGAGGCTGCAACCCCAGAGTCGGTCACGACTGGACCTAGTGGTCAGGGGTCCCTTTACCTTTAAGTGCAAGAGAGAACGAACAGCAGGTCTGTGAGAACCCCAAGATCTGCAGAAGTACAAATATATATATAGGTGGAAAACGTGCCCCCAATCAAAAGAGGTCAGTGAGAAATATTTCTTTTAAGTGTACTGCCAGATGAAATAAGGAAATCGAAAAGAACATTGTTCATGTACGGGATAACAGCGGGCAGAATTTTAGTAGCAAGAAATTGGAAAAATACAACAATAACTAACACGGCAGATTGGCAAATCCTAATGGCAGAATACCTGCAGCTAGCAAAGGCGACGGGAAGGATAAGAGGCCAAACAAAACAAATAGTCTATAAGGAATGGAGAATTTTTAAAGAATACCTACCTCCTGGCAGAACTAGACTGACCCTTGTATAGTGTAAAAAGTAATTGACCAGTTCACAGGGATGTAAAGAGAGACTATATAAGAACTATGTAACTCTGCAGTATAAGGTAACCAATAGATAAAGTTCAGTGAGACTAACTGGAAGTCATTTTTAATTTTTCTCTTTACAAGATCTATAATTATTTGCATTGTTGGGTGTATAAACAATGTTTGTTATACTATTATTGTGTTTGTTTTTTCTTTCTCTTTTTTCTTTCTACAAATGTATGTATTTTAAAACAATAAAGACATAATTTAAACAAAAAACAAAAGAGCTCAGTGAGGACTCAATACAGTGGTACCTTGGTTCCGGAACGGCTTAGTTGTCGAACAAATCAGCTCCCGAATGCTGCAAACCCGGAAGTAAGTGTTCCGGTTTGCAAACATTTTTTGGAAGCCGAACGTCCGACGCAGCTTCCACTTGCCTGCAGGAAGCTGCTGCAGCCAATCGGAAGCCGTGCCTTGGTTTTTGAACGGTTTCAGGAGTTGAACGGACTCCCAGAACGGATTAAGTTTGAGAACCAAGGTACCACTGTATGTTTGTTGTGGGGTAAAAAGAAACAAAACAAAACATTTCTTCAGAAATAAGTGACAACACTTATTTTCTTTTCTTCATATACTTTAAAATGTCAAGCCATTTCCCTGTTGTAAAAGTGACAGTACTGTGCTTAGTATTTGATGCCATATTCCAGGTTGTCAATGGCAAAAGCAGGACAGCTGACAGTGTCGGTTGAATCCAGCCGGACCCACCTGCTGTTTTAAAAGTTCATTTCTGTTGTTTATGTGACATTTTTTATGATTGAATGCCATAGCTTTTGATAAGGACCTGGAAACTTTCCTGGATATTGTGCTGCATTCTTTCATGGCCCTGCCCACTCCTTTTATTCTTTTTAAAACCTGGCCCTGACATGAGAAATTTTGGTTCTGAGTACAAAAGGTACAGGGGAGATCAGGATAGAAGTCCCAAGGAATCGGTGAAATATCCTTAATAAAGTGTGTGTGGAATGAGCAATGCCATCCAACCCAAATTGCTCAAGGAAATTATTTTATTATTATTATTATTATTATTATTATTATTATTATTATTACACCACCCATCTGGGTGGCTCCTAACAGAATATTAAAAATGCGATGAAACATCAAATTTGAAAAGCTGGCAACTCCAGGTAGGGCTAGGAAGTCTCCTCTCTTTCAATCCATGTAGATAATATAGAGATAGATGGACCACTGGATCTGACTCAGTATAAGGTAGATTCCTTTGTTCCTATGCTACACTTATCACATGCTTGTGGGGGCAGAAAGTATTCGGTAATAATAATATTAATATTATTATTAATAATTTATTATTATTATTAATACCCTGCCCATCTGGCTGGGTTTCACCAGCCATTCTGGGAGGCTCCCAACAGAATATTAAAAACATGACAAAACAGCAAACATTAAAAACTTCCCTAAAGAGGGCTGCTTTCAGATGTCTTCTAAAAGTCAGATATTTCCTTGACATCAGATGGGAGGGCATTCCACAGGGTGGGCGCCACCACTGAAAAGGCCCTCTGCTTGGTTCCCTGTAACCTCACTCCTTTTAGTGAGGGAACCACCAGAAAGCCCTTGGAGCTGGACCTCAGTGTCCAGGCAGAATAATGGGAGTGGTGATGCTCCTTCAGGTATACTGGGCCGAGGCTGTTGAGGGCTTTAAATGTCATCACCAATACTTGGAATTGTGCTCAGAAACGTACTGGGAGCCAATGAAGGTCTTTCATGACCGGTGTTGTATGGTCTCGGCGTCTACTCCCAGTCACTCCAAGAATCTGTTGTATGCTACAACCAAACCAGTCCTATCACTGGGCAGAATGGGGCAACTGTATCAGGTGGTAGATGCTGGGGGCAGTGGTGGCTGCCTTCTGGTAGTTCCTCCTGAGACCCCTGGGCATTTCCCTGTGTTGGAAGACAGAGCTGTATATGCCACATGGCCTCCTAAATTAGCCAGTTTCTTTCAGATGCAGTGGAGGATATGATT
Organism: Podarcis muralis; assembly: GCF_964188315.1. Classification (NCBI taxonomy): domain Eukaryota; kingdom Metazoa; phylum Chordata; class Lepidosauria; order Squamata; family Lacertidae; genus Podarcis; species Podarcis muralis. Next base: position 86,282,213 of record NC_135659.1, on the reverse strand, counting down.
CCATTTCTAGTGTTGGTAGTCAGGGTGGCCACGAAGCCCCAAGTTGGATCACTAGACGCAGCTTCAGCATGGATATTGAAATCACCCAGAACTGTTCTGGGTTGCTCCAACACAAAATCTGAGGTGGCCTCTGCCAGCTTGGCGAGAGAAGCTGCTGGGCAGCTGGGTGGAAAGTACACCACTAGTAGTCCTAGGTTACTGTCTACTTGGCCCAACTTGAGAAGACAGAGGGGTTTCCTTGTGATGGAAACGGAAGTTCTGTGGACCACTGCAACTCCTCCTCTGGCACTGCAGCCCGTGTTGATTCTGCACTGAGTATCCAGGTGGACACAGCTGGGTTAGATCAACTCCTAGCTCACCCACCCAGGTCTTGGTAATAAAATGCCAGGCTGGCGCCCTTTTCATGATCAAGTCATGGATAAGTGCGACCTTATGATGTGCTCATCTAGATAATGAGTGATAATGCCTGCGTAGTCCAAACAGGGCCTCTGAGAAACAAGAAGGAGGGTGAACACAGGTTTGTCAAAGTACAAACTGTTATGTACTGAAGTTTTCACCCTGGACCAGCAGGGGGATACTGTAGATAGTTTTCACTCAGTTTTCACTCAGGTCCACATATGTAAATAAGGAATTGAAAGTGACGTTCGGTGATTGGATAGTTACAGAAAGTTGTTACTGTTGCTTTGTAGTTGAGCTCTTTTTAAGCAGGCTGGCTCAACCCTTCAGCCAGTGTGGTGCAGTGGTTAAGAGCGGCAGTCTCGTAATCTGGGAAACCGGGTTCGCGTCTCCGCTCCTCCACATGCAGCTGCTGGGTGACTTTGGGCCAGTCATACTTCTTTGAAGTCTCTCAGCCCCACTTACCTCACAGAGTGTTTGTTGTGGGGGAGGAAGGGAAAGGAGATTGTTAGCCGCTTTGAGACTCCTTAAAGGGAGTGAAAGGCGGGATATCAAATCCAAACTCCTCCTCCTCTTCTTCTTCTTCTTCTTCTTCTTCTTCTTCTTCTTCTTCCTCTGTTCTCGGCCTGTGAATAAACAAGAGCTGTTTGAAGAATCGCTGTGTCGTCTGATATGTTCACCCACAACTTAACACAAAGAGTCCTCTTCAAGGTCCAGGGTTGTATATGTACGTTCCAGTGAAAACACCTCAGTGCAGAAGGGTTCTCTGAAGCTGTAAAATCTCAGAACCAGCGAATTAGCTGAAGGTCAGTAGACAATTAAAGGAATTTAATCATAAAGCAATCCATGTGCAGCCGCGTGCTGTCTGTTAATTATCTCGCAGTGCTAGAAATTAGAGAAATAAATCAAGGTTGCAACTGGTTGCTGTTTTTTACCAGAGCTTGTACAAAGGAGCTTATTAGTAAAAGCATACAGAGGATAAATGTGCATTATTGGAATGGTAGGAAGATAAACTTTAGTATTCCTAGCTGCTGCTTTCTATTTCTTTTGCTCTCCTTCTTTCCTCTGTGTTTTGTGTTTCCGTGTGTATGTGTTAGCACTGACCATTGCTAATTAGCTTCATCCTATAAACACCCTCATCAGTCTGCATTCAGAAGTAGATAGTTAATGGCAATTTTCGCTCTTCAGAGCCCTCTCAGTGTATGAGGAACAAACACTTGTCAACCAACTAATTGGTATACTGAGAGGCTTTGTGCAGGATGTCTTGTGGAATACAGGGTGGGAAGTGGATTATTTATATGCAGGTGGGGTGGGGGAGAAATTCAACAAAGTTTGCATTTAAAGGCAAACCAACCAAATTAACACTTCCTGAAAGAATACATGAGCCAAAACAGCCATCCTTTGAAATTCACACTTTCCCAAATTTTGCTGTCCATATGTATAAGAATTCAGCTATCCGCAAAAACAGCACGCAAAATTACATTACATAATGGAAGATTGCTTTGTCCAAATAATGTGTCTATTAGGTTAAATTGCATTCAAAATAATGTGTTTATTAGGAGATAGTCATATCAAAATGCTGATGTATTTTCATGAGGATTTTTTTTTAAGTGAGCAAATGGCTGCAGAAACGATTTGCATTTATTTATTTTATTTATAAAAGCTTTTCTAGACCACTGCATCATAAAAAGCACATCGCAGCGGCTTACAAAAAATGTAAATAACATAAAAGCAAACGATAACATCATAAAAAGTTAAAAACAAGTTAAAAGCAAAAAAGAAATTTAAAATGTTTTAGCCTTGATTCCTGCATTGCAGGGGGTTGGACTAGATGACCCTTGGGGTCCCTTCCAACTATACGATTCTATTAAACACCGATAGAGCATTGTGTTCTCTTAAAGACCTGCACAGGGCTGGCAGAATTGGAAAGTTTTCAGCAGGCATTTAAAAGCTGGCATGGGATGCATCCGCTGAATCTCTATTGGCAGGGTGTTCCACAGGACAGGGCTGATGACATTAAAGGTGCAATGTGGGGAACTGAATTGAAGATTGGAAAAATGAGAAACGGAGCAAACTGAAACTGACAGATCCACCCACAGGTTTCTATCCTTCCCCCTGTCTTCATGACATTAGCTGACAGGCTTTCGTGTATTTTCAGTCTGCGATGTTATGGCTCTTTGCTCCCCAGCTGGAGAAGAATACTGATGACTCACACAGTGGAAGATCAAATGTGGATTTGTCATTCTAGACCGGCAAGCACAAGAAGAATTCTGTTTGTGAGTGCAGTACTGCTTGAACCACTTACATATTGGGTATTTGTTGTGAGGGGTTGCCGTGTGTGTGCTTTCACCGCTCCCTGTTAATGGGACACAGCACCATGGACAAAGCAGCCCCTCCTCTTATGTTTTCCCTGCTCATCTTCCTGTTTCTCTCTCAGGTACAACATTTGATCTTTCCTCTTCCTTCTCAGGAACCTGGGCATCAGGCACTGTGGCTAAAGCATCTGAGTTTCTTCCTAACACATGGAGCAATCCCAACTCCTAGCCAGGAGAGGTTCTGCCACTCAGGGTGGACTGTGGTGGGTAGCAAAATGTGGGTTTCTACTGTGCCAGCTTCTGCAGCAGACAGTCCTGGATCAGACAAATTGCTACTACAGTGGTACCTGGGTTACATATGCTTCAGGTTACAGACTCCGCTAACCCAGAAATAGTGCTTCAGGTTAAGAACTTTGCTTCAGGACGAGAACAGAAATCGTGCTCCGGTGGCACGGCAGCAGCAGGAAGCCCCATTAGCTAAAGTGGTGCTTCAGGTTAAGAACAGTTTCAGGTTAAGTACAGACCTCCGGAACGAATTAAGTACTTAACCCGAGGTACCACTGTATCTGGACTAGCTTAGGATTCTTCTTGCCCCTGCTGGTCACTATTGGCATCTGCTTGTCTATGCTTTTCACAAGTGTAATGAGGACATCCATGCTGGTGGAGGACCTCTGATGGCAGAGCCCAGCAGAGCTCAGCTGAGTCTGACGGAGGGACACCTCTATGAGTCAAAGTGAACACCTGAATGAAATATCAGAGGAATGGGAGGGAAATTGGTATTGACCCAACTGTGATAATTTTTAAAGCAAACACCCTCCACTTGGGAGCAGGTAAATAAATGGAAAGAGAATTTGTCCTCCAGGTTTTGCTTCTAAATCAACTGCAACCTATTTGCAGTAATAGTGGATTTCCTGTACTGGAAGGAGGAGGTGGTAGATTATACCTAAGTTCCCTTTTAAATACTGTTATAGATCGGGGGGGGGGATCCCCCTGAACCCTAGGAATGAATAAATGCTAGGATTTTGATTAATTGGGATATGGATTAAAACATAAACTGCAGAGTTGTGCCAGACAGGGAATTCCTGGGCTGGCATATGCAAACCAAATTGGTACAGCTACAGCTATCAAGAATACAATTGAGGGCCATTAACTTATTCCCCCAGGTGTGAACAAAGGCTGGGGATTTGGGAGGTTGCCTGGGTAACTTCTCGGGGGGGGGGGGGAGGGCAAAGGGTTTTCTGGGATGAAGAAGGGGACACCCATCTTGGAGGAGAGCAGCCTGAAGGTTGCCTGCACTCCAGCCTCTGGAAATGTGTATGCCGTAAAATCTGGACTCCCTTCATGCAGACTGAAGGTGTAAATAGGTGAATAAACCGTATTTCTTCTATTCTCCGAAGAGACACAGACCCTGTGTGTGTGTGCCTGGGACCCCATGGGCTCTTGCCACCGCTTGTCAGAGAGAGAGAGAGGCAGGCACCTGGCTTTTGTGACAATACTATGACTCTAACTCCTTGCTGACTTTATTTATTATGTCAACACCCTGCCCCTTCTCCAAGGAGATCCATGCGGCATGCATGGTCCCCGACCCCCTGCTCTGCTATTCTCACAACATTATACAGTCCTGTAGGAGGTTATTTTATTTTAATTATTTCGTAAAATTCATACACTGCGTAATTGTAAAACAAAAACAAAACCCAAACACCTCAAAGCAGTTTATAAAAAGATGAAACAATAAAATCAAGGCTAGGCTGCAAAAGTGTGAGTGGCTGAATATGAGCTTCATGACTGCACAATGTTTTGAAGCTGGTTGGGTCCTACTCTGGCACTGTGTCAGAGCGCAACTACTGGGCCACACTGACTTAAGTGGATCATAGATCAACTTGCAAACATGCAGTATTCTGCTTGATGGATAAACGGAAGCATGCTGTGCTGGAGAACTGTCATCTAGGACCTCTTCACAGCTGTAGTGCAAGCAAAGCCCGCTCTCAAAATTCTAATCAGGCGCCTCTCAGGATAACATCTGCCTTTTTGCTTTTCTCGACAGCTATAACAAGGGTTGCAATTATATTCATAAAGGTCCTGCAAGTGGGTGAGTGTGTATTTGCCCTGTAACGCCTGTGAGATCCATTAGTCATATATTACCATACACTTATAGACTAATGATGTTGGGCCTCTATTCTGAAATTGCAATAGGGGCCTTTTGTTGTTCGGGGCACAAACAGCATGCAAACAAGTAACACTGAGAAATTTATGTGGTTTGACTTGTTATGTGGTTTGAATCTACAGTGTGGGTTTTGAGGAGTTGGAGATGGTGTTTATATGGTGTGGCAAGTATAGTGGGTGGGACATTGCAGATGAAGACCAAGATGTGGGGTTTTTTTTTTGGGGGGGGGGGTAGGATGGCGATGCAGGGTGGACGGACTGAGGGAGCACTGGATTGATTCTGCCTGTCTGCCAATGCTGCAAAAAGGAAGTTTACTTTAGGCAAGAGTTTTCCACTATGGTAAAAGCATTAGACAAAGCTGGTATTTTTCCATTAGAGTGAGATAAGCTACCTGATGACTTATCTCTGGGAACAGGAGTGGCAGAGCTCTCACAGCAGGAAGCTGAAATATGAGAAATCCGTGTGTGCTTGTTGAGAGATGGCTAGCAGCAGCAGCAGCAGTTTAGGACCTCCCTCTGGGACCAGAGAAAGAAAAGTTTACTGAACTGTATAAAAGACTGAACCCCGCTGCTCATTTACAATGTTACAATATTTTGCACCTTTTATCTTATTGTAAGGTAAAGGTAGAGGACCCCTGGATGGTTATGTCCAGTCAAAGGCAATTATGGAGTGTGGCTCTCATCTCGCTTCAGGCCGAGGAAACCAGTGGTTGTCGACAGGCAGCATTCCAGGTCATGACTAAACCACTTCTGGCGCAACGGGACACTGTGATGGAAGCCAGAGAGCATGGAAACGTTGTTTACCTTCCCACTGCAGCTGTACCTATTTATCTACTTGCACTGGTGTGCTTTCGAACTTCTAGGTTGGCAGAAGCTGGAACAGAGCAACAGGAGCTTACCCCATTGTGCGGATTTGAACTGCCAACCTTCCGATTAGCAAGCTCAAGAGGCTTAGTGGTTTAGAGCGCAGTGCCACACACATCCCCTATCTTATTGTAACTAGTATTTAAGAATGTTCCTCAGTAAAGCTTTGAGGCTTGTTCTTGTGGTGGAGAAAATTCATTTCCACACAAGGTGCAGATCATGGACTCTGCTGAACAACTCTGGCATTACTCACCTTTTCCCTAAATGAAAACAAAAACTTCCTTTGCATCCTCCACTTGAATTCAAGAGAAACATCTATTCCTTTGAAGACTCAACTTGAAATCTTTCTTTAGCAGTTGCCAGGGGGATGTCCCCATGACCCCAAGATGACGCAACTGCAAAAGAAAGATTTCAAGTTGTGCCTGTGAGGGGCACAGAGGATTCAGAATCCAGCCAGTTCCCCTCCGCTGCTGTAGGTTAAACCACCAGTGCAGTATAATACTGAAGGAAACTGAGAGATGGTAACTTACTTAAGACTAGGGCAGGGTAGGGAAATGAATGGATCTCCAAGTGCTGTTGGCAGCCAGAATAGACATGGGGTTGCCAGCATGGAGCCATCCAGGAGCTGATGAACTACAACTCCCATCATCCACAGGTCAGACATGATGGGAGTTGTAGTCCAGCAACATCCAAAAGGCCACAGATTAGCCATCCTAGAACTGTAGACATTCCAGTAAACACCTCATGCTCTGATCATGCAATCCTATCTGCAGTTTATTGGGAATTGGTCTTAGTAAACCCAGTGGGACTTACTTCTGAGTAAATATTCATAGGACTAGCCCAGTGTTTCTCAAGCCTGGGTCCCCAGCTATTGTTGGACTACAACGCCTATCATCCATTCGTCCTGCTAGATAGGGATGATGGGAGTTGTAGTCTAACAACAACTGGAGACCCACTCCACAACCTGTTAGCCACAACATCACCCCAGGTTCCACACCCCTGCTGGTGTTTTTAGGCATATAGACAAGTTATAGCTAGAGAACACTTTGTTCCGTCAGCTAATGGTGGGTTTCTGTGGCAACAGACGTTTGCTTGTAGTAGAGGCAGCTTGACCTTGAGCAGCAGGGTGCCAAACCAAACAGGCAATCATTAGCTCTGTAGGTTGTCAAATGAATTCATGCAAAATGTGAAATCCATAAAATAATAAATTACATTGCTTGAGGCAAGCAGCGTGTGTTTTAAGAATTCACATTTCCTTGATAAACAGAGACTCCAGAAGTGTTTAACTTTTCCTTGGGTCTCATGCAAAGAATGATTTTGGTACGGAAGTTGCAGCAGCACAATGCTATATCGAGGAGAGGAATGCCATGCTGTTGATTCCAGGTTTAGGAACAATAAGAATTAGGTTCAAATCCCCTTCTCAGCTGCAAACATCAGGATGTTTAGCTGGCCACGACTAGGGATGATTGAACTTTCCTGGCCTGGATTCAGAATGGGCTTGCCTATAATGTGCTAATTTGGACTCCATAGAGTCCAAATAGTGCCATAGAGCCGTCCTCCAGATAGTGGTGTCACTGTCACTTAATGGAGCAAAGTGGTGGCAAGACCAGGGCAGCACTAGCAGACCGGCAGAATCAATCCAGTGCTCCCAGCAGTCTGTCCACCCTGCATCGCCATCCTGCCCCCCCAACCCCACATCTTGGTCATCATCTGCAATGCCCCACCCACTATACTTGCCACACCATATAAACACCATCTCCAACTCCTCAAAAGATTCCATCAACAGTGTCTCTGAAAAATTTTACACACCACTTGGGAAGACAAGCGAAGTAATGCCAGGGTACTGGAAGAAGCAAAGATCACCAGTGTCGAAGTAATGATTCATCAACGTCAACTTTGTTGGACTAGTCATGTTGTGCAGATGCCTGATTATTGGCTTCCAAAGCAACTACTCTATTCCAAACTTAAAAATGGAAAGCGTAATGCTGGTGGTCAACAAAAGAGGTTTAAAGACTGTCTCAAGGCAAATCTAAAAAAATGTAGAATAAACACTGACAACTGGGAAACACTGGCCTGTGAGTGCTCCAATTGGAGAACAGCCTTCACCAAAGGTGTCATGGGCTTTGAAGACACTCAAACTCAGGACACAAGGGAGAAACATGATAAGAGGAAGGCACACTTGGCAAACCCTCACCGTGATCAACTCCTGCCTGGAAACCAATGTAATTTACAATGAGTTAAAAAGGGTATTTAGGTATACCTTTCCCAAGAAACCAGAGGCCTTCCTGGGCATTGTCGACCAGAAAGTGTTAAAGAAGGATAGAACTTTGTTTATGTATGCAACTACAGCAGCAAAGTATTTTTGCAAAGTATTGGAAGACACAAGATTTACCCACACTGGAGGAGTGGCAGACGCAACTGATCGACTACATGGAACTGGCTGAAATGACTGGCAGAATCCGAGATTTGGGAGAGGAAACAATCGAAGAGGACTGGAAAAAGTTTAAGGACTATTTGCAAAAACGTTATAAATTGTATGAATGTTAAGAATGTGCATGATTTGGAAATTATAGCTTCAGCAAACTGATTTAGTGAATTGGAAAATAAGTCACAAGAAGGATAAGGTGGAGATTTGAAACAACTTTATTATGTTTATTTTAAGGTACAAGTAATGGAGAAACTGTATTTTGAATCTAGAAACATAATATCTGAAAGATACATTAAGGTATGAAATAAGGTAACAAATTGCTGATGTTTTTTATTCTAAAGTACGCTGGATTTGGAAGATGTGGGGAAGTCCAGTTGGATTTGCAAAAATGATTTGAAAAGTTGAAATTTTTTTACTTTTTCTTTTCGCTTTTTTCTTTTTTCTTTCTTTATGTCTATCAAATTGACTTTGTATGTGAAAATCCAATAAAAATTTATATATATATAAAAAAGAAACCAATGTCCCCACTGTGGAAGGATGTGTGGATCCAGAATTGGCCTCCACAGTCACTTACGAACTCACTGCTAAAACTGTGTTCCTGGAAGACAATCTGACTTGGCCACAAGAGATCGCCAAAGAAGACTTGCCACAACTGATAAACTCAGAATGGATGTGAATTAGCTCATTTTAAGCTCAGGCCCACTCCCAAACTCCAGGTCCCATTGCTGTGGAATGCAAGGCCAGGAATGTTGGACTAGGACCGGGGCCACCCAGGTTCAAAACTTTGTGCAGACAGGAAGCTCACTTTAGGCCAGACTCACTCTTGCAACCTGACCTCCCAGGATAAAAGAAGTCCATTGGGTGCCCATGAGTTCCCGTGTTATGAGAGAGGGAGAAAAACTTTATCCCCTCTTTGGATGCCATGCTTAACTCTATACACTTCTATCATGTTCCCTCTTACTTGCCTTTCCTCTGAAATGAAAAGCCACAAATGCTGAAATCCTTCCCAACAGGGGAATAGCTTCCCTTTCCCCGGGAAAACCTGCTGCTTACTACTGAATTGGAACAAATTGTGATGGCTTGTGAATGCTCTGTGCAATAAGTACCTCTGCTCACTCAGAGATATATACAGTTCTTTATTTTACATATGTACAAGCAATGCATTACAATCATGCATCTGAATCCTCCGGTTCAGATTCTGGGAGTGGCCTACGCCAGCTTCTCCTCCAACAGAAAAGGCGGGGAAGTGATGTCTCTTCCCCCTCCTCTTTAACTCTCTCCTCTCCTTGGCAGACAGAATAGGCATTGTCTCACTATCGGTGCCAGAACTTCCTGTGCGGTGCTGAGGCTCTGCTTCAGCATCTGAGATCCTTCCCGCCTGCTGGCTTTCCCCTCTTTCCTCCATCGCCACTTCCTGCCCACCTCCCTCTGCCTGTTCCTGCTCCTCCCTGGCATTCTCTGGCAGTACCATGACACAAATGGCAATTGAGTTTTCTGCAGTGGTAAACAGCAGGTTTCCCCTGGGAAAGTGGCAGGACAATACAGTTCAGACACGAACCTGCAACGTGTGGACCTGTGCCTGGAAAAACGGGCGCAAAAGGGAGTATGGATGAGCCCTTAGATTAACAAACTGGAAAACCCTCCCTGTGGAGTCAAACCACATAAATTTCGCAGTGTTACTTGTTTGCATGCTGTTTGTGCCCCAAACAACAAAAGGCCCCTTTTGCAATTTCAGAATAGAGGCCCAACATCTTTAGTCTATAAGCGTATGGTAATATATGACTAATGGATCTCACGTGCGTTACAGGGCAACTGCAAACTCACCCACTTGGTAATACATTGCAGGACCTTTATGAATATAATTGCAACCCTTGTTATAGCTGTCGAGAAAAGCAAAAAGCCAGATGTTATCCTGAGAGGCACCTGATTAGAATTTTGAGAGCAGGCTTTGCTTGCACCACAGCTGTGAAGAGGTTCTAGATGACAGTTCTCCAGCATTTTGTGCACATTCAAACTTATAACTTTAGCAAGTAAGATGTGACATGACAGAATTATGTAGAATTATGCATATAATGGGGAAAGTGGACAGAGATAAGTTTTTCTCCCTCTCGTACAATGCTGGAACTCACAGACACCCAATGAAACTGAATGCTGGAAGAGTCAGGACAGATAAAACAAAGTACTCATTCCCAAAGGACGCAGTGATAGCTATCAAGTTGGATGACTTCAAAACAGGAGTAGACAAATTCAAGGGGGAGAAGGCGTTTGGTGCTATGATAGCAATGCTCTGCCTCAATGGTCGGAGGAAGCAATGCTTCTGAATACTAGTTTATGGAAACCACAGGAGGGGAGAGGGCTCTTGAGGTCAGATCCTGCTTAAGGATTTCCTGCAGGCATCTGGTTGGCCACTGTGAGAACAGGATGCTGGCCTAGATGGACCACTGGCCTCATCCAGCAGGCTCTTATTCTGTTCTTAAACAGGAGCACACTCTTTAGTACAGTGGTACTTTGGGTTAAGAACTTAATTCATTCTGGAGGTCCGTTCTTAACCTGAAACTGTTCTTAACCTGAGGTACCACTTTAGCTAATGGGGCCTCCCGCTGCCACCGTGCCACCGCCGCGTGATTTCTGTTCTCATCCTGAAGCAAAGTTCTTAACCCGAGGTACTATTTCTGGGTTAGCAGAGTCTATAACCTGAAGCGTCTGTAACCCGAAGCATCTGTAACCCGAGGTACCACTGTACATTCTCAAGTCTTCATTAGCAACTAAAAGTCAGCCCTTGTTGAATTTGACGTCATACAGAGCAACTGATAAAGCATTGAATTCAAAAAGCCCCAGATTTTGGCTACAAACAAAGAATGTGCTCTTGATTTTTCTTCCTTTTAGCTATGGCTTGAACTTTCTGGCATCTTATATGATGTCAAACCAGGGGGGGAATGGACACGGTTTGCAAAAAAATGGCTTGGCGAGCCAAGCTCTGAAACTCGGGAGACCCAATTAGTAGTGAAGGCTAGAGGTTCCCCAGTATTGCTCCACAGGACTGTTGTACAGTTTGAGATGATGAATGAAAAGCAGCTGAAAAACACCACAGAAGTGTACACAAACAAAGGCCACTTTGTCCAACAAGACATCCAAGGTAGAATGAAGCATCAATTCCATTTTCCTTTAGAGGTGAAACTGCTTAATTTGCACAACATGAGGACAGACACACAGCCATCCTGTGAAATTCACACTTCTCTGAATTTTGTGATGTGGTTCTCTAACCAAACGATGCTTGCAAAAACGCATCTGTGAGAGGAGATTGTATATAAAAATGAACATATTAGAAAAATATATACAAAAAGTATTATATTGGGGGAAATTGCTTGCAAAAATATGTACGCTGGTCAATACTGCATGCAAAAATGTGTTTATTAGGAGAAATTCATACTAAAACATTGATGAATTTTCATAAAGTTGTTTTTTTAAAAAAAGAAATCATTGTGGAAATGTGGAGAACTGCATTTAAAATAATAAAAATGAGAACTGGAGAGAATAGAAATGGACAGATCAGCCTTTCCCTACCCACCTTCTTTGAAAGAAGACACTTTCCATCATGCTCTGGGGTAGATCTCATTCCTTGCTAGTAAGGGATATTTTCCGTGTGTCAACAAGGGCTGGCTTTCAATAGATTGCAGTGAGAGAACTGCTGTGGTTTGTATGAAACCCTGACCCAGAATCAGGTAATCTACAAATGATTTAGGTCTGGGTTCCCCATGAACCTGCCAGATGCCTCGGGCAAGAGGACGCTTCCGTCATGCTCCACTTCTGAGGGCACCCATGGCTACAATGCCATACTAGGACCCAGAAGACTAGGTTTCAAATGCCCACCTGCCCATGAAACTCACTGGGTGACCTTGGGCCAGTCACTGCCTCTCAGTTTCACCTCCCTCACAGAGGAGTTGTGGGAATTAAATGAGGAGGGAAAGAGCCATGTATATCATTTTGAGCTCCTTGGAAAAAAAAGATGTAATATGAAAGGCAATAAAAAAAAATAACTTAATTGAAAACAAATGAATCCAATCTGCGTGTGTATACAGATTCCTTTGAGGACATTACAGTGTATGACCATAGTAGGTTTTGAGCCCTGAATGCTGCTCCTAATATAGGCTTTGTGCTTCTCATGAATGAAGTAAAATATTCTTTTATTGGTGACCTTCACCAGTTAATGGCTGCCTTTGGTTGGGCTCTTGCTGAATATGTGCTGTTCAATTTGATAGCTAAATACTGCAATTGAGGAGCCACTGACTGAGGAAGAGGGTACAAAGGTGCTGAGATTGCTTTGCTCGTCTGCCAGGGACAATAAGCATTTCCAGCCTAAATTTGAAATAAAAGCTATTTGCGTGGGATTACTATAGTCTCAGAAATGTGCAGGCCAATTTACAATAGCCATCAGTGAGAAATTGTGAGGAGAGAAGCGTTTTGAAACAGCTCTGAATTCTGAGGTTCTATGTGCCAATCCCATTCTCACAAAGTGTTCTAGTTGTACTCTGTCTTTCATCCATTCTGCTTTTTAACTAAACCCACCTTTGAGGACTGTTTCATAATTCATTTTCTCCCTTTCCAAATGCTCCATTTCCTTCAGAACAGGTTGGCAGGGAAGCAATTTATTAGAATTGGATCTATTTGGTGGGGTCTGGCAAAGCTACAGCTATGCCGGGAGTGAACAAACCAGCCAATTTCAGTTTTTCCTCTATTCCTAATCTGAATCTTATCATATATATATGAACATTCACCAGCATTTCAATGGTCCTTTCTCCTATTAATACAAATTGCTATGTGCAATACACACTTTTTTCCAAGCAACTGTCCTTTGTGTAATGCATTTATGTATGTTATTTCCATAAATGTATACATCTTAATGCACCCTTTGCCCTAAGATATATTTACAGGCACACTTTTGTATTGGTTGTTGTTGTTGTTGGAGAACCACAACAGAAAATTTGGAGAACTGCAAATTTCGAAGGATAACTTCAGTTTATATTTAGTTTCAGGAAATGCAAATGAGGTGGGTTTGCATTAAAATGTGAGCCCTAAACTTAGCTCATTTCACATAAAGCAGGCAGCTCATGAACTGCAGTTCCCAGGATCCAGCAGTCTGATCTGAAGTATATATAACCAGTGTGATATAGTGATCATATCTGTACCTGGGACACCCAGGTTCAAATCTTCACTCAGCCATGATGCTCACTGAGAAATGTTGCACTAGTTTTACTCTCTTAGCCTCACCTCCCCACAAGGGTTTTGTGATGATAAAATGGGGCCAGGTTGGGGGTGGGGAGAGAACTATGTATGCCACCTTGTGTTCCTCAGAAGAAATGTGGAAGAAAACTGTATTAAATAAGTAAATTCACAGAGGTGCCGATGAATGGCTTCTTTCACCCCATGCACAATACAGGAAAACAAGATACAGTGCAGTAGAAATCATGTAAAAGGAAAACAAAATCTAATTATAACCCTATCTACTAGTCTTCTTCTTCTTCTTCTTCTTCTTCTTCTTCTTCTTCTTCTTCTTCTTCTTCTTCTTCTTCTTCTTCTTCTTCTTCTATCACTTATAGCCAAGTAAGATTGTCTTCCATGAACATGGTTTCAACCGTGAGTCCATAAGTGACTGTGGAGGCCAATTCTGGATCCACACGTCCTTCCACAGTGGGGACATAGGTTTCCGGGTTGGAGTTGATCACGGTGAGAGTTTGCCAAGCATGCCTTCCTCTTAGCATGTTTCTCCCTTTCGTCCTGAATTTGAGTGTCTTCAAAACTCATGACACCTTTGATAAAGCCTGTTATCCAATTGGAGCACTTGCAGGCCAGTGTTTCCCAGTTGTCGGCGTTTATACTATATTTCTTCTAGATTTGCCTTGAGAGAGTCTTTGAACCTCTTTTGTTGACCACCAGCATTACGCTTTTCATTTTTAAGTTTTGAATAGAGTAGTTGCTTTGGAAGCCGATAATCAGGCATCCGCACAGCATGACCGGTCCAACAAAGTTGATGTTGAAGAATCATTGCTTTGACACTGGTGATCTTTGCTTCTTCCAGTACACTGGCATTAATTTGCCTGTCTTCCCAGGTGATGTGTAAAATTTGTCGGAGACACTGTTGATGGAATCTTTTGAGGAACTGGAGGTGGTGTCTGTAAGTGGTCCACATTTCACAAGTATACAATAAGGTTGGTAGTACAATAGCTTTGTAAACAAGCATTTTGGTTTCCCTGCGAATGTCCCAGTCCTCAAACACTCTGCACTTCAATAGGGAGAAAGCTGCTAGTGTTCTGGTGATGACGTCTATGAAAGAACAAAGTAATGTACAGCCTTGCTCTTTCAGTGCATATCAGAACTATTCTCCTCTAACTTTCCTCTCCACAACATCAGTGCTGTCGAGACTTCTTTGCCCCTGCTTGTTTTTGCTGGAAACACAAGAAGCCGAAGATTGCTTGCTGGCATGAGAAAGGGAGTATGGTACCAGGGGAAACAGCATGATAGGAAGTGCTCATTGCACCTGCATGCTAAGGAGGAGGAAATGATCAATGCCCTAAATGCATGAATTCAGAATTATGACTTTTATGCGTCTCATAGCACCCAAGATGTAACTTTCATTTAAACAGGAATGGGCATATGTGCAGAACCATAACCAGAAGTAATACTCAACACAAGTCAGATGAATATTAATAAGCCATTCCTCCTATACCCTAATGCAGTGCTTCTCAAACTTTTTTCTCTGGGCCACACTTTCAGAAGAAAATTTTTCTCACGCTACACCCGTTTTTTTATATAAATACATAAGAAAACAAAAAGAAATGACTCCCAGTAGTGCTTGATTTAGAACATAGAACACAACCACTTTATAATATGATCACGGGACATCCAGTAAGTATACCAATGCAGCTGCACAAGAACATGAATCATTCCCAAACTATAATTAGGAACAAGCCTCTTACATATGTACCTTAAGTAGGTATACAGGCTCAGTGAAAGGTGTGAGCTTGCTTTTGCCAGGTAATCTCATTTGTATTAGGTCTCACTTGAGACAAACTCTCATCTCCTCATCAACACAAAGAAGCCTTTCTCTTTTCTGATCAGAGATGAAATTCCCTGTTCACAACAATATGTCGTAGAGTACTGTAGAAGAATAGCCGGTGCTCTTGAATATATATATATATATATATATATATATATATATATATATATGGACACGGGTGGCGCTGTGGGTAAAAGCCTCAGCGCCTAGGGCTTGCCGATCGAAAGGTCGGCGGTTCGAATCCCTGTGGCGGGGTGCGCTCCCGTTGCTCGGTCCCAATGCCTGCCAACCTAGCAGTTCGAAAGCACTCCTGGGTGCAAGTAGATAAATAGGGACCGCTTACTAGCGGGAAGGTAAACGGCGTTTCCGTGTGTGGCTCTGGCTCGCCAGATGCAGCTTGTCACGCTGGCCACGTGACCCAGAAGTGTCTCCGGACAGCGCTGGCCTCCGGCCTCTAGAGTGAGATGGGCGCACAACCCTAGAGGGCAGGGGTACCTTTACCTTTACCTATATATATATATATATATATATATATATATATATATGTGTGTGTGTGTGTGTATATATATATTTGTTTTGATACTATACTGTACTATACTACACTGAAATGTTTAAATGTTTATTTGATTGTCCTTGAAACTTCCTGGCACACCGGCATGCCACACCCTTTGAGAACTACTGTGCTAGTGATTTTTCCACTGCCAGGCTGACTGCACCTTTCTCTGGCTCATTTGATGAAATTAATTCTGCAAAGAGATTGATTTGGTTTGTGGCTTAGGCACCACATGTTGAGCATGTGGAGAAAAAACTTAAACACGTTGCAGAGTTCCCAAAAATAGACCAGAGGCAATTGTACTTCATCCAGCAGAGCTTTACTGCTACTGAAGGCAAATGAGCATAATGGCCACAAATCCAATACATTCTGGCTTGGCACAGTTCATAAAAAATCCAGCTGCAGCAGACTTATCTTAAACTAACAAGAACTTGTAGTAAGACTAAAACTGAACACTATATACAGAACAGAACACCACACTGGAACAAAGAGAGAGAAACAGTTATGGACCACAGGTATGAAGTTCACGGCATGTAATGCCTTAAGAGAGAATATTATGAAAATGATATACAGGTGGTACATGACACCAGTCAAGCTTGCAAAAATTTATCATTTGCCCGATAATAAATGTTGGAAATGTAAACAAACTGAAGGTACATTCTTTCACCTTTGGTGGACGTGCCCAAGGATTAAGGCTTTCTGGGAGATGATTTATAACGAAATGAAAAAGGTATTTAAATATACATTTCTGAAGAAACCAGAGGCCTTTCTCCTAGGCATGGTTGGCCAATTGGTGCCAAAGAAGGATAGAACTTTCTTTATGTATGCTACAACAGCAGCAAGAATACTTATTGCAAAGTACTGGAAGACACAAGAACTACCCACCTTGGAAGAATGGCAGATGAAGATGATAGACTATATGGAACTGGCGGAAATGACTGGCAGAATCCGAGACCAGGGAGAAGAGTTGGTGGAAGAAGATTGGAAGAAATTTAAAGATTATCTACAGAAATACTGTAAAATTAATGAATGTTAGAACGATGTCGGAATGAAGTTAAGTGGTCTTAGCAGCAATGTTATAAAGGTGTATGTAAAAATGGATTGCTAATAGATGTGAATCTAAAGTTATAATATATTAAGACAAAGGATTAAGATAAAAACAAAGAGGGAAAGAATTTGCTGAATTAACTAATTGAACTGGAATGCAAAAAAGGGAGGTGTGAGGAGGTCAGGGAAACAAGTAAATGAAAGACAATATATGGAAAGACTGATTTGTTTTTAATTGTTCTTTATTTTTCTGCTTTTTGTATTTTCTTTTTTCTATTTCTTATCTCTTTTTTCTTATTGTAATTTTGTTTGAAACTTTAATAAATATCATTTAAAAAAAAAAGAAAAAAAGAAAGAGTAAGTGAATCCCAGGCTCCTTCTGGCTTGACTATTATAATCAGCATGATCTTGACTGAAAGATAACAGAACCAGTTTAAACCACCTGTACTCAGCTTCTCAGAAGGAATAACCCAAAAAAGAACCTTCTTCCACACTGAGTAGAAACCTTTCAGAACCCTCTTGAACTAAGCAGAACAGAAAAGATCTCTATACATTAGATCAATACTGTATTTTTCGCCCTATAGGGTGCACCGGCCCATAGGGCGCACCTAGTTTTCAGGGGGGGGGGAGGAAATCAAGGAAAAAATATGATCCCCCCCCCGCAGCTCTGGGAACAGCGGACAGGCTGCAGCCTGTGCGCTACTCCAAGACCTTCTTCCTGCTTTTGCGGGAGGTGGCGGAATTCCCCCACCTCCCGCAAAAGCCCACAGGAGCCCCGCGCACGACTCCTGCGGGCTTTTCGACCAGGAGGGAGAAGGGACTGAAACGGCCAGTCAGTCCCTTCTCCCTCCTCGGGGAAAAGCCCCCAAGAGCGGTGTGCTCTTTGAAGGGGCTGCGCGGCTCCTGCGGGCTTTTCTACGAGGTGGGGGAATTCCCCCACCTCATAGAAAAGCCAGCAGAAGCCGCGCAGCCCCTTTAAAGAGCGCACGGCTTCTGCGGGCTTCTGCGGGAGGTGGGGGAATTCCCCCATCTGCAAAAGCCCACAGGAGGGAGAAGGGACGGACTCGGCCAGTCAGTCCCTTCTCCCTCCTTGGGGAAAAGCCCCCAAGAGCGGTGCGCTCTTTAAAGGGCGTGCAGCTCCTGCGGGCTTTTCGACCCAGCTTGTGGGGCTGGCGATGGGTGGAAGTGCTGCTTTCCCTCACTGCCAGCCTCAAAGCCGGGCTGGAGAGTAGCGGGAAGGTGTCGCACGCCTTCCCGCTGCCCCCCGATCCTCTGGGGCTGCGATGAGGGGAAGGGCTGCTTTCCCCCACCGCCAACCTCAAAGAGCAGACTCTTCTGGCTTCAGCGAAAGCAACGCAAAGCCTCTGGAGCGCAGGCTTCCTAGGCTTCGCGTTGCTATCGCTGAAGCCAAGGAGCCTGCATTTGCCCCATAGGACGCACACACATTTCCCCTTCATTTTTGGAGGGGAAAAAGTGCTTCCTATAGGGCGAAAAATACGGTACTTTCTGTACTAGGAAATGCAAACTGACACCACAGTCCTCAAAGAATAGGGATTTAGTTGGTTTTGGATGGACTAAACTGGCTCATATACATGCAATCTGCTCTAGCTTTGATTAGGCTTTAGACTGGGTGTGCCAGTTTAGGGGGTGAAATTAATTTATGCAAATATCTTTGGCGAGCAGTCTTAAAAATATGTTTTTGGGTGTGAGGAAATCAAACATGCTTTTTGTGGTTGGGCAACGTTTAGCTTGGTAAATTTGACGAAGAAATTAGACGAAGAAGCGCATTTGATGAAGAAGCACATAAACTACTTTCGTATAGCCCCAAAATTTTAATGTTACCTTCTGAAAATGTCAGTAACAACAACAATAATTAATATCAATAATATAACTACAAGTACCTGGCAATCATTTTTAATGATTTATGTGCAATATTACACACATTGTCATGAACTGGCAGGACAAGGAGCTGGGACTGGGACACACCAGGGCAAGCAGGGGATGGGGAAGGAAGTACTCACAGGTGATGGAGGATTGTGAGGGGATGGAGGTCAGTGCACAGGAACCAGAGCAGCAGAACCCACCACCAAAGCCAGAGGGGTCTCTCTCACCACAAACACGGAGGGCTCTGAGGCATAGAGAGCAGTGGGAGGGCATAGGGAGGCTGAGGCAGGCAAGGGCCCACAGCTTAGTTCCCTAACTGACCAGATGGGGCTTGCTAGCTCTGGGAGAAGGTGTGTGATTCTTCAGATGGAGTAGGCTTGGAACAGTTGAGGGCCATCTGCCTCCTCAAGCCCAGATGCTGCAATAAGAATGGAAAGTGCAAAAGGGAAGCAGAACTGAGGTGCAGAACATACTCAACTGCCCATGTTGAAGGACCTTGCCTTGGATGTTCTGGCACCTCTATGGGATTGTGTTTTTGGTTTGACTCTGGACTGTATCCTGACTGCTGGACTTCAGACTTGGCTACTTGGATTGACCCTGGACTACATTTCCTGACCTTTGGACTTTGTTTGCGTGGATTGACACTTTTAACTTTGGGTTCGGCATACTGACTTGCTGCCAGGTAGTCCAGGCGTTCAGGACACACATCTTACTTGTCTAGCAAAACTAAATTATATCAATCTAACTAAAATATCTTCCACATTCCCAAGTCACATTACAACATTTTAGCACCCATCGTTTCTGGAATTTGAAAGCTGAAAGATTCAACGTGCCAAAGTGAGTGTGATTCGGGGCAAACACCTTGTATTCTTTGCTCACAGAAATGTAGGACTTAGCATGCTGGAACAAGTCCCCAGTAAATAGACCTCTACTGCTGAGTCTCCCACAGGGCTCAGTGCCAGGGATTTCATATGACTCTGTAAAGCCCACACTCTTCAGCTCTAACGCAGCAGGAGCTCGCTTTCATCTTGACACCAGCAGCTCAGTTTTTTTCTATTTTGACATCTTCTGGCAACCATGCTACTTTCTCTTTTCTCCTCAGCAAGAGCTCATGTTAGTTCTCTTAAAAGAAAAACTCCCAAAATGAGACTGGCAATTCACATTTTTACAGATTCATTATACTGGGATACTGGAGTTACGCCAGGAAGGGAGAGCAGCACGCTCTGGCTTCCATCACGAGATGGATGGCCACTGGATGGATGGCCACAAGGGGAAAGCTAGTCTGGGTCCAGAACTGGCCTACTCGTGAGGTATGGTGAGACAATTGCCTCAGGGCAGCAGGCTTGTAAGTTACAGGGAACCAGGCAGAGGGCCTTCTCGGTAGTGGCACCCTCCCTGTGGAATGCCCTCCCACCAGATGTCAAAGAGAACAACAACTACCAGACTTTTAGAAGACACCTGAAGGCAGCCCTGTTTAGGGAAGCTTTTAATGTTTGATGTATTACAGTATTTTAATATTTTTTTGGAAGCTGCCCAGAGTGGCTGGGGAAGCCCAGCCAGATGGGCAGGGTATAAATAATATAAATAAATTGTTGTTGTTGTTGTTGTTTTGTTGTTGTTGTTGTTGTTGTTGTTATTATTATTTTAGGACGCGGGTGGCGCTGTGGGTAAAACCTCAGCGCCTAGGACTTGCCGATCGCATGGTCAGTGGTTCGAATCCCCGCGGCGGGGTGCGCTCCCGTCGTTCGGTCCCAGCACCTGCCAACCTAGCAGTTCGAAAGCACCCCCGGGTGCAAGTAGATAAATAGGGACCTCTTACCAGCGGTAAGGTAAACGGCGTTCCGTGTGCTGCGCTGGCTCGCCAGATGCAGCTTGTCACACTGGCCACGTGACCTGGAAGTGTCTGCGGACAGCGCTGGCTCCCGGCCTATAGAGTGAGATGAGCGCACAACCCTAGAGTCTGTCAAGACTGGCCCGTATGGGCAGGGGTACCTTTACCTTTATTATTATTTTAAAATAGGGTTGTAATTTTTTCTTTATTCTCTTTTCTATTTTGTAAACCACTTTGAGGGTTGTTTTTTTTAAAAAAATAATAATCAAGCAGTTTATAAATTTTATCGACTAACTAAATAAAAATTTGAACCCCGTTTTCCCAGGTCCCAATCTAACACTACATCACACAGACAGACCCTATTTTCCAGGGACGTCCCTGATTTAGAGAATCCGCCCCGGTATCTGAATTGATCCCGGAATGTCCCACTTTTCCTTGGGCTGTCCCTGTTTTCATCGGAGAAATGTTGGAGGGTATGCACAAGCTCTGAATTTCTTCCCTATACCTATATCGGGCAACCCTGTTTCCTTGGAGATACACTTGAAACTAAATGAACACCAGCAGCTAAATAATGCAAAAATCCCTGTGCAAGACCCTCACTATAGTTACAAGTCAGCAAATGAGCATCTGTGAGTAATACAATGTGACTGAGCTACTTCATCTCTGAAGTGACAGTCACAAATAATGCTTTTAAACAAAGTGTAGCAGCTTTGGGCTATGCTTTCATTATGCTGAATGGAAGCAATCTGAAGTTGAAAATGGGGTTAAGGCCATTGTGGGAAGCCATCCTTTGATAGTAGGTGGGGGAGCTCGAGGAAAAACTGATATGAAAGTCCTGACAAAAGGGAGAAGTGCATACAGATTAAAATGAATCCTGTGCCAAAACCAGTTGTTGTTGGTTTTTTTTTTTTTTTAATTCTCTATCAGTTAACAAGAAAAGAAGCTGCATTTGAAAATTATCATAGAAAGTTTCAGTGAAATTTTCCTGGAAAGGGTGGAGGGCATTTGCTACACTTTCCTTAATTTCAAAAGGTGTTTCTGAGTGCCCTTTCACTCTCCAAATGATCTCTCAAGCGTTCTGCATTCTGTAGCCTTCCTGGGTGACTCTGTTAAATGAGAATTTCATGATGTACTAAGCTGGGCTTTCCTGAAATAATGGGGAAGTGGGGATACTTCTGTGATGCAATTAACATCTCTTAATTAAAAAACCCAGTTCTTTTACTTTTACTTATTTCCTTGTTGATTTCTTTAAAAGTAAAAGAACCCAAAGTTCTTTTACTTTTAAAGAAATCAACAAGGAAATAATTTTAAAAGAAAAAGAAAGCACTTCCCTTAAAATCAACACCAGCGATTTCATCGATCTCAGCAGCTCAATAGCCAGCCTTCCTGACCTCATGTACTTCAATTAAAGCTCAGGGGTTTATTTTCAAATTGTAGCCAGTTTTCAGTGAGATAGGGTTTTTGTTTTTTTGTTTTGCTTTTACATCAATTTCCTGTATGTGTGCAGCCCACAGCCTTTTCCTTCAGGCTATCAAACTCTATATAAGCTTTAATATCATGGTTGCTGTTAAACTAATAGAAAACCCATTGTCAGAGTGTGGATTCCTATATACCCAAAAAGATACTTGGTAGATATGCCAAGATTTTGACCAAAGCGTTAATTTTGACAGCTGAAGACCTCAATAACTGATGGAACATTTCTCCAGTTTTAATGTACCCTGAACCTTAAATCTTCTTCTGATACTTTTCTCCAAGTCCTCACTCTGAGGGAATCTCGGAGAATGTGCTCCCCACCTGTGGACAGCTCTCCCCAAGGAAGTCCACCTGGTGCCTTCACTGACATTTTTTCAGCACCAGGTAAAGACTTACCTTTCACCAACCACCCAGAACTGAGGTGATGCTTTGCTGTTAGTGTGGTACCAAAGCTTCCTTGCGGCATTATGGAGAGGGGTGGTACATATATTAATGATTGCAGCCATTTTGTATGTGTTACTCCAATGGTATTTTACATGCCACCCCCAATATCTGCTGAACAAGATCCCAGGGGGTTCTAGGCACTTACCGTTGGGAAATCGAGGCACAGCTGACACCATATTTTTAAGAAATATGGTGGGTTTGTTTTTTTGACACATATTTACACCTACAGCCTTCAATGGAGGGGGTGCAGAACATTACATCCCAAGAGTTTTTCATTTTTCGTCTCATAGCTCCAGCAAGTTTAGGCCCATAGTAACAGGGACGCGGGTGGCGCTGTGGGTAAAAGCCTCAGCGCCTAGGGCTTGCCGATCGAAAGGTCGGCGGTTCGAATCCCCGCGGTGGGGTGCGCTCCCGTTGTTCGGTCCCAGCGCCTGCCAACCTAGCAGTTCGAAAGCACCCCCGGGTGCAAGTAGATAAATAGGGACCGCTTACTAGCGGGAAGGTAAACGGCGTTTCCGTGTGCGGCTCTGGCTCGCCAGAGCAGCGATGTCACGCTGGCCACGTGACCCAGAAGTGTCTCCGGACAGCGCTGGCCCCTGGCCTCTTGAGTGAGATGGGCGCACAACCCTAGAGTCTGTCAAGACTGGCCCGTACGGGCAGGGGTACCTTTACCTTTACCTTTACCTTTAACAGTCAGTCATGGCTCCCAGTCTCTTGGTGCAGAACTCCTCTGCATTGGAATTCTGCATGGAATTCTCTTTGCTTCCTTCTCCTTGTTCCCAGAACACCTTGCCAAAAAACCTCTGTGTGACATCATGCCCTCGTTTCCCTAGCAAGCTTCCCCTCACCTTAGAGCCTTTTATCTTGTAGATGGCTTAATGATATCATCTTCCTGCCCCTCAGAAAAACAAGCCCAGACTTTCAGCTCTCATTAAACCCTGGCACCCAATAATCTAGAGGGGGAAATTTGGCACCCAAGGACCTAGAGAATCTCTGTTCCCCAACTAACCCATAACCAGGGCTCCCCCCCAGCCAGAACTCATCAGAACTCACATGTAGGATCCATTGCCATTCTAAAAGAACGAGGGAACTTTTCACAGTGAGTTCTGGCACCTCTTTTTCTAGAAAAATAGCACTGCCCATAACAGTATAATGTCTTTCAAGAACAGCTCAAGAACAAAGAAAAGCATGCGAGGAGGGTGGGGAGCAGGGTGAGCAAGTAGTATAGCCTTGGCAGGGGTCATAGCCTGGCCAGAGTCCCAAGGGCCACTTGGAAGGGCCTGGAGGGATACATTTGACCCCTGGCCCTGAGGTTCCACACCCATGCACTGGAACTTAGAATCACAGAATGGTAGAGTTGAAAAGCAACCCAAAGGGCCATCTACCCTTGCAATGCAGGAATCACAGCTAAGTTCGGGCCCCTGCAATTCCAGAGCCCATTGAATGCATCTGGTTGTGTGGGTCCCTGCTCCCCTCCAGCTGCTAAGCCATGCTGAGGAGGGGGGTGGGGTTGTTAAGCATTGGGACTATGGTGGGCAGGAAGGGATGATTAAATTTTTCTTCCCCAGAGGCATGGTTTCAATGAAAATTGCCCTCACTAGCTGCTATTTGCCTTGGTAAGGACAGTTTTTCTTCTTGAATGAGGAGCATCTTCTGTGCATGTGTGATTTTTTCACCAGGGACTCAGTTAGGTAAAGGTAAAGAGACCCCTGACCATTAGGTCCAGTCTTGACTGACTCTGGGGTTGCGGCGCTCATCTCGCTTTTTGGCCAAGGGAGCCAGCGTACAGCTTCTGGGTCATGTGGCCAGCATGACTAAGCCGCTTCTGGCGAACCAGAGCAGCGCGCGGAAATGCCAGAGCAGCACACGGAAACGCCATTTACCTTCCCGCAGGAGCGGTACCTATTTATCTACTTGCACTTTGACGTGCTTTCGAACTGCTAGGTTGGCAGAAGTAGGGAACGAGCAACAGGAGCCCACCCTGTCAGTGATGTCACTGCTGACCTTCTGATCGGCAAGTCCTAGGCTCTGTGGTTTAACCCACAGCGCCACAGGGACTCAGTTATTCAGCTGCAAATAAAACATTTTAAATGTGTTGTAAAGTGCAATATACAAATGTGACAGTAAGCTATGCAAAATTCAATGTATTTTTCAAAACTTTTTTTTGAAAAAGCATTTTCACAGCGCTGTATATATGTGTGTAGATTCTACCCTGGACTGCCTCATGGGGGAAAGGGTTAACCCTCTTCCTTATGTGCTGTGATCCCAAGATCATTTCCCCTCCCACATGACTGCTAAAACTCCCATATACATAAATTACATGATCACATTTAATGCAACATGTAGTTTCGTCTTAAGAGCTACACAGCTCTTTGAGTTATAAGCAACCTCCATTTCTGAGGAATTTGTAATTTCTATGTTCATGAAGAACATTTTCAGAGAGTAAGAGCAATTGCGAAAGGAATGTGGTGAAAGGTTTTTAAGAATCACAAACCAGGTAAGGGTCTCTCAAGAGCCAATATAACTATAATTGACTTTCCTGTAGGGGGAATGTAATAGCAGCTACCCCTTGCTGGAAACTTTTCCTGCACACTAGAATGACTTGTCAATTATCGAGCTCATGCCCATTAATGTTGTATATGAAGCACAGAACCGTTGGCAGGTAATTTCAGAGCAGTTTTATTCAAGAGTTCATTGCGTCTTCTTTTTTCCAGCAGAGGAGCTTCAGAGAACATCAAGTACAAGTGGAATGAATGCCACAAATATGTTATTAAAATGACAACTCCCCCAAATGCAATCGGGTTCCAGCAGAGCATATAGCAAGCAGGATCGCAATAAAGAATCTTAAGAACGGGGACATACGGAGCTCAGATTGTCAAAGAAGCCTTGTTTATCCTCCATGAGCTGCTCTCCAGAGTTGCAGACAGGCCTTTTCCAGTCCTACCTGGAGATGCTGATGATTGAACACAGTTTGCAATCAAAGCATGTGGTCTACTACAGAATTGCAGCCCTTCCCCAAACAGTGATATTGATGCCCCCAGCATTTGTGGAACCCGATACTCGATAGTATTAGGCTGATGCCACACAAGAAACTGCTATCCAAACCTTGCCCCATAGATCTCTGCCTCACAAATGTGCTCTTCAGAGGTTATCTGTGTTTACGCGGCATATAAATTCTGTTAAATAAAGAAGCACTGCTGAGAGTACCACCACATGCTCCATAGGTGCGCTTAATTTACACTAGCAACAGGGTTTTTAGTGTTGCAGCTTCGCTCTATAAGATGCACCAGACCACAAGACGCACCTAGTTTTTGGAGGAGGAAAACAAGAAAAAAATAATATTCTGAATCTCAGAAGCCAGAACAGCAAGAGGGATCGCTGCGCAGTGAAAGCAGCAATCCCTCTTGCTGTTCTGGCTTCTGGGATAGCTGCGCAGCCTGCATTCGCTCCATAAGACGCACACACATTTCCCCTTACTTTTTAGGAGGGAAAAAGTGAGTCTTATAGAGCAAAAAATACGGTACCGGGTAATTAGTCAGGTACCTAGCCTCTTATCATTTAAGTAGCTACTGTAGATGTTTGAGTGGGCTTTCCCTCTGAAGTATTGAATTTATGAAAATAATAATAATGCCCCACATAACCGATCACATGACATGACCAGTTGAATGGCAATGTTCATTAACTTTGGGAGGGCAGCCCCTTTAAATATTTTAGTGGGGGGGGGGGCGGCAAAGGGACCTCAGCCCCTAGGAGTTGGCTCCTATGTTTCTGGCTGTGAAATGGTTTATAAAAATGTTAAATTAATACAGTTGATTCCAACTAAGTTTCACTCAGTGGAGACTCATGGCAGTTAATAAAGATAAGTTTGTCATGCCTATTAATTTCAGTGGGTCTAATGTGAGTAATAATAATACTATTTTATTATTTATACCCCACCCATCTGGCTGGGTTTCCCCAGCCACTCTGGGTGGCTTCCAACAAAATATTAAAATACAACAATTCATCAAATATTAAAAGCTTCCCTAACTAAAATTGAATACAACCCACAGTATGGGATGTGGGTGGCGCTGTGGTCTAAACCACTGAGCCTCTTGGGCTTGCTGATCAGAAGGTCGGCAGTTCGAATCCCCATTACGGGGTGAGCTCCCATTGCTCTGTACCAGCTCCTGCCAACCTAACAGTTCAAAAGTACACCAGTGCAAGTAGATAAATAGGTACCACTGCGGTGGGAAGGTAAATGGCATTTCTGTGCTTCCATCACAGTGTTCTTAGGGTTTTCTTCTAATTTGAAAACATAAAATTATCCCCCCCACCACCTCAGGAGGTAGGAAGGTGGGGCTGATTATAGAATCAGCTGTGCATCAGTTCTCTCTAGGAGCAACTCTATGCAGTTGGTGTCCCGAGAATGCATTGTCTTAAACATTACAATTACGTTTTATATAAAGATGGGGAACATAGAACAGGTTGTCCAGAAGAGGTACAAAAATGACCTCTAGAGAAGGGCCATAGCTCAGTTGTAGAGCATTTGTCTTGCACATAGAAGGTTCCAGGTTTCATCCCTGGCATCTCCAGGTAGGGCTAGGAAGGCTCCTCTCTTTCAATCCATGTAGATAATATAGAGATAGATGGACCACTGGATCTGGCTCAGTATGAGGTAGATTCCTTTGTTCCTATGCTACACTTATCATATGCTTGTGGGGGCAGAAAGTATTCGGTAATAATAATAACTTATTATTATTAATACCCTGCCCATCTGGCTGGGTTTCACCAGCCATTCTGGGAGGCTCTCAACAGAATATTAAAAATATGACAAAACATATTATATTAAACACTTTCCTAAAGAGGGCTGCCTTCAGATGTCTTCTAAAAGTCAGGTAGTTGTTTATTTCCTTGACATCTGATAGGAGGGCGTTTCACAGGGCAGGCGCCACTACCAAGAAGGCCCTCTGCCTGGTTCAGTGCAACCTCGCTTCTCACAGTGAGGGAACCACCAGAAGGCCCTTGGAGCTGGACCTCAGCGTCCGGACTGGATGGGGGGTGGAGACGCTCCTTCATGGTAGCATGGATTTGTTCCTGCACTTTGTTACAGAGAACAAGCAGCTAAAGGGACAGCATTTTCAATCCTTACTGGGGGTTGCTACTCATATCCCTTGGGACGCGGGTGGCGCTGCGGTCTAAACTACTGAGCCTCTTGGGTTTGCTGATCAGAAGGTTGGCGGTTTGAATATGCATGATGGTGGTGAGCTCCTGTTGCCCTGTCCCAGCTTCTGCCAACCTAGCAGTTCGAAAGCATACCAGTGCAAGTAGATAAATAGGTACTACAGCGGTGGGAAGGTAAACAGTGTTTCTATGCGCTCTGGCTTCCGTCACAGTGTCCCGTTGCACCAGAAGCAGTTTAGTCATGCTGACCACATGACCCAGAAAGCTGTCTGTCGAAAAATGCCAGTTCCCTTGGCCTGAAATGTGAGATGAGTGCCACATCCCATAGTCCTCTTTGACTGGACTTAACTGTTCAGGCTCCTTTACCTTTTACCCCTTTACTCATAACCTTTAAAAGACAACTATATTACATCCAACAAGTGTGCATTTTGTTTAAGTCGGGGTGTTCACACATTGCATCCAACCAGTGTACAATTTGCGTACCTGTGTACAAAATAGCTGAGCTGAACAAGTGTGCACTCTGTCACACAGACATTTGCATACATGTAGACAGCTTGTGCCTGTGTTCATTGTGTACAAGCCTTCTGTGTACACAAATAGATGAGCTGCATGATCCTACATGTAACCTTATTCACATGTAACCTTCAATGAGTGTACAGTCCATGTACCTGTGTGCACAATAATTTATTTATTAAATTATATTATTTACATGCCACAAAATAGCAGGCCTGTGTACAACAATATGTATACAATAAAAGAGTTGAGCTGTACAAATAAACAGGTGTTCACTCTTTGAACAAGTCTACTGTCAGGGAAAGCTTAGCGAACACACCATCCAAGAAGCTAGAAAAGAACTGTGGGTTTTTTCTCTCTCTCTAATGGAACAGCAATAGAATACACTCTTAGGAAAAACATGTGATCTCAGATTTGCTGGTATCCTTTAAGGAATTAGAATGTTTGCAGGCAATGAAAGCTGTCACCTGACTGTATCTTTCTCATGTTTGTTCTGAGAACACAAGGATGAGTATCTAAAGTCTTTTCCAACAGCAGTTCTGTGACTTGCTAGCATTTCGTCCGTCTGGCAAAAAAAGTGTGGCATTCATCATACAGCCTGCTCCAGATAAGACCTTTAGCACAGTGCTGATGGCATGCACTGAAAAAGCAGCAGCAGCAACAACTACTATGATTTACTAGCACGTAGTAAAAAGGATATTATTTACAGTGTAATCCTAATCAGGTTTACTCTTTTGCATAAAGAGTAATATTTACCCTTATGTAATGTTCATGGGACTGCAGCCATGTCACACAGTTCTGTACATCTTTTTAAAACCAAGTCTTACTGTGTTCAAAGGAGCTCCCCCCCCCCCCCAGTATGTGTAGCTAGGATAGCCATACTTTCAGCCAATGTTAGAGGTTTCATAGATGGGAGGTCCTTGTCAGGTGCAACTTGCCAAGTGCCTGCAGTGTCACACAACATGAGAAAGTATATCTGCTGAAATTTTATTATATGCAACAGTGAGAAGCACAGGAGCTGGCATACTGTAATTTACACCAGTTCCTCTCAAGTACTGCAATTCTGTGATCCCTACAAAAGTGCAAGCATACTGCATTAATGTACTCTTTTGCCATTTAGTTTTTAAAAACTGAAAGGTGGCAGCAGCGAGGAAATCATAGCTCTCCCCCTATTACCCTCAGTCCTTAAGCCTTTCCCCTTTATCATTCTTAGTAATAATAATAATTTATTATTTATACCCCGCCCATCTGGCTGGGTTTCCCCAGCCACTCTGGGCGGCTTCCAAAAGAATATTAAAATACTGTGATACATCAAACATTAAAAGCTTCCCTAAACAGGGCTGCCTTCAGATGTCAGCAATGACACTTTCAGACAGTATTTAGGATTTTTGCCTCAAAGCTAGCCACCTAATGCCTTCGTAGACAGCAGAAGGTGAGCACTTCAGAGCATGCACTGTCCTGAGCCTATGCCGTAACAGCAGCAGAATATTTCCTTGAACGTCTTTCGCATCTCCAAGCTCCGGAAGGCATAAATGAGAGGATCGATGACCGAGTTGCACATGATAAGGACCAGGTATGTGTTGAAATGTGAGGTGTAGCAAACACAGTGTGGGTTGGTTGGGCAGGAGATGATCAGAATGAGATGAAGGAAGAAAGGAGCCCAGCAGACAACAAAGACCCCGAGGAGAATAGTGATTGTGACCGCCCCTTTCATACAGGTGTGCTGGTGGGGGGCTCCGTCCACCGGGAGGGCTGCGATGCGCTTGACGTGCAGGCGCGCAAACAGAAACATGTGGACGTACAGCGAGGCCATGAGGAAAAGCATGGTGAAGAACATGGTGATGAGGCAGACAATGACAGTTTTGCTCTCGTAGTAGACAATGAACATGATGCCGCAAAAGATGCAGGCGACCCAGATGACCCCAATGAGAGCCAGGGCTTTCTTCACGGTCATGATGCTGTGGTAGCGGAGTGCATAGAAAATGGTAATGTACCTGTCGATGGCTATGACCAAAAGGTTGCATATGGAGGCAACCAAAGAGATGCAGATCATTGAGTCAAAGACATTGTCCATATGTTGGATGAAGCGGTCCTCCATGATGAGGTAGCCATTGCTCAGGATGGCAATCATGATGGTTTCCAGGGCATTGGACATACTCACCAGTATGTCTGCTGCAGCCAGGCTACAGAGGAAAAAGTACATGGGGGAATGCAGGTTGCCGTTTTTGATCACAGCAAGGATGACGAGGATGTTCTCCAGAAGGCTGATGATCCCCAGGGTCAAGAAGACCTCGGCTTTAATGAACACCTTTTCGCAGAATCCATTGTCGCTCCTGCTGCCGAGAAGGACCGAATCGTTGAACTCTTCAGAGGCATTAACCAACACAGGCTGAAAAGTTAGAGCCCAGCGTACCGTCGTGTTCATCGTTAAGGGACGGTGTTCAGCTTTGCAAGCGGTTATGGAAACAGCATCTGTAAAAAGAGAGAATCGTTCAGAATTGCTCTAGTGCTCTTTATCGAATGAGATCAAGGAAGACTTGATTGGGGAAAAGTCCTCTTCATTCAATCCACCAGCTGGGGGATTGCTGGGGGAAGAAAAGCCCCCTCTTTCAGTGAAATCAGATGAAACAGCAAATGGTACAGAAATTTATGAAAGTTGAAATCATGGCAACAATAGCTCCCTTTATGATTCACCTGTTGAATTTAAAGTGACTGTCCTTGTGATATGCTCCCATGTCCTGGGACTGCGGTTGGAGCGGAGATTTAAAAAGCACTTCACAGCATCTCTTCCTGATTCATCTGAGAGAAGAAGGGCAGAAACAGTAAAAGAGCATTGGGTTTTATACATTCATACATGGAGGGAAAACACTCCTACTTAATCTTCTGTGTCTCACAATGACCATTGGAGAGCAAGTACCTCTTTGACTGACAGTTACAATTCCCATTGCTCCAAGTCTCTGTTGCAAAACTATTTGGTGCCCTCTGCAGATCAGAAAGATAATATGTACGCTTTTTTAAAAAATCCTGTCATTAGTCTATTACATGACAACCGAGAAAAACATTCAAATATAGCTGAGAAGAAAAATTACAGGTTCTGGGTGTATAATTAATCTACATTTAAAGTGCATTTGTGACAACATTCACTCCTCACTGTTGTTTTTTCATTCCAAAAAGCTGTGAGTGGTTGCCAGATTTCCAGGAGGAATAATGCATCACATTTTGCCAGTCCAAGGATACATGTATCAGAGCAGTAAACTAAAGATGCAGTCTTAACTCCTAATCCATCTTGCTGGAAGAGGTTAGAATAGAATAGAGCAGAGGTCCAAAAGGTTTTTAGGCTACCCCCCCCCATTGGTTCCATAAACTCATCCCCTACCTTATTAGTAATGACTAATTTATTGGACAGTGTCCTCGAAGCTACAAACATGAGTCTGACCAAACTGCGGGAGGCAGTGGAAGACAGGGGTGCCTGGCGTGCTCTGGTCCATGGGGTCACGAAGAGTCGGACACGACTAAACGACTAAACAACAACAACAATTTATTTGAAATCCAATTTTAACTATTTAGTTTAAAGGTAAAGGTAAAGGTACCCCTGCCCGTATGGGCCAGTCTTGCCAGACTCTAGGGTTGTGCGCCCATCTCACGCTATAGGCCGGGGGCCAGCGCTGTCTGCAGACACTTCCGGGTCACGTGGCCAGTGTGACAAGCTGCATCTGGCGAGCTAGTGCAGCACACGGAACGCCGTTTACCTTCCCGCTGGTAAGCGGTCCCTATTTATCTACTTGCACCCGGAGGTGCTTTCGAACTGCTAGGTTGGCAGGCGCTGGGACCGAACGACAGGAGCTCACCCCGCCGCGGGGATTCGAACCGCCGACCATGCGATCGGCAAGTCCTAGGCGCTGAGGTTTTACCCCACAGCGCCACCAATGAACTTGATCCAGTGATGCTAGCTTTTCAAAATATGATAGTCATTTACACTTCAAGCATCCCCTGCCAACCCTTGTCTTCTTAGTGCTTCACTAGTTAATCTCCCTGCGGCCCGCAGGCAGCAGCACCCACTTGGGGAACCCGTAGAGTAGACCAGGGGTCAGCAAACTCTCTCAGACCTTGTTGGGGGGCGGGGCGGACTATATTTTGAAGAAAAAAATAATGAACGAATTCCTATGCTCCACAAATAACCCAGAGATGCATTTTAAATAAAAGCACACATTCTACTCATGTAAAAACACCAGGCAGGCCCTACAAATAACCCAGA
This sequence comes from Podarcis muralis, assembly GCF_964188315.1. Lineage (NCBI taxonomy): Eukaryota > Metazoa > Chordata > Lepidosauria > Squamata > Lacertidae > Podarcis > Podarcis muralis. The sequence goes on along the minus strand of NC_135659.1, from coordinate 86,249,833 downwards.
GATGATTTAAAATAAAAGGGCACATTCTACTCATGTAAAACCACACTGATTCTTGTACCATCCGCGGGCCAGATTTAGAAGGCGATTGGGCCAGATCTGCCCCCCAAACCTTAGTTTGCCTACCCATGGAGTAGACATCCCTATGCGTTTCTGGCCTCCACCAGCAGAGGGCACCCTGCCACTAGGGAGGCCGCCCACTGCAGCTGCAGAAAACGTGGCCCAGAATCGCTCAGAAAAGGAATGGTATGGGAGCGAGAGTAGAGCTAGGCCAACCATAGGTTCCCCTGGATCCTAAGGCAGTCTAGCTCCTGGCATGGGGCCAGATTCAGGCATCATGGCTGCACCACCTAGAAGCTGGTGCAGCAGAATTTGTCAACAAAGCTTTCCCCTGCCCTCTTCTGCCATGGTTGGCATAAGAGGCAAGACTTCAGATGTGACAATGGCTCCCCTGCTTCTGCCTTTCTGCTCCCTGGCCAGAGTTAGGATTGCTCTGTTGCTCATTAACCGCTCATTATGTCAAAGCTTTCTGTATCATTCCCTGCTGAATGCTTTGTTATTATTTCCCCCACACTGCTATGATCATTTTCTTCACAAACTCTCAAGAAGCATTTTTTTTAATAACAAAAATAGTCCTCATCTCAAGGCTGTTCAGTGCATCTCATCTGTATCACTCCAACACTTCTTGTCTACATGGCGTCAGCTCCTTGGATATCTCTCGTGGTTTTTCTTCTGAGATGTCACCTCAGCCTTGGCCATTGATGGTCTCTGTAATTACAGTTAAGGCAAACTGTCTTGGACAAAATACTCCATTGCATTTCCCCCCCCAGGGCAGAAATTCCAACTTGTTGCTACGAAACAACAATGCTCTTGAGAAAAGCCAAGGAGAAACATATTTTTTCATTTCTTCACACGCCAAAAGTGGAAAAATCTGAAACGAAAGAAAAACGAAGATTGTATAAAGAGCTGGTACAACTCTAGGATTCTTGACCCATCACCCTCATCAATCTAAGTAAACCCAACAGGTGTTATTCAGTGCTAGTCGTACTCAGAGTAGACATACTGAAGGTAATGGACATGTACTTAGGTCTATTCATTTTAATAGGTCTACTTTGAGAAGAACCTAGTTTGTCCCATTTCCACCTTTTCATTGGCTGTCAGCTATGAGGGCGGGGCAATATCTAATGTCATGTGGAACCGGGAGTGAAGCAACAACTCTGTAACTCCTGTAACATGTATTTATGAAGGGAGCAATCCTAACTCGCCCCCTCAGCTTGGTGAGACCACTGCTGTGCCCATAGCCCTGCCACATATGGTGGCTGCAGTGGCAGGTGGCAGGCAGAGAGACTGCTGTGCCAGCCTGTGACTGGACCCAGGTTAGGCCTGATGCCATCACATGATGGCAGCGGGGAAGGCTTGGGATTTAATGGCTCTTGGGCTACCACAGCCCCTGGTCCCTGTTAGAATTCCTGCTCCATGATTGCAGTCATGGGATTTTTGTCTATCACATGACAGTATATGTTTTGACTCCACAGAGTGGGAAGTGATGGAGACAGGATGTCTGTGTTACTGTGTTCCGTGAAGTGGGACTATTGTGCTTTGTTCTTTTTCTCTTTGCTGTCTTATGCTAGAGAGAGAGGGAGCCATGTGGCAGTACTCTGTGTGTGTTTATATGTAAATAAAAGTAGATTAGCCAAAATGCTGAGTTGCTGAGGTCTGTTACACAACTGCGAAGACTCTGCGGATCCCTAAGTTTGCCGATGTCTGTTAGCATCGGTCACTGTGATGTTTGGGCTGAAGAAAGCTTTTTTTTTCCCCAAGTGAATTTTTATTGTTTTCCTTACATATTCTTTTCCAACAAATTGTAATAGCACCATACATTTCCTTTGACTCTGCCGAGTCACGACCCGCCTCCCTCCCCACAACTGGTATATTTATCCTCTTTCCATCACACACATCATTCTCAAATTAGTACTATTATACATTGGAGGTATTATGTCAATCCTGCTAGTGTCTTGACCTCTTTACAATTCTTCTTTAAATATTCAATAAATTTACTCCAGTTATTTTGGTATCTTTGATCTCCCTGGTCCCGGATCCTCCCTGACAGTTTGGCAAGTTCTGCATATTCTGTCAACTTCGCCTGCCACTCCTGTATAGTTGGTATATCTTGTACTTTCCATCTTTGGGCCAAAAGGGTCCTCGCGGCAGCTGAAAGCTTTTGAAGCTCCCGAACGATCGACCAGGAGGGAGGGAACATGTCAGTTGGGCATGTGTCTCTGCCAGGGTCCTAGTCGAGAGTAGGACGAGCTCTTGACAGTTCCTTTCTCCTCTCAGAAAGGCCTGTATGTTTGGTAGATGGAAGGGGAAACTTTGAGCCAGCATCATCCCATAGGTGGTAACTGATGGGCAGCTGACTGGAACTGCCTGGGCTTGGCGGAGGGACACCTCCATGCCTTCTAATTCCACCCCACCCCAATCCAAAGGGGGTTTGGATTGCTTCGTTAAATTTGCATTCCAACAGTTTGACTTCCCGCCCGTAAGGCACACTCCTTCATTGTATCGCGAGGCAGATACAATGTTAATTCAGAATTAAGCTCCATCGATTTCATGTTTGCAAAGTAAGTGTCTATCGTAGCCTTGGAATGGTGGAGAGTAATTTTATGGGTGGCGGTGGAGCAGGTTAAGGCATTTATATTCAACCCTTTAATCCCTTCCTCCCCAAAAGGAATAGTTTCTGTGTGCTGACAGCCATCACATTTAATTTTTAAACACATATTGGATTTCCTATCATTTTAAACAACAACACAATTCAATCGTCAAATCATTAAAAAACCCCATAAACAAACAAGGCGCGTAAACAGCTCTCTCACACAAAAACACACTTTTGTAGCTTCCAATCAAGGAATAAGTATGCAGAAATCAATTGTTAAATGGCCCTGCTTAAATCCAATGGCTTTTATCCAAAAAAGACCAGTCACTCTTAGGTCCTGTAACATACAATGAGACAAGTTAGTCACAATTAATTTAATGGATTTCAGTGGCGCTTTGGCATGGACAATCTTCTTTTGATAGAGGGCTATTAGATTTACATACCCTCCAAGGACATTAATAGTATAATCCTAAATCCTAAAGCTTTAGAGAAGAGAATTCACTCTGCCAAGAAGGGGAAGCAAACAGGGCTGAGGAGACCCAGCGTCCAAGCGGCGAGATTCCAGGGGTTCCAGGCATTTACCCAGAGTTTGGTTCCCTTGGAATTGAGGTCACCTGAGACTGTGGTGTCTTTAGTATATATGGTTTATATACAACCTGAACATAAGGGGCTCACTGCATCAACACCCCAGAAGGTCTTGCTTCTCCCTTGGATTCCAGCACAAACCGAGCCTGAGCCTGTGTCCCAGCTTTCAGCCTGCTTTCAGCTCAGCTCGCCCACAACTCATCTCCTATTGTTTTTCTAACAACCAGCCAGGTGGTACTTTTACCTTTACTGCTTCCTTGGATCCAGCAGGGCTCCTTTTATGTTTTATAGTTTCCTTCTGGCTGATAATTTCATTTTTAGGCAAATTGCTGGTTAATAGTCCAGAATGGTTTGCTGATGGAAATTAATGTTACAGAGGGTTCATTTCTTCATGCAAAGCAATAACTCTGCCAAGGAGCTTTGGCACCATCCCTAAATGTCTGCAATCATCTGAAGACACTGTGGTTTAAATGTCTTAGTCTCAGACTCTGCCCTCCTCCTACTCTGTCAGCTCAGTTTTCACACCAGTTCTAATGACAGTAAAGAAGGGTTTGGTGCCATCTTCTGGCTTTCACAGTTATTTTAAAGGACAACTTCCTGGGAATGGAGAATATAGTCACTGCGTTAGACCCACAAGAGTAGGAACACAGGGGGCAGAGAAGGCGAGGACTTCTACAGACCAACTAAGTCCTCCATCACAACATACCCATTCCTCCCAAACCAACTAAGAAAAATCCCCACAACAACAAACAGGTTTACACAGACTGTGCTCAAAGCATGGAAAGAAAAAGAAGGTAAACTGTCCCCAACCTCATCCCCTGGCACACCACCTACTATTCCACCACACAGCACAAAACCTCCAGATAAAAACCTGGCAGGCCAAAGGCTTATACCGCCTAGCAGACTTCTACAAAAAACAACAAACCCTTATCAACACAAGAAATAAAATACAAACTAGGAGACACCCAAATGCCCTGGCTAACACATTACCAATTGCATGCCCTCTTAAACAATCCAGTAGTAAAATTAGCAGCAATTAGGCCCTTGACAACCTCCGAAAACCTCCTCCTAACAACAAAGGGACATGACAAAGGGATGGTATCTGCAACATATAAAATACTACTCCAATATCCCACAGGCCCCCTAGACATGATAAAAAAAAACAGTGGGAGGACAACATAGGCTATGAGATTAACCCCATCCAATGGACCAGAATGTGGTCTAAACCTCCCTTTAAATCCGTATCAGTGAAAAGGAAAGAACTCACTCTGAAACTCACTTACAGATGATACCTAACACCATGGGAACTAGCACTAATACGTCCAGGAACCTCACCAAAATGCTGGAGAGGATGCACCTCCACAGGCACATACTTCCACATGTGGTGGGAATGCCCCCAAATCCAACTCTTCTGGACAGCAATCATAAAAGAAATATGCAAAATAACTAAGCAAGTGTTAGAAGTCACCCCAGAACTGGCCCTACTAAACATCTTCTAAGATAATGCCCACATACAGCACAAAGAGCGCATAACACAGGTACTCTCAGCAGCTAGAAACATTATAGCCAGACACTGGAGAGACCTGTCAGGAGTAAGCATGGACCATTGGTATCAAATAGTAGGGGGAACAGTCTTATTAGAAGAACTAACCAATAAACTGAAACTGACATGGGGACAAATAGAAGAAGATGACTTCACCCTGGTATGGCTCCTCTTTATAACATACACAGCCCAACAAGACAATGACAAGAATCCCCTGACAGCATACAAATCAATATGGCTAACCTGATACAAAAACACCCGCCCACCCCACTCACACATGAAAACAAAGTTTACCACAGCCAATCCCAAACAAATAACCATACCCTAGGCCAACCCCAACCTCTCTCACCACCAAAGGAACACAAGTGAATAGTAAAGAGAACCCGCACAAGCGACGCTGACACAAAACCCCACACATACATTAAGTAAAATAGAAACATCGCCATCCGACTCCACCCCCATTCACCATGCTCTCCCCCACCTCTTCCCCCTTTTCTTCCTAATGTAACACTAATGTCTCAACAAATGAAACTGATCTGTAGAAAAAGCAACTTGAAAAAAGAGATATTGCACATACTTTTGTAAACCAAGAAATCTGTAACAACAACAACAACAACAATGGTACAGACCAACTACATAGATAAAAATGCAGGCTTAGGTTTGAAAGCAAAAAATGAATGAAATGGGGGAAATAATTTGGGGGTAGCTGTGATTCCTGCACTCAAGGGGGTTGGACTACATGGCTCTTTGTATCCCTTCCAATTCTATAATTCTATGATTCTACTTGGTGAGATCTTGGGCTTCTTGAATGAACAGACAGAAGGGGAAGTGGCAGTCTTACCTGCAGCAGGAAAACGGAACTCTGATTTTGCTGAAAGAATCGGGTTGTATTGCCTCCAGTGATAAAGTACTGCTTGTCACACAGGACCCTGGTCTCCTGACCCTAACACTTATCTAAGCTGGGGTGTCTCCTTCCAGTTTTATCCAAATACAAAGGGGTACTTAGAAGGCCCACCTGGGATACTTGGCCTGCATGGCAAACTAAGTCTGGCTCTCATTGATAAGAAAAAGCCAGAGGTCACTCCCTCCAAGGAGAGGTGAGAGAGCCTTTAAAAAGCCTTGGTCCCTGACCATTGAGCCATGTTGTCTGGGGACTGCTGGGCATTGGAGTCCACAGGCTCCCCAGCTGTGTACTAGAGGGAATTTCAGAAACTGCAGTTTGCCATGCCACAGTGTTAAAAGGGGAGAAAACAAATCTGAACTTGCAAAAATATCAATGAACACATGCTTGGGAGTAATTTCCACTGAAGCTACTGCAACTTTATTCATGGTTAGGGTTATGCTGTGAAGCACTGGTGATTATCTTTAGCACTGCAACGTTAAAGTAACAGGATTCCTATTTTTTTTTATTTAAAAAGTGGCCATCTTGAGTGATTTTTTTTATTATTATCTAAAATGGTATGGAATGCCTTGTCCACTAGATGTCTCTGTTGGCTTTCCATATTCATTCTCACGAGCTCTGCCAAAAGTTTATTCTACATTTAAACAAGACACACACAATAATTTAAATAATTAAATGCCAGGTTCTTCCCCCCCCCCGCCCCTTCTTTATTCAAACGTGATGCACAATAATATCCCTCTGATTTGATCATCCTCAAGCTGTAATGCATAATGCGGTCACACATACACACATGTCATTCCTTAAAAGTATATTGACAGCACATTGTGTCCTTGGGACTGAAACTGCCTTGGTCGCACTGGTTGATGATCTCCGGCGGGCTAGGGACAAAGGTGAGAGCTGTTTCCTAGTTCTGCTGGATCTCTCAGCGGCGTTTGATACCATCGACCATAGCATCCTTCTGGACCGTCTTGAGGGGCTGGGAGCTGGGGGCACTGTCATACAGTGGTTCCGCTCCTTCCTCCTGGGCCGTGTTCAGAAAGTGGTGGTGGGGGATGAGTGTTCAGACCCCTGGGCTCTCACTTGTGGGGTGCCTCAGGGTTCTGTCCTCTCCCCCATGCTTTTCAACATTTACATGCAGCCGCTGGGAGAGATCATCAGGAGGTTTGGGCTGGGTGTTCATCAGTATGCCGATGATACCCAGCTCTACCTCTCTTTTAAATCAGAACCAGTGAAGGCGGTGAAGGTCCTGCGTGAGTGTCTGGAGGCGGTTGGAGGATGGATGGCGGCTAACAGATTGAGATTGAATCCTGACAAGACAGAAGTACTGTTTTTGGGGGACAGGAGGCGGGCAGGTGTGGAGGATTCCCTGGTCCTGAATGGGGTAACTGTGCCCCTGAAGGACCAGGTGCGCAGCCTGGGAGTCATTTTGGACTCACAGCTGTCCATGGAGGCACAGGTCAAATCTGTGTCCAGGGCAGCTGTTTACCAGCTCCATCTGGTACGTAGGCTGAGACCCTATCTGCCTGCGGACTGTCTCGCCAGAGTGGTGCATGCTCTGGTTATCTCCCGCTTGGACTACTGCAATGCACTCTACGTGGGGCTACCTTTGAAGGTGACTCGGAAACTACAATTAATCCAGAATGCGGCAGCTAGACTGGTGACTGGGGGCGGCCGCCGAGACCATATAACACCGGTCTTGAAAGACCTGCATTGGCTCCCAGTACATTTCCGAGCACAATTCAAAGTGTTGGTGCTGACCTTTAAAGCCCTAAACGGCCTCGGTCCAGTATACCTGAAGGAGCGTCTCCACCCCCATCATTCTGCCCGGACGCTGAGGTCCAGCGCCGAGGGCCTTCTGGCGGTTCCCTCATTGCGAGAAGCAAAGCTACAGGGAACCAGGCAGAGGGCCTTCTCGGTAGTGGCGCCCGCCCTGTGGAACGCCCTTCCAGCAGATGTCAAAGCGATAAACAACTACCTAACATTCAGAAGACATCTTAAGGCAGCCCTGTTCAGGGAAGTTTTTAACATGTGATTTTACTGTATTTTTGGTTTTTATGGAAGCCGCCCAGAGTGGCTGGGGAGGCCCAGCCAGATGGGCGGGGTATAAATAATAAATTATTATTATTATTATTATTCAGAGAATCATGGGAACTGTAGCTTGTTAAAGGCATTGGGAATTGTAGCTCTATGAGGGATAAGCTGTAGTTCTCAAGATTCTCTGGGGAAAATTGGATCATAATTTAATTGCACACATGGATGAACTTTCAAACTACATTTTCATTGACAAGACAAACGTGTGTGTGTGTGTGTGTGTGTAAAATGTAAGATATGATGTCTATATTTCCCATTAAAGTAAATGGGACTCACAGCACAATTCTATACAAGTCTTCTGAATAGAGGGACTTGCTTCCAGATAAATGTGCATACATTTTCTAGGGCAGAAATGGGGAGCCTGTGGACCTCCTGATGTTGTGGGACTGCGGTTCCCATCATCCATGACCGATGGCCATACTGGCTAGAGCTGCCACGTCTAATGTAGAACATGGTCTATATTCTGATTGCAGCTTTGATTTGCCTGGAATGTTGCATGTATGGATGTTTCATCTCTCCCCCCTTTGCCCTTCCTACTGTTGGAATGTGGCCCTCAAAAGATTGGCTGGATTCAAATCCAGCCCTTGGGTGGAAAGTGCGTCTCTATACCCCACCCCACCCCAGTAGAAGATATAGACCTTCACAACTTGTGGCTTGCTAATCTGAATGGAGCCCATCTGTAGGTTGTCCATGTGCTCATCTTTACAGAGGGCTGTTCTCTACTTGAAGGGCTGATAGAGGACAGTTGTATGTTTCAAAGACTATTCCCTCAGAAGGGCCACCCAGTCCAGGGCTGGTTTAAAGACAAAAAACAGTAAGAGATACCATGGATATTTGTAGCTGCAGCTGGAGAGCAAGCCAGCTACCGTTTTTCCCACTATGATAAGAGGGACTGCATTTCCATTTGTTTCTAAATTTGCAGCTAGACATAGAAATGGTCATATGCATATTTTATGAAATCTGTATACTTTTTTTTAGCAAAACATAAGTGGCCACCCTACTTCATGACTTTGGTGGCAAAGTGATTGAATGCTTGCTCCTCCACTAAAGTAAAAAGAAAGAAAGAAAGAACAAAGGTTCTTCCTGACATGTCAGCTTCCTATTTATTTTTGTATAGAGATGAAATCCAGTAGTGTGATCCCCAACCTGCATTCTGAAATGGTAAAGCCGAGATCTGAGTCATTGATTATCCCATTTGGAGCTCGGCTGCTGAACTGTGGCATTTAAGTACAGCAAACCCAAAGAGTGGGAGGATGTTCCCGCCGCCCTTCACACTCTCTCTCCTCCTGTAAATGTTTCTTGACCTGCCTCTTTATCCTGCCCAGGAGATCCATAACTGCTAAATGTATTGCTTTCCACTTCTTTGTGTGCTGAAGTTCAATGCAAAACCTCTGCTTTATTTGGTGCGTGGTCCATTGCCAGCCTTCCTTGTGATATTGCCGTCCTTGGAGACCCACAGTGTCACTGAACTGGTATCGCAGCAAGTACCTATTAGCCAGGGCTGACTGATGGATTTTCTCTCCCCCCCCTCTTTTTGCAATATGTATTTGCTTCAGTACATGTAGGCTCCCCATCTGATCCTTGTTAGCTGAGCTTTGTTTTTCCTCACTGGAATCAGGAAACAAAAATAAAACAGTCCAGACACCTCTCTCTCCTCCAAACCTCCCTCCCCACCCCTTTTTGGCTGTTTGCATAAATGATGCCTAGAGGAGGTGGCAGTGTGGGAAAGAGTCGCATGACGTGCCTTTGAAACAAGGATTGCTCTTTCTAATAGGGCAGCTCAGCCACATAACCCTTCAGCTTATTTCTACTGTGGGATGTTTCTCATAACAACCACCTCCCAGATGTATTTGCCTGGACTGAAGTCTGGCAGCAGTTCATCTCTTCTTTTCTAGCACTCATCCAAGCAAACTGGGTGCAAACTAAAGTTAGTAGCCACCATCTATCAATGCTATTTTAAGCAAACATTTTATAATCAACAGTAACCACCAGTTCTATGGAAGCATAGAAAGAAAGAGTCCTCTTTCAACATGGAGAACAAGCACTGGGGGTGATGGCTATTGGGAATGGTAGGGCAGAAGACAGGGAGCTCAGAAGTAGAAGAGCCCATGATCCTGGTGGAGCCAACTATTCCTGATTTTGGCGCCATTCTCCCTGTTGAGTTCTGCAAGAGCAAGACTGACACTAAGGAGGGGACGTCTGACAGACAGTACTATCCTATGGACTGGTTGTAAAGAAAGAGACAAGGCAGGTGATGGCTGTTGCTGGGACAATTTGCCCTACTGGAGAACAACAAAATATAATTGATAAATATATGAATGATGCAATCTACAGGTAAACCTTGCAATACTAAGTTTAGGAAGCTGGCAGAATCTACATTGACTTGAGCGGATCTTGGGTTTGGCTTGTGCTGCAAGACATTAAACCCTGACTGTTATAGAAAAGATGTCAAATATAACTCTGTCTTGAAAGCCTTCCCTTCTTCCGCCTTAGCTGTGCATGAGTGTCAGGGACTGGAAGGACACTGACAAGTGTGCACCGGGGGCAGGGGGGTTGGAGTCTGACCCAGCAGAGGGGGCCAGTGATTTGTGGAGACCTGTACCAGCCAGGAGGCAAGAAACAGAGGCAGGGGAAGCTTCAGAGCTGGAGTACGGAGCAGAGGATTGGTCGTAAGAAGAGGAGGAAGAGGCAGGCCGTGCAAGTGAGGGGCCAGGTGCTTCCCCACCTCCTCCTGCATCCCTGAACCAGGAGGGGATTGAAGAGGGAAGAACAGAGACAGCTTCCACACATGTAATAGTAATTTATTATTTGTACCCTGCCCATCTGGCTGGGTTTCCCCAGTCACTCTGGGTGGCTTCCAACAAAGATTAAAAATATATTAAAATGTCACACATTAAAAACTTCCCTGAACAGGGCTGACAGGGCTGCCTTCAGATGTCTTCTAAATGTCAGGTAGTTGTTTTTTCCTTTGACATCTGATGGGAGGGCGTTCCACGGGGCGGGCGCCACTACTGAGAAGGCCCTGTAGCTTAGCTTCTCGCAGTGAGGGAAACACCAGACGACCCTCGGTGCTGGACCTCAGTGTTGGGGCAGAACGATGCGGGTGGAGATGCTCCTTCAAGTATACTGGGCTGAGGCCGTTTAGGGCTTTAAAGGTCAACACCAACACTTTGAATTGTGCTCGGAAAGGTACTGGGAGCCAATGTAGGTCCTTCAGGACTGGTGTTATATGGTCTCGGCGGCTGCTCCCAGTCACCACTCTAGCTGCTGCATTCTGGATTACTTGTAGTTTCTGGGTCATGTAGAGCGCATTGCAGTAGTCCAAGTGGGAGATAACCAGAGCATGCACCACTCTGACAAGACGGTCCATGGGCAGGTAGGGTCTCAGCCTGCGTACCAGATGGAGCTGGTAGACAGCTACCCTGGATACAGAACTGACCTGTGCCTCCATGGACAGCTGTGAGTCCAAAATGTGTGTGAGCAGTCTGTCAGGGGGAGGTACATAAGCTGGTGGAAGGCTGGTTGCTGCAACTGCTCCATAGAGGGCAGACCAGGGACTAACTCCTGGATGCTAGACTGGTGTGTATGGGTGTTCGGAGCTATAGAAACCACTGTAGTTGTCCTCATTTGACAATAAAGAGTTAACTATCTGCCGTGTGTATTCCTTTGGCTGGGAGGCACCCATGACAGAGATTTGATCAAAACAGAAGGCACTGCCTATGGCAACAGATGAAGTTCAGGTTAGGAATGAGGAAGTAAATGAAGACCTTCAGCAGCCAACACATAATGCTGTTTTTAGGTACAGCAAATACAGGTTGAGCAGGAGAAGCACACACACAAAGCCCTTAGGAAAATAAATCCAAGACTGCCCTTGGGGAAACCCAGCTCAAGCTTTTTTGCTGCTCTGGAAGAATTAAAGCACTGTGTTCCACACACTGCATTCCCGGCACAGAGTATCCTGATGAACAGGAAATATATTTTATGTTGCCCTTTCAATGTTCCCTCTGCACCATTCATTTTAGACTCACAACAGCCCTATGAGACTGAGCTGGTATCTAGGAGTACTGTGGTTTTTTTGACCTCAGGTGGTTGTGGTGAACTGCATTAAAGGACTCCCTGGAAGATACAATAGCCACCTTCCAATATCTGAAGAGCTGTCATGTGGAAGGTGGAGCAAGCTTGTTTTCTCCTGCTCTGGAGGGTAGGACCTGAACCAATGGATTCAAGTTACAAGAAAGGAGTTGGAGACAAAGCATTAGGAAGAACTTTCTGACAGTAGGAGCTGTTTGACAACGGAACAGACTCCCTCAAAAGGTGGTGGACTTTCCTACAATGGAGATTTTAAAGCAAGGATTGAATGACCATCTGCCATAGATGTTTTAGTTGAGATTCCTGCATTGCAGGGGGTTGGACTAGATGGCCCCTGGGTCCCTTCCAACATGGAATTATATGATTCCATGTTTGAGGCTTAATTCTAAAAGGAGAGTCACCTTAGCCTGTAGTATATCTATATATTCATTATTAGAATGATGCATTTTTAAGTCAGCAGCCGGGGCCGTCTTAAGCATATCTGGCACAGTGGTGCGAAGATCCCTCCGGTGCCCCCCCCTTTCCTAGAGTTGCCGATCTTTTTTAGGACGGTGCTGCCGGCAACATGCCCAGCTTTGTGGGGCTGGAGGAGGCGGGCAGCAGCTGGAGGGCAGCTCCTCCGGCGGGTAAGAGACAGGCTGGACGTGGCAGCTCCCGGCTCAGCTGGCCGCTTTGTGCCATGGTGGCCACGGCAGGCGGAGGCTCCGGGCGTGGTGCGGCATGGCGGAGGAGGGCGAGGGCGGTGAGCTGATGCTGGGAGGTGCTGCGTCCAGCCTCCGCCTCTTCCCTGGCGCCCTCCAGAACTTGGCGCCCAGGCGCCCTGTATCACTAACCTCTATGGGTAAGACGCCCCTGTCAGCAGCAACATCGGGAAGGGGTTTGTTATACCAACTCAGATTGTTAGTTCAGTTAGCAGTTACTACTATCTGCTCTGTCTGGCATTAGCAATCCAGGGTCTCCAGCGAAAAGTCTTTCCCATCACCTTCTACCTGATCTTTTCAATCAGAGATGCTAGCCAGAGATCCTGAGGATTTCTGCATGCAAACCATGTGCTCAGGTTAGGACTTGCCTAGACATACTAAATTTTGTTTTTGTTTTTATTTATTTTTTAATGACAGCTCTAGTTGTAGTGAGCAGACCTTCTGGCTGAGCTGTGTATTCTCACAACACGAGCCCTGTTCCTTCCTACCTGGCTGTCTGTTCCCCCGAAAAGCCAGAAGGCATCCCCTGAAGCCTGTTGCAACAGTGATGGGGCTGCCCCAAAACATTTAGTTGCCTGAAGCAGAACAGGAAGGTGTACAATACCAAAGCCTCGCTCAGTTATTTTGGCACCTGAAACAGAAAATCCCACAAGCCTCTTCCTTTCCCTGGTAGAAAAGGAAAATAGACTAAATAATTAACAATTTGCTGTCCCTTTGTGACGCTCAAAATCATCCATCCGGGGAATCTGCCTCACTCTGCCTAATGGAAGTGCTGGCCCTAAACAGCAGTCTGTAAAACCCAAGGTTGATAAGCATTTTAGTTCTTTTCAAGAGTTCATTAGTAAAATAAAATAAAATAAAATAAAATAAAATAATAAAATAAAATAAAATAAATAAAATAAAATATTGGAGATTTCCACCGAGATGTCCTACAATGAGTATCTGAAAAAGGCTACAAAATCTGAATACAGTTGTGGTTGGTGGGGTGGAACAGCATTGTTTACCTGGCTTCCCAGTGTGGAAGTTGCTATGAGAAGGAGGGGCGAGACTGCAGGGAGGTTGGTGTGGTTCAGGCACAGTGGGAGGAGCATTGGGTTGGTTCTGCCACTGTGTCCACACCACACTGACCTCCACTCCTCATTCCCTCCTCCTCTTTGTTGCCAGCAATGACTTCCGCATTGGGATGGAAGCCATGCCACCCAACCGGCTGCTACTGTTTGAATGGTATTCTATACATGCCTAGGGCCTTTGAGTTTCACCTGCCTGGATTAAGTGTTCTCTAAAGTTTCTCCATCTCTGGGTCAGAGTTCATGAAGTTATTCTAGTTTTTGCGATCAAACAATAATAAACATTGGAGGAAGGTATTTCAGGGGGAGTCAGAGGCCCACTTCTGGGGGACTTTGTCCTCCATCCCCTGAAGAAAGGGTGGGTGTGTGATTGTACAGATCAGGCCTCCACAAATGCAGGTCTCATCCCATGTCCCAAATAGAAGCCAGACCAGTGAATATGATCAGTAATTGCTGTTGTTCTTTCACTCACAAGATGCATGCCTTCCCCTGGTGTGGAGGTCAAGATCTGGGCTCCATGGCTTCTCTACAGCTGGAAAACAACTGTAACATTTCTGTAAAATTTGAATACAGTGGTACCAACATGGACGGGTGGAATTGTGATGTGTTCATTGTGTATTATTGTTACAATTTCTTATTCCTTGCATATCTTGCAAAATCCTGGATAAAATATCATTGCACTGATGAAATAAGTTAGTTGGATACCACCCCAGGGTGCTACAACTGTGCAATCTTTGCTGCTTAAATGCTGTGCTCACTTTCTTATGAAATTGATCACTCCTAGAAAGGGCCATCTTTACCCAGGAGTGCAAGGGGTACGGGGCACCCAGGTGCCAAATTCTGGGGGGCGCCAGGCGCCCGCCGCTGAAGCTGCCTAAGCTCTTAACTATCTACCTGTTATGAAATAATAAATAATTTTGATCAAGCTAGAAAAACAAAATACATATATACCTAGGCATTACCGAAATGTATACCTACTGTTTTACTAAAGGATTTTCGACTTTGTGCGCTCATTTACCAAAGACGCGCTGCGCCAGCGGCGGCGCTTGTCATTCACAACAGCAACATTTGTCAGACTCAATGATGGCGCTTGTCATTCTCAATGGCTCCATGCATGCGAAATTAACTCTTACGTCAAAATATTATGTTACGTATTATATTGAGCTGCTATGCAGCAGCGAGCTCAGTGGCACCTTTGACACTTTTGGGGGGCGGCTAAACTAAATTTGGGGGCACTGGGTGGATCTTTGCACCCCGGCGGCGCATATGCTAAAGACGTTAGTGCTCCTAGACCTGTACCTGTGCTTGGAGAACTGAACAACCCCATAGATTACAGCTCTCCCTATTCAAATGTTGCTCCAGCAACCAACAGACACTGCTTTCAAATAAACCTGGGTGTATTACTAGGTTATGTCTCTGATATATCCACTAAAAGGAAGTAACGAAAAGGGAAACCAGAAATAAAGCAAACAAGCTTTGTCTTCCCCTCCCTTCAGAGGTAATTACCAGAAACCGTCTGGGTAACTTCCCTTTCTCGTTGAGATATGAGCACATACGAGGAAGAAATGGTCAATTAATTAATAATTGTTCTGGTCGAGAACTTCTGAGAAGCAGAGTGGGAAAAGGGAAAAGCTGTACTGTGGAAAAGCAAGTGTTCTTCATAAATAAACAACAGAATGGACTCTTGTGGGAAACTGCTGAAATAAGGAGAAGCGATGGAGAACACAAAAGCTCTGGATGTCGTTCCACAGGTAAAGGAATACATTCTTTCTCCCTTTAGCTGCCAATGGCATTTGCTAGGCACAACTAATATGAGCCTGCTTGCAAGCAACTTGTAAGCAGCATTGTCTGGGATTCTGTTATATGGAAGCCCCACACTCATGGGATGTTCCAGATTGTCTAACATAGGAAGAGGAGTCCATCAATTAAGAATTAAGACTGCAATCCTGTGCTCCTCACTTACATGGCTGCTGGGGGATAAGAAGTATCAGTTTGAGTTAGCTCCTTATAGAGCGATCATACAGACTTCTTAATGCAGTATACTTCACAGGATCCACTTTTGTCCCATTGTCAAGATTAAGCAAGCTTAAGTGATTTGGAGATAGCAGCCTAAGAGCCTAGATAATCATTAAGTAACTGTTAGGGACCAAAGTAGATGTGATGAGCACATGTGCATTTATTCCTGTGTCTGCTTCATTCATGTATCAAGTGAGAGTTGTGGGGTGTGTGTGTGTGTCTGCCTATGCTTTAAGTGGATCCTGCAGGCAAGTCGAGTGAGGTCCCTCTGCTTTCTTCCCTCATTGCTTGCTGTTGCTTTGTATTTTCCCTCCATTGCTTCAATACAGTGGTACCTCAGTTTAAGAACAGTCCGGTTTAAGAACGATTTGGTTTACAAACTCCGCAAAACTGGAAATAGTGTATTGGGAGATAGATATAAGATATATGTTCAAAAATACAGTAAAGGTTCACTATCTATGCTAGCATTCTATTGACGTTGGAGAGAGACTGAGTTGAGAAATAAGACCAAGGGTATATATTGATATAGGAATGTATTAGATAAAATGTAAAGAAATATACAATAATAAGAGTACATTCATTGGTAAAAAAGGAATATACAACGGGATAGACAGGAAGTCCAAAGTGTTGGTACATATATTTTTTCGGAATAGTTTTTTGTCCTTGGTTGTTGTTTTTTTAGTATATGAACTTTGTATACATGTTGAAAATTATAGTATAATAAGCCTTGTGATGTAATATGATAATGTTTACCGATGTAACATAAGAAATTTAATAAATAAATATTCTTTTTAGGAAAAAGGAAATAGTGTCTTGGTTTGAGAACTTGGTCTTAGAACGGAATCCGAACGGTGGAAGGGCACTGGTGGTGGGAGGCCTCATTAGGGAAAGTGCGCCTCAGTTTAAGAACGGTTTTGGTTTAAGAACGGATTTCCAGAATGGATTAAGTTCGTAAACCAAGGTACCACTGTATTCATTGAATCATAGAATTGTAGAGTTGGAAGGAATCCCAAGGATCCCTTGTCAGATTTAGGGCAGTGCAGGCAGTTTCCCCTGCATAGGGCACTGAGCTGAGGGCGTGCAACGTTGAGAAGATCCATAATTGAGAAATTCCTTTTGGGGTGTCAAATTTTGGCCTCAAACAGGATGCCACACTAACAAAGATTGCCAAAGTCTGCCCCTACCAAGGAAGGATCATGGAGTCCAATCCCACAGCTAAAGAATCCCTGACAGATGGTTATCTGACTTCTGTTTAACAACCTCCAGTTGAGAGTCCACCACCTTCCAAGGTAGTCCCAATCCACTGTAGAAAAGCTCTGACTGTCAGAAAGCTCTTCCTAATGTTTAGTTGGATTCTCTGACTAAAGTGAGCTGAGCTGGGGTGGGAGTGGGGAGGTTACAGTGCTTGGAGCACTTACATTTAGTGAGAGACACTTTTATCATAGACACCTTGTGGTTGGGAGAAAAGGGGGGGGGGAGAGATAGGGGGAAACTGCATTGAAAGTGGAGATGATAAAAATAACACAAAAAATCTTTAATGATAACTATATATTAAAAAATGTTTGGAGCAATGGACCTGCATGTTCCATTACAGTGGTACCTCGGGTTACAGACGCTTAAGGTTACAGACGCTTCAGGTTACAGAATCCGCTAACCCAGAAATAGTACCTTGGGTTAAGAACTTTGCTTCAGGATGAGAACAGAAATTGCATGGCAGCAGCAGCGGGAGGCCCCATTAGCTAAAGTGGTACCTCATGTTAAGAACAGTTTCAGGTTAAGAACAGACCTCCAGAACGAATTAAGTTCTTAACCTGAGGTACCACTGTACATGTTTAAAAATGAAATATACACTTTCTGCTGAACAGATATATGGATATGGCTGGATCCTCACATCTAACTTGGCCCTAAGAACACCATTAGTGCCTTCATCTTCCAGTGTGCAGATCCAGGAGTGCAACAGCTGTAAGATCATCAGCAATCTTTGGTACTTAGGGTCTTAGTAGGGAGAGCATCTGAGTTGAATACGGAAGATGCCATGTTAGTTTCCACCATATAAGAGTAAGGCTACAAGAGACCTCTGTCTGAAGCCCAGGTGAGCCGATTCTGGTCAATGTAGACAATACTGCGCTAGGTGGGCCCATGTTTGAAATGGACCAAGTTCTGCTTGCACAATGGGACTTTCCCCACTCCCCACCCCACACATGTGCAGCACCCTCCCACAGAGCAGCTGTAGGGGGGCATGTGAGGGGAAGAACATTCCCTTGTGCAAAGAGCTGATGCAAAGTTTCCCTCAGGGCTACTTGAAATACGATCCCTAATGCAGATTACTATTATTTGATTAATTGTGGCAGCGGGCCAATGATTTCATTAACCACGGATTAAAAATGAGAGCTTTAAAATTGGTTTTTAATCAGAAATGCTTCCCCACGAGATAGTATTTCATGTTGGAGTCAGTGTCACTAAAACAGAATGTTTGCTGGCAGAGCACTCCAAACCCTCTTTGCGCAGGGCTGGTTCTGGTTCTTGGGCTGCTGCCTTAGGTGATGCATTTTAAATGGTTTTCCAATTAACTAGTAAGATTGGGTTTTGTACTCTGTTATTTATTTATCTTATTTATTACACACACACACACACACACACACACACACACACACCACACACATGCTTGATGGTTAGAAAACCTCTAAGTGGGTAACATCATATTGGTATGATGGAAAATATATTTGTACAGATCAGCTGATTGGATTAGAAAATGCACTAATTCAAAATACTACAGCTAATCTGTATAGTAATGCAAACATTTAAATTTTTTATTTTGTGCCGCCTTTCCAATTATCATCCTGCATTATCCACCAAAGAAAATGCCCCACACTATCTTGATCCCCATGTACTTTCTAATTACTTGAAAACTGGATTTTCCCAGTTTATACAGTACAGTGTTACCTCGGGTTACATACGCTTCAGGTTACATGCGCTTCAGGTTACAGACTCCGCTAACCCAGAAACAGTACCTCGGGTAAAGAACTTTGCTTCAGGATGAGAACAGAAATCGTGCGGCGGTGATATGGTGGCAGTGGGAGGCCCCATTAGCAAAAGTGGTGCTTCAGGTTAAGAACAGTTTCAGGTTAAGAACGGACCTCCGGAACGAATTAAGTACTTAACCCAAGGTACCACTGTAGTAGATTAATCAAGCTTTCAGCTGCCAATATGTACACTGGCTGCTTAAACCTTATTGGTGCCAACAGTGCTCCCCCCAAAAAAATATATTTAGGGGTACTCTCATTTTCCTACTCATATTGAAATACTTCCCTTCAATGAGGCCAAACTTAGATTCACAAAACGTTTAGGGGTATGTGTACCCTTGCGTCCCCCTAGAAAAAAAGCACTGGGTGCCGATAGCTTTTAACCAGCTTAATTTAAACCAGGGTTGCAGTTTAACTTTTATTTATTTATTTTACAGAGTACTCATGTCTCTGAATTGTCCCCCCCCTTTTTTTCTTTGCTGGATGGTGGAGAGCTGGTGAATTTCTGCTTCATGCTGGTTCATGATCCTGTCCTATTAGCCAAGGCTACCTTTTTGCTAACAGTCTGTGATTTATTTTTTTTAATTTATTTTTGCATTAATGGCTTACCCACTTAGTAAATGTAGCATCCTTAACTTCTGATTTGCCATGATTTATCTTGAAAAATGTACACTCGTTTTAGTTGGCGAAGACAAATATTAATTGGTGGGGCTGGGAGATAGGGTTACTCCAGTTTATCCTTTGATTCTATTTTGCTCCCAGTGTTCTACCGTCATAGTAAATTGAAAAGGAAAAAAATATATATGGAAGATGGTCTTTCCTTGTAACGATGAGTGGTAACTGGGCATGTCGATCCAAAGATCCTGGATTGCTTGGTGGTCACTCTGCCACAGCCAACAGTGATATAAAGCAGTTGCAATCATATATTCCACCAGCAGCAAAGTCAACAGCCAAACAATATCCATGGAAGCAAATATTATTAGAGGAACATGGACAGCATATCTACCATTGACCGACCACTGTTGAGCCTCCATGTTATTCATG
Source organism: Podarcis muralis (assembly GCF_964188315.1). Lineage (NCBI taxonomy): Eukaryota > Metazoa > Chordata > Lepidosauria > Squamata > Lacertidae > Podarcis > Podarcis muralis. Next base: position 86,230,123 of record NC_135659.1, on the reverse strand, counting down.
TACAGAAAGCACCAATCAATGTTAACAGTGATACCCGATTGACCCATAGTAAACCAGATGTAAACTGGCTTCTTCATGTGAATCTGGAGTGGTGAGCATCCATTTAAGTTCACTACAAGACCTCCCTACTAACTGAGCTTTTCTGGAAGGTCTTATTTAACAATTTCTCCAGTCCCTGAACAAAATTACATTAAAAAGTAACGTTTATGAAAAAAAGAGAGTCTATGAATCGAGCTGCGAAAGATCTCTTTGGAGTCCATGAATATACATACCAAGAGATATAGATTAATTTTGCCTTATTTAAATGCAATCGATCACTTGCTGTATATATACAGTGAAAAATCAACCCCAAACAACCTTGCCAAGGACCGGTGGGGGGAAATCAATTGCATAGGAGAGGTGGCCTTTAACTAAAAGTCTAACAAAATTGATAAGAAGCCTGGGGAATATGGTGCTGCAAAGTGGTTGATTAAAACTAAGTGAACTATAAAGGGAGGAGGAAGAGGTCATTTGGCTTACAGCCCTGATACCAAGAGCTGTGGTCTTCTCAGCATTCGCAAGATACAGAGCACTGGGGTTGAGGGAAGAGATCTACAAATGAGGCCATGAAACATCCAAATAATCTGTGGTGCATAACCAGGCAATCTGTTGTGATCGTGCGGATGGAAGCTTTGCCTATGACTTGAGCATTGTAGGGGCACCCACAAAAGCAACCATCACCACAACAGTGAGGCCAAAGCTAGGCATGCTGGGAGATGTGTGGCTGATGCTGAAAGCACTGGACGCCTTCCCAGACTAATGTCTGCTGCAGCCTTTCCCAACCTTGTGCCCTCCAGTTCTTTTGGATTTACAGTCTCAGGTAGGGTGGTCAATAGTCAAGGATTATGGGAGTTGTATCTCTAAACATCTGAAGGCCAGTAGCTTGGTGGAAGGTTGGTCTAGCATTACAAAATGAGCAATATCACTGTGTTGTAAACAGGGAGGGATGGATATGTCAATTTTTGGTTTCTTTCAGTTTTTGCTTGGCTTTGCAATATTTCTTTTAAAGTCCTCATGAAAACTTGTAAGCATCATAGTGCAAATTTCTCCCAATATACACATTTTGGTTTGTCATTTTGCTTGCTACACATTTCCCCCCCCCCATGCAATTTCCTGTAATATAATGGCGTTCTTATGTGCTACTTTCACAAATGTGTGCCTTTTTATACCCCCCCTCCAATATGCACATTGTTGTATGCATTATTTGGTTGGAGAACTGTGTCATAATATTTGGAGCAGCACGAAATTTTGCAAGATAGCTGTCTTTCAGTTTGCATATTGTCCTGGCATTTGGTAGGTTTGCATTAAAATCCAAACTAAACCAAATTTCTCCTTCATCCCAAGCTGCAAACTTTAGGATAAAGTGGAGACATTTCTTTTCCGATACATAATTCTCCAAGAAAATGGCAGGGGGCTATTTTGGGGTTGTATCGCTGGCAGAAAAGCCCCCATGTGACAAGTAGATCATTCAACGCATAATCCCCTCTGATGAAAGTGCTTCTGTGTTGATGCAATTTTGGCAGACCGCTGGTTAAAAGCCATTTAGATAATTGTGGCTCCAAAGTTGGTTTGAAACATTACACCTATTTCCAGAAAGTCTGCCCATGTTTGATTTAACTGCTGGAGATATAATCCTAAATACACTTGGAAGTACATTCCACTGACATAATGG